>NC_081840.1:28846511-29169011 GCF_963259705.1 Myotis daubentonii | reverse complement strand
TTAAGGACCTGAATATTAGAAATATATAAAAGTGCAGAAGGCCTTGTACCATCCCTCTGGTACCTGTCTATTGACTGGATGGAACTACATGTATCAGGCCAAAAGACATTGTACTTAGGTAAGCGACCCAAAATATAGTGTTAGAGCACTGTAGCTTGCTCCTCTCCTTTCTAGTTTTTGGCTAAGCATTAAATTTGAAACTATTTTTATTCTGGGAGAATATAGTATGTCTAGGTCAGTGATGGCGAACCTATGACACTCATTTTTTTGGTTGATTTTTCTTTGTTATAAATGGCATTTAAATATATAAAATAAATATCAGAAATATAAGTCTTTGTTTTACTATGGTTGCAAATATAAAAAAATTTCTATATTTGACATGGCACCAGAGTTAAGTTAGGGTTTTTCAAAATGCTGACGTGCTGAGCTCAAAAGGTTCGCCATCACTGGTCTAGGTTGTGCCTAGGAATAACCGAGCCTAGAACATGGGATTTTAAGGCATGATGGGAAGAGCAGATAAAAGAGTAAATCACCAGTATTTTCCCTTTTCTGTGATCACTGCCCATCTTGCTGTGTCCACTGAAATTGGACAATAGGATAGGAATTGGGGGGTAGAATGGGTTAGTAGCTGCTTTTGCTGCTACCTCTGGCCAATCTTGATCCATACAGTTCAGAATATCCAATAATAGGATTGGCAAAAGTATACATTGTACTCAGTGTCTCCTTTTTCTAGATTATGTCCCATAGCAACCATGGGGCCACCACTTTTGAGATTTTAGAATGTATAGGGCAATCCATCTGCATCCTTTGGAAATGTCTAGTCATTAGTACCTGGATTGAGTTCAGAGGGTTAGATAGCCTTTTAAGAATATGGTGTCAGCTTATTAAATATGTTAATATTTAGTCACCCTGTATATTAATAAGTAGCTATTTCGTTCATTCACCTATTTTTTTTTTAAAAAAAATTGATTTCAGAGGGAAAGAGATAGAAACATCTATGATGAGAGAGAATCATTGATTGGCTGCCTCCTTCACCTCTACTGGGGATTGAGCCTGCATCCTTGGCATGTGCCCTGACCAGGAATCGAACCATGACTTCCTGGTTCATAGGACAATGCTCAACCTTTAAGCCATGCTGGCCAGGCTCACCTATTGTATTTTATTGTATATTTGTGGCATGATTTATATATTCCTTCATTGATGGACATTTAAATTATTTCAAGTTCTTACCATTATAAACAGTGATGAAATGAATATTTTTGTGCATGTCTTTCTGCGCATGTGTTGTTTCTCTAAGGCAGTGCTTATGAAACTTTTTCACATCATACCATATAATAAAAGGTTATTTTACTGCCCATAATTACCTGGGCGTGGTAATGTAAAGCCACAAAGATCTCTCCAGCCGCGTGTTTCAAGTAAAATCTTAGGCTCTCATAAAGAGGCTGCCAAACTGTGGTCCTCAGTGAAACTCAGCCTGCCAACTATTTTTATACTAAATGCAGTTTTTAAAAAAATATATTTTATTGATTTTTTACAGAGAGGAAGGGAGAGGGATAGAAAGCTAGAAATATCGATGAGAGAGAAACATCGATCAGCTGCCTCCTGCACCCGCCCCACTGGGGATGTGCCTGCAACCAAGGTACATGCCCTTGACTGGAATCGAACCTGGGACCCTTCAGTCTGCAGGCCAACGCTCTATCCATTGAGCCAAACTGGCCATGGCACTAAACGCAGTTTTGTTAGACCACAGCCATGTCCCTTTGTTAGCTTATTGTCTATGCTGCTTTCATACAACACTGGCAGAGTTGAATAGTTGCAACATAGACCATATAGCCCTCAAAACCTAAAATATTTGCTATATGGCTTTTTACAAAACAAGTTTGCTGACTCCTACTCTAAAATAATAATTACTAAACAAATACATAGTTTCAACCATTGTAAATTTGTGAATAGTATTATTCTTTAAAATTTGCTTGCCTCAAATTAATAATCTCCTAATCTAAACAGGAAATTAACACAATCATTTAAAAATTCTCCCTTATAAGACAAAATGTGGTTAGTGATGTTATAAAGATTTAAACAAGAGCCCCAAGGGGTTGGGAGGTACAGTCAATACAGCCAGAAAAATGAGAAGAAAGGCACTTGAACCTGTCTTGAAAAAGTTGTAAAATGACCAGAAATCTTAGGTATAGAATTCTGCACACTCAGAGTACTTGGCGGATGATACTAAAAATGCTTATATGCCTGTCGTATCTTATGTAAAATAGTGCCCAAGTGTCACAACTCCTAGGCATTGTTTTTCTTTCTGCCTCTGATTTCCTAAATTATGTGGGAGAAAGTATTAAACCATCTGCTTCTCAGTTATCCCTTAGTAGAATGTGACTAAAAACAAACCAGTCTGATAGGCTTGCATTTCTCAAGGGACTCCAAAACAGATCTGATAGAGGGTGCTTAGGTACAAGTATTTTTTTTAGCTGTAAAAGCATGAATATGATAGTGCTTTTATATTCATTCTTAATTATCATTGAATAGATTTATGATAGGTTTCTTATTCATAGGAATTTAACATGTAGTTTTATAACATATTAGCAATGATTTGGGGAAGACAGTAAATAAATACAACCATGCTTTTGAAGAATAGCTGCAAAAGGTAGTGAAGTTAATAAAGAATTGCTTGTTAGGAAATTTTTTAATTGAATTGAGGAAATGACATAGGATTGACATGGTTATTGTTACTCAACCCTTTATTGTAAAGAGTGGTAAGTATATAAACAACGAATGTTACCCTGAAAGATGTGTTCTTTTTAAATTAAGTACAGAGAAAAGTTTTAAATTACATCAGGAAATGCATTTTCTGCTAAGATAATTTAGAAAGTGACAGTTAAATAATTAATTAAAAGATTTGGTATGAAAGAACTTTTCTCCAAAAAAAAGAAAAGGGGATAAGTTATACCATGTCAGTTGAACAATATTCTGAACACCAAAAATAAAAGCAGGAAAGCATAAAGATTCCAGAATTTTGTAGTTTTTTGCAGGTCAGCATCCATTGTGTGAGTAATAAATGTTATGTTTATATTCATAACAGTTGTAAAAATCTGATAATAGCTTTTAGATACTTTTTAAAATGTCATCCTATATAATAAAAGCCTAATATGCTAAGTGTCCGACCGTTCGTTCGACTGGTCACTATGACACTCACTGACCACCAGAGGGTAGATGCTCCAACCAGTAAGTTAGCTTGCTGCTGGGGTCCGGCCAATCGGGACTGGGTGAGACGGGTCGGACACGCCCTAGAGCCCTCCTGTGGTCCCTCCCTGGCCCTGATCGTGCACTGGTGGGGTCCCTCAGCCTGGCCTGCACCCTCTCACAACCAGGGACCCCTCAGAGGATGTCTGAGAGCCAGTTTTGGCCCCATCCCCGCAGGCTAGGCCAAGGGACCCCACTGGTCCACGAATCTGTGCACTGGGCCTCTAGTTAATTATAATATGTAATTATTGAACTAATTAATGTATATAAGAACAAATAAGAAAACAAAGAGCAAATCTGTTCTGTGTTCTGCTGTGGATATGTAATTTAAATTATGCCTCTTTTGATTAAATGAAATCTCTTTTTTTGACATTTTCCTTAACCTGAAAAGAAATATACATTACTGACATATAGTGATTTTAATTTAAGTGATTTTATATGAAATGGCTATGTTTTTTTATAAAAATGTATATTTAATGGCATTTTTAGTTTAACAAAAAAACTAATAATATACGTTTTTCGGTAATATGCTCTTACCTATTTATTTATGCATGCTCCTCTCTATTATAGTAATGGAATTAGCTATGTAATTGAGTAAAAATGGAGTGGCCACAGAGGCATAAGAAATCACTTCTGTGTGTTTGCCACACCATTTTTAAGAAAAATGGTTCTATTGATTTCACTGACAGGAAAGAAGAGGGAGAGAGGGATAGAAACGTCAATGATGAGAGAGAATCACTGATTGGCTGCCTCCTGCACACCCCCTACTGGGGATCAAGCCTGTAACAGGGCATGTGCCCTTACCGGAATTGAACTGTGACTTCCTGGTTCATTAGTCAACAGTCAACCACTGCGCCACACCGGCTGGGTGACACAGCATTTCTTAAAGACCATCTTGCAGTTCTGTCTCGCAAAAATGAATTGCCTGGGTCTTTAGAGTATGCTGAGCAGATTAAAGAAAAGGGCAGGGAGAGAATCATTTGGAGAAAGTTTGAATGCAGTCTTTGCATTGTGGCTAAAAATAATAGTCTGAACACGATATCTAGCCATGTCATTCTTTAAAAATAAAAGAGAAAGAAATCATTTTACAGCTCTGTTTTGATGAAATTATCTATTGTCAAGGACAAACTAGCATTTTAAAGCTATTGCTTTTTCAAGTAAAATATAGCATGTTGTTATCCAGTTTTATGTTTAAATTAACACAATACTATTTTTGTATCGGGTACCGCAGGTAAGAGATACTAACAGAAAAGGACTGTTCAGTTTGTGGATTTTTTTTAAAAGGGCCATTGCTCCTTCCTCTGTCTTTTTTCCACTCTATATTTAGGTTAGTGACCACCAGAAATAAGGAAGGAAATGCTCAGACTCTTTTATTTCTTTACTTGTCATTTTACAATCTCTTTTGTGATTGGAATGTGGGACAACACATTTTACACTGCCACTCAATATCCCAATTCAGTCAGAGATTTGGACACATTTTTCCTTAGCAGCACTAATGGAAGAATTCACTTTCTCCCAGTGGCCATCCCATAGGACAGTAAAAATGATACTGTTCTCTCTCTCCAAAATTAATTAAAAGAGATGTAATTGTAGATAATTTCTTCATTGACCCAGGTTATCAATAGGATGTGCAGAGGCTACAGTCCATGAATAAAACACACCTCAAGAAATAGTGTTTTGTTGCATGATGGTGAATAGCTATAAACCACCAGCAAGCTTGCCCTTTTTGACAGCTGGCTTTATTTAGCATTTTAAAAATTGCATGCTATTTGCCTCTGGTGCCTGGCATTCTTCAATTAAAATTGTAAATGTTTCCTTATCATCTCCTAACAGAAATCTCACTTATGCTCTGAATCTAGCCTGAGACATCTGTTCTTGGGGCCATTTTTTTAAAGTTCAATATGAAGTATATCTCTGTGCCGTGTCATGCTGGAATGAAAGAAAGCACATATCATTATATTGAAACCTGATCCCTACTTAGATGGGCTTTAGTGAAAGTTTGAGGCCTATTAAGGATATGAGATGTTATTACATGAAAGCCATTTCAATAAATATTGTATTAATATTGTTAATTTTAAGAGTTTTTATTTTGTTAACAACAATTTGGAGATAATAAATAGGGAAAGAGGCTTGATATATCACTTCGATTTCTTTGAAGCCTTAAAATTCCACCAATTAGCAAAGAATAAGAAACTGTTATGAGGGCAAATTTAATGCATCTGTTTGCCATAGAAGAAAGAGGATTTTAAAGGCTACACTTCCATTTATATCGAATTAAGGCAGTGGTTCTCAGCCTTCCTAATGCCTGGACCCTTTAATACAGTTCTTCATGTTGTGGTGACCCCCAATTTCATTGTTACAAATTGAACATAATTAAAGCATAGTGATTAATCACAAAAACAATATGTAATTGTATATGTGTTTTCCAATGGTCTTAGGTGACCCCTGTGAAAGGGTCGTTCGACCCCCAAAGGGGTCGCGACCCACAGGTTGAGAACTGCTGTCCTAAGGGTTTTGCCAAATGCATAATTTCAAGTGTCCACCATTACATAATCATACAGAATAGTTTCACAGCACTAAAAATCTCCTGTGTTTATCCCTATTAACCTCTCCTGCTCCCCCCTACCTGTAACAATCACTAATCTTTTTTTTGTCTCTGTAATTTTGCATTTTCCAGAATGTCATATAGTTCAAATCATACATCATGAAATCTTTTTTGACTGACTGCTCTTTTAAAAAAAGTTCCTCTTTGTCTTTCTCTGGCTTGACAGCTTATTTCCTTTTATTGCGGAATATTATTGAGTTGTATGGATGTGTCACAGTTTGTGTATCCATTTACCTATTGAGGGACATCTTGGTTGCTTCCAGTTTTTAGCAATTATAAATAAAAGCTGGTGTAAACATTGATGTTTTTGCATGGGCATATGTTTTCAACTCATTTAGGTTAATCCTTAAGAGGTGATTGCTGGGTTGTATGGTAAGACTGTGTTTAGCTGTGTAAGAAACTGCCAAACTGTCTTCCAAAGGGGCTGTCCTAGTCTGCTTGGGCTGCCATACACTGGGTGGCTTAACAGACATTATTTTTCAGTTCTGGAGGCAACAAGTTCAAAATGAGAGTGCCAACAGGTTCGGTTCTTGGTGAGTGCCCTTCCTGGCTTGCAGGATGCGATGCCTCTTCCTCTATTAAGTGAGGAAACTCTGAAATCTCTTCCTCTTCTTATAAGGGCACTATGCCCATCATAGAGGCCACACCTAATTACCTTCCAAAGGCCCCTCCTCCCAATGTCATCACTTGGGGGATTAGAGCTTCACATAAAAATTTTGGGAGGACACAAATACTCAGTTCATAACAATAACTATACCGTTTTGCATTCGCATCAGCAATGAATGAAAGTTCCTGTTGCTCCATATCCTTCCCAGCATTCCGTGTTGCCACTCAGTATTTTAGAGTTTAGCCATTCTAATAGGCATGTAGTGGTATCCTGTTTTAATTTGCAATGTGCTAATGATTTATAATATTAATCATCATATGCTTATTCACTATCTGTATGAATTGGTGAGTTGTCTGTTCATATTTTGCCTATGTTATAATAGGGTTCTTTGTTTTCTTATTGTTGAGTTTTAAGAGATCTTTTTATATTTGAATATAAATCCTTTAGCACAGTGGTACTCAACCTTCTGGCCCTTTAGTCTGGCGCCTTAGACCACTCGGCCATCCTGACACATAACCTTCTGGCCCTTTAAATACAGTTCCTCATGTTGTGACCCAACCATAAAATTATTTTCATTGCTACTTCATAACTGTAATGTTGCTACTGTTATGAATTGTATTGTAAATATCTGATATGCAGGATGGTCGTAGGTGACCCCTGTGAAAGGGTCATTTGACCGCCAAAGGGGTCGCGACCCACAGGTTGAGAACCGCTGCTTTAGCAGATATTTTGATACTGATTCTTTCCTTGGTCATGTTTAGCCTAGTGATAAGTACATCAAAGACATTCTTCATTTGTTACAGTGTTTCATATTTCTAGCATTTAGTTTTGATTCTTTAGTAGAGTTTCCATCTCTGCCTTACTCATCTTTTGTTGCATATTTTCCACTTATCTTATTAATCGTAGTTATTTTCAATTCCCAGACTGATATTTCCAAAATCTCTGCTATATTTGAGACTGGATCTAATGGTTGCTTTGTTCCTTCAGTCTATTTTTTATTTTGTCATTTAGCATATCTTGTAATTTTTTTGTTGAAAGCTGAACGTGCTGTATCTGCTAAGAAGAAACTGAAGCACATAGGCCTTTATTGTCAGGTTTGTGTTTTTCTGGCTAGGAGGTAGGCTGTGTTAGCTGTTAGCTATAACCATGGTGCCAGATGCTAAGTTTTCTTCTAGTATCTTTTTTATTGCACTGTTGTTTTTAGATTTTCTTGAAGACTCCTTAAATAGGCAGTTCTTTTAGCTGTAATCCTTTGTTACTACTCAGTAGCCCTATATTGATATGGTGATATAGTATGGGGGAAGGGAAATATTCCATAGTCCTATGATTAGGGGTCTGCCTTATAGAAAATCTGAGGTTGGTATATGCCTTCTCCCAGATTGGTTAGGATTTGGTAAAACCTCTTCAGTAGGTTAGGCTCTGGTAAAATAGTTTTCCTTGAAGGCAGGTCTTAACGGAGAACAGAGAGCTCTGTTGCAAATATACTGAGCTAATATGTGAAAATTATCTGAAAATGAAAAAGTACAATCTGTTTTATTATAATTATAGTAATGATCACAAACAGCACTAACAAGGGATATGAAAATATTAGTTTTAAATAACATTTTTGTATTTTATGTCATATGAATATCCTAAGTGATATTCTTATAAATTATTTTCATTGTTTATTTCAAGTTAATATACTACAATGTGAAACAAATAAAATTCTGAAAGAAAGGATAAACTTTGTTCTAGCAATAAAACAAGCCTAGCATAATTTTCAGTTTCATCAGGCTCAGTACATCATGTAAAAATTAACTATAAATTCTGATATTTAATAACTAAAGTATATTCTAGAGTGTTTGTAACTCTCAAAGATATTTCTTTAGGCTTGGAAACCTAGATTCAGCTCCCTGGAAAATTGTACAATGAAATCATAACAAAAAAACAAAAGCAAGAATATTATTTTCTTTCTGAGTAATATGCTAGTCAGATACTGCCTTTATTTAAGAACTTTTCCAGTTTCTTAGGTAACACATACCTGGAAAATGATACATTATTACTTGCTAAGCTGTATTTATATAATACCTTTATTCATATTTTGTATCTTAAAGCAGTAAAACTGATGATAGTCTCAAATCTCAAAATTCACCCTTAACATTGTGGTTGTAATGCTGAGTGGTGGGCTCATCTACTGACTGAGTGATTATTTCCTACAGGAGACGGTGGCATCCATGCTAATTATAATACTTGATATATTAAATTCATCCACTTAGTTAAACACTTACTTTGTGCTTTTTATGTGCCTGGGATACTTGTAGTTGCTGAGGCAACAAGATGAATAGTTTAAGGTTTATATTCTCATTTCAGACTTGAGTAGGAGACAGATATAAACAAAAACATAATTATTATAATACAGCTTGGTAAATGCAGTGATAGTACACGCATGGATGGTTCTTAAAATTACGCTATTTTTTGAGAGTTGAAATCCTAAAATTTCAAATCTCTGAAAGCCAAAGTTTTGTTATATACTAGTTATTAACTTCCCACAACATCTAGTAGCATCCATTTGGGGAATAGAGCCCTTGCTGTCTTCTGTATATCATGTAACTTCTCTCTCTCTCTCTCTCTCTCTCTCTCTCTCTCTCTCTCTCTCTCTCTCTCTCTCTCCACACACACACACACCTACCTTATCCTCTTATCTCCATACTGCAAGGAAAAGACACAATAGTTTGTTGGTACACAAAGAAAAAGCATTCTTTAGAGCCAAAATATAGCACCGTCTTCTTGTGTACTGAAGCCTAAAAAGGGCATTTTGGGTCATATCACTGATTCATTCAGTTCAATACTCTGATTTAACAGTAGTTCTTAGTGACATTTTATGAGAGTTATAGTTGCCATTCTTGTGTCAAAGTCTAAACATTCATGTTTTCCCCCAAACATATCATTTCTGGCTTTTATCTTTGCTTAAAATAATGAATTATGTGAGCATCCTACTTATAGGCTAAAATTAGACTTTCTTTTTTTCTTAAACTACTTCTTTCAAGCACCAATGAAAGGCCCCTAATTCTAAGATTTAGTGAACACATTGTTGGACACCATGTCTAAATCTTTCATGATTTGACAGGTTTTTAACATATCCCCTTTCGGCTCTCATCTTTTTAGATAGAAGAGAATTGTCTTATTGTCATTTGGAAGATCTCCTTCTTCCTAGTAATATGTCTCTTTATATGTAATATTATGTCTCTTTATTCTTGAGCTGAACTTCACAAATTTATTCATATACTAGAGGCCCAGTGCACAAATTCGTGAACCTTGAAAGAAACTGTGGGCCACAAGGCTGCGGTGGGCACTGGGGCGGGTCTCGGCCCATCCTCTGCACCCCCACCAGGCCCCTCCCACCATGGCCCCTTATCCCCTGTCTGCTGGCAGCATCGCTCCCACTGCCCCCACTCCCATGCACTGATGGCGCCGGCACTGCTCGCATCCACTGAGGGCACAGAGCAATTGGGGCCTGCGCCAGCAGCGGGTGCAAGTGGGGCCGGCGCCATCAGCGGTGCGAGCGGTAGCTGCTGCCCCAATTGCCCCTCAGGAGCAGGGGGAGGTGGAGAAGCCCTCAGGAGCGATTGGGGCCAGCAGCCGCTGCTCGCATCTGCTGACACAGCCAAGCGATCAGGGCTGGCTCCAGGTGCCGGCAACAGGTGCAAGCGGTGGCTCCGGCGCTTGCAGTGGGTAGGAGCGGGGCTGGCACTGGCAGCAAGTGCGAGCACTCGGCGAGACTGTGGCGTGGGGGAGCAAAGAATTTTCAGTAACCACCAGAGGCTCTCCCTGATGACAGCAACCGGCACCCCACCTTGGTCTGGTGCCCCTGCTCCCCTGCTCCACCATCCCACTGTGGCTGATGCCTGCCATGTTCTGCACTCTGCCACCTGCTGCCGATGCCCACCATGTTCCGCACACATTCCCTGGTGGTCAGTGCACATCATAACAACTGGTTGTTTGGTTGTTCTGCCGTTCAGTCTATTTGCATATTAGGTTTTTTTATATAGATAGATAAACACAATTGTGATCGTCCCCATTCATGTATGTTCAATTTAATCTATTGAATTAACTTACTTTGTATCACCTCTAAAAGTCCTTTCTCTGATATTTATTTATTTATTTATTTATTTATTTATTTATTTATTTATTTTTAATGGAATTTATTGAGGTGACATTGGTTAATAAAATTATATAGATTTCAGGTATACAATTCTATAATACATCATCTGTATATTGTATTGTGTATTCACCACCCCAGTTCAAATCTCCTTTTATTACCATTTATCCCCCCATTCCCTCTTCTACCTCCTTCCATCCTCCCTTCCCCTCTGGCAGTCACCATACTGTTGTCTGTATCTATGAGGTTTTTGTTTTTTGCTTATTCCCTTCACCTTTTTCACCCAGCTCAGCCAGCCCCTTACACTCTGATAGTTGTCTGACAGTTTGTTCTCTGCATCTATGAGTCTGTTTCTATTTTGTTTACTAGTTTTTAAATTTCACATAAGAGTTAAATCATATGGTACTTGTCTTTCTCTGACTGGCTTATTTTACTAACATTTTTAATATTTTTAAAGTTCCACTGACATGAGTAAAGCTAATGATTATAATAAGCAAGGCTGAAATTTGTTTCTGAAAATATAAAATATTTGTATTTATTGTGTGATCCATTTTAGATGCCATCACTTATTATATCCTGAATTTGGGATCATATCATCCATCAGGAGTACTTTAATTTTTAAAAATATGTTTTTATTGATTTTGGAGAGAGGGAGAGAGAAATAGTAATATCAATGATGAGAGAGAATCATTGATCGACTGCCTTGTGCACGCCTCACCCCTGACTGGGGATCAAGTCCACAACCCAGGCATGTGCCCTGACCAGGAATCGAGCCATGACCTCCTGGTTCATAGGTCAACGTTCAGTCACTGAGTCACACTGGCCTGGCAGGAGTCTTTTAATTTTTAAAGTTTTTATGAAGAAATTGAAATTTATTTTTTCTTATTCCTAAATATACCACTGAACAAATTAAAGGAGGAAATAATTTTTAAGGATAGAAGTATTTTAGATTGCAAAGTATTTTTGCTTTAATGTTTAATAGTTGAAAATAAGTATGTAAATAGATGATAGGGAAAGTGGTTTATTATAAGTATAATAAACCTCTTTATGATAACTTTGCTTCCAGATCCTTTGTTCTGAAGTAGGCTGATTCTTCTTCATGAAAAGCTTATTATAAATTATTAGGAAATAAGCCTGTCATAGGTTGGTTTTAATTCACATTCTCAAGTTCTGAAGGTATTATTAACTCTTAACCATGAGCTTTAAGTTGACTAAAAAGCACCCTAATTGCTTCATACAAATAATTTAAATTTGAGATAAGTTGCTTTAGCTTTTCTTTTTGTTTCTTCCGGGATCCCAGTACGAACCTAAAATGACAGCGAATAAAATGGTTTTGTTAAGCCACTATTCACAGCTAACGAATTTGGTTATATGGGCACGTATGATCAAAATTTGAAGTTTATGCCCTTTACTTAATATTAAATTCCTAGATCTAGTGCATACAGTAGAGTGGTCTGGATTTTGGCTTCTTCTGAAACTTTAACGTAATAGAGTAAGGATGGAGTAATACTTCAAACTCTGGAATCAGAATGTCTGGGTTCAACTCCTGTTTCTGACTGTTAGCTGGGAGACCTTGAAAAGATTACTTAACTTCATCTTGAAATAGTGATAAGAGAATACTCACCTCATCACGACTTTGTGGGTTCATTAGAATAATATATAGAAAATGTTTACTATAGTACCTGGCATGTAGTGTTCCGTAAGCGTTAGTTCTTCAAGTTGCTGATCGGGAGGTGGGACTAGGACGGGGTGGATGCAGGAACTATTTTAGAGGTGGCTTGTAGCATGGGTCATGGAGGAGGAGTAAAACACATGGAAGGAACAGACTCTCGACCTTCATCCCTACCCAGGATTTTATGATTTGGGGTGAAAATAGAATTACCATAAAGTGATGGCTTCTGATTTGGAGATCTACCAGGTAAGACTCCGTGGCCTGTTGATAGATAAACATCTAAAAAGATGTTGTATATGATGAGGAATAGTAGATAACCTTCTTGGCAAGGTAGTGACAGCATTTTTTGCAAATTTTGGTCAAGGTTCTAAAGAAGGTTGGGGTGATACTTTCTCTGTTTTAAGCATAAACTTAAAAATGTCATGGGAACCATTGTGTAAAGTATCAAATCTGTACAAAGTCTTAAATTTTTAAGCAACAACAAGCAAAAGACTACGTCTCCTCATCTCACACATCTCCTTACCATTTGCTACATTTATCTTCCCCCTTCACCTTCCTCTCCTTCCCATGCTCTGTTAGGAAGGTTTCATGTCTTTTGCCTCAAAGTTCTTTTTCTTCATTTATGGATATCCCCTGCTCTTCCCGCAGTTAAACCAAAAAGGGTAAAGTAGAGCCACTTTTTGAGTAATGCCTTTACAGTATTTATTTATCTTAGCTATGCCACCAGAGGTTATAGATTGTCAAGTATTAGCTCTCTTTCTAGTTAGGTAACACAACCCAGAAGAGGAGGGTCAGGTGACTTTTACCAGTGGCAGCAGCGGTGACAGTAGGAGCTGTAGCGTGGCACATAAAGCCATCCCCTGCTGCTCATCTTCTTTCTTCCATGGTGGAGGAGGAGGCAGCTGGGAAAAAAGATGTATTCTGCAGTTTGAGGTGGCAGGAAGAGTTAAAGATGGGAATGGTGGCAGGTGACCCTTGGAGCTGCTAATACTTTGTGGATTGGTCTTGCATGAAGTATGAGGAAGATTGCTGCTCCAGTCCCTGCTTTAGTAGGCTGAGATGTTTATCAGCATTTTGCATAGTGCTGTACAAGGTGCTGCACTTGATTAATTGTCTTTTCTCCTCAAATCCCACAAGTCTTAACTGTTTTGTTATTATTTCCTTTTTCCAATATGACTCTGTATTTTTATTTTTCTCTCTCATGGTATAGCCAGAATTTCTAGTGATGATTCTTATATCTTAAGATACTAGAATGGACCTTTATGCTATCATCAGGAAACCCAAATTAGGCCTTCCTGATTTACCATAATTGGATGGGAACTTACCAGAGAAATTACAAGTACTATAAACCCAACACGAAATGTTGTATTCCAACTCTCCAGCTATGTGCTAATCACAGTGGCAGCTGTAAAATTCCCCAAAGCAATAGGGAACACAGCATTTGCCAAGTGACTGCTCTGTCCTGTGAGATCCTGATGGCACACCTGATCACCAGTCAGGTCGTTCAGGGATTCTCAAGGAATTAAAAGGCCATTATTGCCATGAGGTCCTCCCTGCTGGCTATTTCTGTCAAGGAGATATGACATGTGATGAAGGAATAAGAGGAATATGAAAGTGGGATTATGATTTTTCACAAGGGGGAATAAGAGAGGTTGGGGTTTGGCTCTTTAGTAAATTTGATGAAATTAAGCCTTGTCTTTCTTTCCACTCTTCTACTCTCTTGTTTCTTGCCAATAAGAAAAGGTATTCTAGGCTTCTTTAGAATCCTTTGGGTTGGAAGAAGGTTCTAAGTTAGAAGAAAATACTAAATTATTAAAACACAAACAAAAAAAATCCCCTAAATCTCTAGCCATGGAGTTCTTAGGGCCTATGCAATCTAAATCATCAAAGAAACTGTTGGCAGTATTCTCTTTATAAGCAAGCTGTCTGTGGACCATATGAAACCATTTGGCAAAGTAACATACTAGTATATGTATATAAAAGTTAAATGCCTAAATTTGTTTCAGAAACATTAAGAATGACTTCAGGGAGCCTTCTGTTTAGTGGAGTGAGGCAAACAAACCTCTTTGGTCTTTTTACTTTTGACCCTGTCCTGCTTGCCTTATCCTGGTCTGCATAACTCACTAAGATACCACATATATTCCATTAACCGTTCTTTTACTCTCCTTTCCAGAGTTCAGTCTGTAAGAATCTCATCGAGGTCAGTCAGTGAACCCATGAGTCTAGTTGCCTTTGCAAGGCATTTCTCTTTCTAGTAAAAGCAGCAAGCACCTCATAAGAATGCTGCACAATTATTCCCGTCGTGTGATATGCTAATTCTTAAGAATGTTGCTAACACTGCACTGTGTTTCATATGATTGAATTTAAAACTTTCACTCAGTTGGTTGAGGCTTCAAACTGGCAGGAATAACAGTCTTTTGAGTTGTTGCTTAAGTAGAGCGGTGATGGAATTCATATGGCAGGCAGCAGTTGCTCGTTCAAGTTCAAGAAGAGATCAGCTGCAGTGGTTGAAAAACAAAAAATCTACCAGATGTTCAAGTTTTAATAGTATATCTTTTCTCCATATTTCAAATGAGAACAGAGATCAGTCATTAAATGAGGGTATAAATATCAATGTCATCATTGTCAAACCCCAAAGAACAGACCTCGCACATTTATGTGATTTTTTTTTAATGGCTATCATTTGTGTTCAAGTAAAATCAACAAAGCTCCCCATGCCTCTAGAGGTCTCATGACAGCTAGTTAGCTTGCGGTCTTGCTCTCCTTTTACTTTTGTCTCCTCTAACAAGTTTCAGAGAGTTTAGTAAGAATTTAATCAGAGTCATATTCGGCCACACAAAGTTAAAGAAAATATAAATCCTAGAAGTCCAGATAGTCTTTGTGGGTATAGCTTAAGGATACCAATTTTTTTGCCATAATATGAACAGGAAGTATTGCTAGTTTAGACAAATTACTGCTATTCTGTGCTTTTAGTATAGAACAGAATTTTCTGTCAGGTGAAGTTAGTGATGATAATTCTATCAGAATTTTCCGATAGCTTGGAGTCACTGCTCTTCAGTTTGAACATTTGTTGAATATTTTGAAAATAGCTGCTCATTGTTCTATTGACTATGGTAAACGATATGAATAAGATTTACTTTGGGTATATATCTTATATCTTCTTATATCTAATATATTTGGATATACCTTTGACTCACTGAAATGGGGCACTTTTATATATTTTTTCAGAGACGATGTTATTTTGGCAAATAACTTCTTCCTAGATCAAACTGTAGCCAGCTTCTTGAGAATTATGCAGCAGAATTATTATGCATTAGGTTTCATGCTCAGCTTTCTTCAGACAGTACCTCAACCTTAAAATGACTCGATGAGTAAGATACTTTTATTAATACCATTTTGATGATAAATAAGGTGCTATTATCAATGCCATTTTCCAGATAAGAAACTGGGGCAAAGTTAAATATAACCTATTCATGGTCACGCAACTTAATGATAGAGGATTTGAACACCAATTTTTGTGACTCCAAAGCCTATATTCTTAGTCACTATGCACTACAGTCAAGGTACTGTATGAATAAGCATTTACCTTATTATATGTATTTTTAAATAAAATTTTTTTTGCTTTCAGAGAGGAAGAGAAGGGGAGAGAGAGACAGAAACATCAATGATGAAAGAGAATAATTGATTGGCTGCCTCCTGCATACCCCACACTGGGGACCGAGTGTGCAACCCAGGCACATGCCCCGACTGGGAATCGAACCAGGACCTCCTAGTTCATAGGTCAACACTCAACCACTAAGCCATGCTAGCCAGGCTGCCTTATTATATTTTGTTTGCTGGCTCTCCCTGCTCCAGCCTCAAATGGGGCCATGAGTCTCAGCAGTTGGCATAGTCCTTGGAATGGCTATTAGGTGTCATGACACCTAGCAACTATAACCATTCAAGGCAGTCTTTAGGAAGGGAATTAAAATTTTATTCTTGCCTTGGCCCTTTGCTTATATGGCTCAATTGGTTGGCCACCCACGTGCACCAAAAGGTTGCTGGTTTGATTCCCAGCCAGGGCACATATCCAGGTTGCAGGCTCAGTCCCCAATGGGGGCATGCAGGAGGCAGCCCATTAATGTTACACTCTCAAAACAAAGTTTCTATATCTATCTATCTATCTATCTATCTATCTATCTATCTATCTATCATCTGTCTCTCTCTCTCTCTCTCTCTCTCTCTCTCTCTCTCTCTCTCTCTCTCCCCCTTCCTTCCTTTTCTTCCCTCCCTCCATCTCTTTCCCTGTCTCTCCCCCTCTCCCTTCCTCTCTCTAAAAATCAATAAGTATATTTAAAACAACACCATTCTATCCCTCTCCTCCTATTTGGGGGAAGTCTGGACCTATGGAGGATTGAGGGGAACCTCTTTATGAGGCTTGAGTTCAGAAAACAAACAGCTTTTCTGGTTTCACAATCTCCAAAATGTTACTAATAATCCCCTCCTCTCCGCAAGTGAAATTTAAGTTCTAGATAGTGATGTCTTATTGGATATTTTTTTCAATTGGCAGCACTATTCCAAATCTCTTAGCCTTGACAGTTCTGAGCTCTGTGAGTTCTGTCTTCAGGAGAGTTCCCCCTCCTGAGTTCTGCTTCCCTCACAAGGCAGTGATACAGTTGCTTAGTAGCAACTGAAGAAAGAAGACTGTAAATGCAGAAGAAATCTCGTGGACTGGGAGCCAAAATATTCTCTACTCTTGAAACATTTTTTGTTATAGCAGAACTTGTTCATTCATGGTGGATGTTGAGAAGCTTCTGGAGCCCTTTCTATTGAGTCTACTGAAGAGTAATAACTAATTGAGTAGCTCTGGGGCCAGTATGTCTGTCTTATGTCACACAGAAAGATGACAGAGTAATGCTTTCAAATGGGCTCTTAGGAATTGACTAGGAGGGAAGGAGCTTCTGTAGAGGTACTGGCATGCAGCTGTGGAAATCCTTCCTTCCAAAGAGCTGTCTACGGCCCTGGCAGAGAGCTATTCGTGTATAACAAGCCTTTTGAGTCTCACCTGCCCTTAGCAAAGAGAAATCGCTTTATAAAACAGGATTATCAACAAGAGGAGGTAGCTTGAAAATGAGTCCCTGAAATAATTAATAATGATCATGTCCATTCCAGTTGAACTGGGCACTCAATTTTGTTATGCCCAGGCTACTTTGCACTGATTCTTTACTAATGGATAGTGTATGACTTATGCATTTCTTTTTTTTTAATATATTTTTTTAATTTTTTTATATGTATTTTTTTTTATTGAGTTTTTACAGAGAGGAAGGGAGAGAGATAGTTAGAAACATCGATGAGAGAGAAACATCGATCAGCTGCCTCCTGCACATCTCCTACTGGGGATGTGCCCGCAACCCAGGTACATGCCCTTGACCGGAATCGAACCCGGGACCTTTCAGTCCGCAGGCCGATGCTCTATCCACTGAGCCAAACCGGTTTCGGCTACTTATGCATTTCTTAAACATATAAAACTTTCTCTTGCTGGAAGGTTAATACAGTACTTTTTTTTTTTAACAACAGTAAAGTCTTAAGAGAATGCAGGGCACTCTTGATTGATCAAAGGGGCTATACTTAAGTGATTTTTAAAATATATATAATACTATATGATTTATGATAACTGTGTGTGTGTGTGTGTGTGTGTGTGTGTGTGTGTGTGTGTGTGTGTGTGTGTGTGTAGGTTCCAGAAAGCAGAATGTAATAGAAGTAATGAAGTTAGCTCTAGCATCTGATCCTAGCCCATTTATTAGCTGTACTACTATTATCTTTGAGAAGTTCATTTAGCCTCTTAGTCTATCTATTTCCTCTGTAAAATGAGGGAGTTTAAATAAATCTATGTTTTCCAAACTCTGAAATTTATAATAGATTACTACAGATTATTTTGGGTGGCATGTGAGATAATTTCAGGCAGTTTCCTGATAAAGTACTAAAATAAACATTGAATCACAGTTGAGAAAGTTATCCCTTTCTCAGTCTTATTGATTATGTCAAAGACAAAGTCTCAATTTGGTATCATGATATGTGTAATAGTTCTTTAATGCTGGATAATTGTTTCGGGTTGGGGACAGAGGTGGATGGGGAGAGGCACTGTAAATCCTTCATTTCACACAAGTTTCCATATGTGGGAAGTAAAGTCCATTCCATAGAAGGGAAAAGTACAGAAGTGCTTGTCTGCTCTTTGTGACTGCCTCATTTCCCTTCCACTTGCAGTGGAAGTAACGTGCTATACAACTGGTGAGCTTGGGCAGAGGAGCCAAATGTGACTGGCTTCTCTCATGGCATGACCCATTCTCAGAACACATATTCCCCCTCCTCCACTGTGAAAGTAGGGCTTGGTTGACAAACTCTGCTTAGGACTTGGTAGGAACTATTAGGAAACCTATGAGACCATAAATAAAAAGAAAAGGGAAATAAAAAACCTACATTCTCTAACTCATCCTATTGGTAATCAGGTTGATACATTTTGATTGCCATTTTATTCCTCTCCTCATGTCTCATTTAGGTTTAGACTTATAGGAGATGTAAGGAGAAAAGCAATTATTACCTTAAAACCTCACTAACAGTCTCCTTTTTTAAAATAGAAATCTGGCTTGAGCACAGTGCCCTTTAATATGCAATAGTGTATATATATATATATATATATATATATATAAAATTTAATAGCATGGTTTTGTTTTCAATAAAGTTATATTTATAGTTACCATCTATAAAATAGACTCATTTGAGTTTTTAAAAAGTGAATTTTTAAAACAAGTAGTGCAGATGATACATGGATATGATAAAAACTATAAAGGTGTACATAAATGACTAAAATTTAGGAAGTACTGAATAAGATTATCTCTAGGATCTATTCCCAATTTAAATTGTTTTGGATGTGTATTTCAGTAGATAAAAAACGCTATGTGGTAAACTAAGTAAAAGAAGGGACATTCTAACAGAAAATATACTATTACTTACTTTCATTTTGAAATATATCATTATTGAGGAAGCTGAACTTTGATACAATGCCAGTATTTATATAAATAAATACCCTTTTCTCTTAATATTTTACTAAGCAGTGAATTGATATCTTTTTGATAGTATGATTTTTGGTGATGATGTTTGAAAGCATTCTAGTTCTGGGTGAGGTTTTTGAGCAGGAAATCACGGAGGCAAGAACGAGTCATCACTGTATACTCTGCCTAGTACAGTGTTTGCCACATAGTAGTGTTCAACAAATATTTGAATGAATGAGTGAACAAAGAATCAACAAAAATTAACTGAATTCTCTGTCTTGAAGGTCTAGGCCTAGTTTTCATTTCTTTCTGAAAGCTGGCAGTAAGGCTACCTGTAAGGAAATGATGCCTGGGGCAGTCAGAGGGCAATACATTCATGTAAGTGCAGTTTAACCTTACTGAGAAGAAAATCACAAAAGGAAGGTAGCCCAACTAATTTTGCTTTTGTTTATGGTCATATATGAGAGACTAGGGTCTTTATTTATTTATTTATTTATTTTATTAAAAGAACGACCTTTCTCCCTTCCTCTTTTTTTCTCATTCATGTATTACTCTCTTATCTCCACATCAGGGAAAGCACCCCAATTTTCCTGGCCTTAGGGAGACTATTAGAGTTTAATTGAAAATGTGGCTCACTCTTTCCCCACACACTCTTAATTACAGTTTCCAATATAATAAAGTTGCCTAGCTTTTTCTTAACTGGCACCCTAGGTGAACTGCCAGACTGGTGGTAAATTTATTTATTGCCATTTTTTCTTGCAACAAATGTCATGTTTCAAGGGATTTGTTCTAAGAATTCTGAAATAAGTTTTACATATCAGAGAGAGAATATTAGCCAAACATTTTTTTTTTATTGCTTAAAGTATTACAAAGGGTATTACATATGTATCCATTTTATCCCCCCACCCTAGACAGTCCCCTAGCCTCCCCTATCACCCAGTGTCTTATGTCCATTGGTTATGCTTATATGCATGCATACAAGTCCTTTAGTTGATCTCTTACCCCCCTACCTCCTGCCCCCCAACCCTCCCCGGCCTTCCCGCTGCAGTTTCACAATCTGTTTGAGGCAGCTCTGCCTCTGTATCTATTATTGTTCAAAAGTTTATAATGGTCTCTATTGTCCATGAATGAGTGAGATCATGTGGTATTTTTCCTTTATTGACTGGCTTATTTCACTTAGCATAATGCTCTCCAGTTCCATCCATGCCGTTGCAAATGGTAAGAGTTCCTTCCTTTTTACAGCAGCATAGTATTCCATCGTGTAGATGTACCACAGTTTTCTAATCCATTCATCTACTGATGGGCACTTAGGCTGTTTCCAGATCTTAGCTATGGTGAATTGTGCTGCTATGAACATAGGGGTGCATATATCCTTTCTGATTGGTGTTTCTGGTTTCTTGGGATATATTCCTAGAAGTGGGATCACAGGGTCAAATGGGAGTTCCATTTTCAGTTTTTGAAGGAAACTCCATACTGTCTTCCATAGTGGCTGCACCAGTCTGCATTCCCACCAGCAGTGCACAAGTGTTCCTTTTTCTCCACATCCTCTCCAGCACTTGTCGTTTGTTGATTTGTTGATGATAGCCAGTCTGACAGGTGTGAGATGGTACCTCATTGCTGTTTTGATTTGCATCTCTCGGATGATTAGTGACTTTGAGCATGTTTTCATATGTCTCTTGGCTTTCTGAATGTCCTCTTTTGAAAGGTGTCTATTTAGGTCCTTTGCCCATTTTTTGATTGGATTGTTTATCTTCCTTTTGTTAAGTTGTATGAGTTCCCTATAAATTTTGGAGATTAGGCCCTTATCAGATATGTCATTGGCAAATATGTTTTCCCACACAGTGGGTTTTCGCCAAACATTTTTAATTCTTAGTTATATCTCTGACTTTCTAATAACCATACAGTTGGTTTGAGTGATTTCATTCCCAGATCATATAATTTATTTTAAGACATTTTGCATAATGCAGAAAAACAGAATTTGAGGACTGTATATTTATTCTGGTGACTACATTTTAAATGTATTCTAGGTTTAGTCTCTACAAGTACATTCTTTAATGGTTTAGTGATTAACTGTGATTCTAATTCATTATACATAATGACAACATCTTAACTTAAGTTTCTTATATGTTCAGGTTAATGTTTTTTGTTAATGAAAATTTAATTCAGTACATTTTATATTTATGAAATCTCTCTGCCTGGTATCTTTTTGTCTTCTAGTTATTACTATGTGATCTTTAATATGTAAATTAAACTTTAGGAATGCTGGCTATCACATTTTGGTTCTTCTCATTGCATTATAATATTGATAGAACAGTAATATTAATGACATGTAGACGTTGGATTTTGAAACTAATCACCATCTACAAAAATTAGTATCTAATTGCTGTTGTAACTTTAAATCAATATCCAGGTAAACACAGACTCTATTATTATCATAATCTAGAATATAATAGGCCTATTTTGGCCAAAGGAAAAAATGACTTTAGAATAATCTAAATTTTTTTCTTAAAAAGATATAGATCCTTGGCTTATAATTGTAATCTTTAGGTATCTTCAGAATCATTTGCTGTCATGAAAGTAGTGCAAGAGCCATTCGCTATAATGACAAGCTGCAAATTTTGAGAACACTTTATGTCTAATTTTAAAAAACACAACAACAATTACAAACAAACAGAACCCTGTGGCTGTGTCCACTGGCAATATGGTTTTTCTCTGATGAGATGCTTTGAGTTCTGGATACCATCCTTATCTGGTGTGGAGGTGTTGCTTTGGCAGCATATTATGGTAGAAAAGAGAAGCTATGGACTTGAGAGGCACACCAACCCAAATGTGAACTGAGCTCTACCACTTTTGTACTAACAGGTTGGGCAAGTTACTTAACTTCCTTGGTAAAATGCAAATTATACTTCTCTAGGGATGCTATGAAGATGAAAGCACCCAAAGTGAGTTCTTATTAAATGGCAGTAGTTGTATGAACAGTACAGTGTGGTGATGATGATGTTTTCATATTCTTTCAGGTGAAATAAAGGACAAAAATGTTCAGGTGGTGGAGCTCCCCATTGTGGACAGTCTTCATCCTCGTCCTCCATATCTACCCCTGGCTGTACCAGAAGACCTTGCAGATCGACTTGTTCGAGTTCATGGTGACCCTGCAGTGTGGTGGGTGTCGCAGTTTGTCAAATACTTGATCCGCCCACAACCTTGGCTGGAAAAGGAGATAGAAGAGGCCACCAAGAAGCTTGGCTTCAAACATCCAGTTATTGGGTGAGAATCTGATTTGTTCCTCATAAAGTGATATGGAGTAGCAGGTATATATATACACCTTTACCATATATTGTGAACTTTACAATCTATAGTTTAATTTTCATTGCTCCACTCAAAAACAGGTTCTAAAGTTCACCTGAGGCCCCAGGGAGATTAGCCTTCCTTTTTTTACTTAGAATGACTGAGTCATCGTACTTTGTCACCCTTGTTTTATTTATTTATTTGACAAATGTATTAGGCCCATATTTCTGAAAATGGCTGTCTCTCCTGGGGAAACCAGCAAGATGTCATTTTATTGGGAGTATTTTGGATATTACACGTGATCTGCCGGGGTCCAACCCCAGCGGGTCCAGGGGTCCCCAAAGGCGTGGACGGAGTCGGCGAAGAAGGAAGGACACAGAGATAGCGTTCAGTTGATCAGCAGCCTAGCCAGGATCTCCAGCCAAGTTCTGGTCTGGATCTCCAGAGAGGTTCTGCTTAGGATCTCCAGCCAGGTTCTGTACAGGTTCTCCAGCCAGGTTCAGTCACCAGGTTCTAGTCAGGTTCTCTTGCCATGTTCTATAGTCAGGTTCAGTCCAGGATCTTTTGCCATGTTCTCTCCAGTGAAGTTCTTCTGTCTCCAGGCTCCGTGTAGGTTCTGTCTTCTGAATTCTTTTCTAAGCTCTGTCTCCTGAGTTCTGTGTTCTGAGTTCTGTCTTGTTACAACTGTATTTATACCAGTTGATTCAATCCTATCAATCTCTATTACAAAGGTTAGGGCGTTTCTTATCTCCATTCCAGGGAGTAAAGATTATGTAGTTTAAGCATGATTGTTCATAGTTAAAGTGATTAATTACCCGCCTGGCACTTAGTTGAGGGGTTTTATTCCCTCCCTAACTTCAGGGGAAAATCCCTACCTGGGGATTCAACCTTTCTTGGAGAGGTGACCTTGGTTAAAACACAGCGCCAAGAAGGTGAGCAAACATAATAAGAACCGTATGCCATATATGCCAGGTCCCTTGAAACAGCAAGGATGGACCGGCTCCCGGCAGTGATCATGTCGTACCCCAACAGACCATGAGATGAAACTGTCACATGAATAGCTTTCCGGTTGCACCTGATTCTTAGGCTTCATTCATTGCCAGGGCTAATTATTTTGCTTTTTTGATGTTCTGTTTTCTTTTCTGTCTTGGAAGCTATTTTGAGAACAAGGATATCATTTGTTCTGTAAGGTAATGCTAAAATTATTATTTAAAATGAGTCTTGACCCACTTGGAAGTTACAATGTATATATGTATTCAGTCTTGTGCTTATGTTATGGGAGCTATATCAGGAAATCCTTGGAGTAAGAAATATCCAAAAGAGCATTTGCTGACAAACATGCACTCCTATACATGCACATAAAAAGTTATAGGAAAGGAGCTTTCCTGGGTCCTGATGCCAGACTTCAATTCACACCATGGGAAATGTTTTTTGCACAATGGAAAGAATACTGGACTGAGAGTTAGGTGACATGGGTAATAGTCCTGACTTTTCTCTATTTCTGGGCCAAGTTACCTAATAGTAGTATTGGGTTTTGATTTTTCCATCTGTAAAACAGAGTACCTACTATACTTAAAATACCTGCCCTTAAAATGATGAATTTGATAATATTAGGATTAAAAGAGGATTTTGGTTCTGTGGGGGGGAAATGCACTGTAAAATATTATCACCTTTCAGAGAGACTAATACTGAAAATAGACTTGTAGACTAGCTATGGCATTCTGTTGCTTATGCTGTTTGTGATAAAGTAAGCTATTGATTAATATTAATACACTAGAGGCCCGGTGCACGAAACTCATGCAGGGGGTTAGGGGTTGTCCCTCAGCCCAGCCTGCACCCTCTCCAATCCGGGACCTCTCGGGGGATGTCTGACTGCAAGAGGGATGACCGGCAGTTGGACATCCCTCTCTCAATCTGGGGCCACTGGCTCCTAACCACTCACCTACCTGCTTGCCTATTCACCCCTAACCACTCTGCCTGCCTGCCTGCCTGATCACCCCTACCCCCATTGCCTGTTGGCCTGATTTCTCTAACCGCCCTCCCCTGCCAGCCTGATCGCCCCTAACCACTCTGCCTGCCTGCCTGCCTGATCACCCCTACCCCCATTGCCTGTTGGCCTGATTTCTCTAACCGCCCTCCCCTGCCAGCCTGATCGCCCCTAACCACCTCTGCCTCGGCCCCTGCCACCGTGGCTTTGTCTGGAAGGAGGACCAGATGACCGGAAGATGTCTGGTTGACCTGGTCTAATTAGCATATTACCCTTTTATTAGTATAGATTGCTGATTCACTCACTTATTTGCAAAATATGTATTGAATACCTGCTACTGTGGGCTATAGAGATTAATGTTTTTTAAATGGCTCTTTCTGGTTCATTTTAGCCTGTGGGATAAGAGACTTACATAACTGACATTATATGGGGTAGAACATGATAAATACCACAAGAGAAGTATTAAAGGACTTAAAAGAGGTCAAAGAAGGGAAACATACTTCTGTCTGGATCAGGAAAGGCTTCACAGCTGCAGTGTTTGAACTGGATCTTAAAGATGGAGAAAGATAACACTGTAATACTTAAATTACCAGAATACTTCCAACTGCATTACCTCATTGATCCTTAACACAGTCCTGTGAAGTGGGCATAGGTAATTATTTCAAAGGTGAGGAAAGAAAGGAAAGAAAATCTCTGCCAAAAATTCCAGAACCTTAACTTTGGCTATCCTATAGTTTTACATACCAGAAAGCAACCCTTATTAATTTTCCACAGACCATCCACCAAATGGAGAGTTGGCCAAGTGTAGAAAATTGAAGTAGCACAGACAACTAAGTTATTTGCAAGTGAGGTGGTATGCTGTAATGAGAGAGGAGTGCACTAGGATTTAGGAATCTGAGGTCCCATCTAGCATCCACCACTAACAAATTTATGTGACTTTAGGTGACTTACTTGTTCATTATGGGCCTTCATTATTTGTCATTTGTTATAAACACTAGATTAGATGATATTTGTTTTTACTAACATAATACTAAACAGATTTTTGTGTCTACCCATCATTTATTTATTTTGTTTGTTGAATTGTGAATAAATAGAAGAGCTTGATATCTAATAGTGAAAATCAGGTACACAAATAACTTTTACTTTTGTAAAGACTGGGTTGAAATGCCTTATGTTTTTTTTTTTCAGATATATTTCTTTATTAAATTCAGAGAGGAAGGGAGAAAGGGAGAGGATAGAAACATCAATGATGAGAGAGGATCATTGATTGGCTGCCTTCTGCATGCCCCCTACTGGGGATCGAGCTTGCAACCCAGGCATGTGCCCTTGGCTGGAATCGAACCTGGGACCCATCAGTCCGCAGGCTAATGCTCTATCCACTGAGCCAAGCTCGCTAGGGTGAAATGCCTTATGTTATATGTGCTTACCAAAATGTCTTTTGGAGCATCAGGTTCCTTAACTGTCGGGTGAAAGAGTTAATTGAATGAAATGACTTCTATCCTTCACAGGTCTAACTTTGTGATTCTTCTGTAAAGATGTCACTATGGTCCTCCTCAGAATACTGGTCCAGGCCAATTTCAGGAGGACTGGGCGAACTGAGAAGATTGCTAGTGTGGCACTCTGCCACTGTCTGACACTCCGCTTCCTTTGATTCTTCTTTCTGTTACATCTCTCCTTTGTTTGTGTTTCTATTTTCATAACTCCCACCCCTCCTTCTTCCATTGTGTCTTAGTTTTCATATATATAGAAGTTACTGGTCCCTATTCCAAATGTTAAAGCTAAAGAGACCAGCTGGTGTGGTTTAATGGTTGAGTGTGGACCTATGAGCCAGGAGATCATCTTTCAATCCCAGTCATGGCACATGCTCGGGTTGTGGGTTCAATTCCCAGTGGGGGCTGTATATAAGGCAGCGGATCAATGATTCTCTGTCATCATTGATGTTTCTATCTCTCCCTCTTCCTTTCTCTCTGAAATCAATAAAAATATATTTTTTTAAAAAGCTAAAGAAAGTACAAGGTGAAATCAGTATCAAATAGTGTTTCTTCTCATGAAAATTTTCACTGAAATTTAATGGAATTGTTCTTTTTGTCCCTCTTCGTCTCTTTGGAGCACAGTGAACAATTCCAATTGTCTGAGAGAAGCAGTGATTAAAAAGGATGTGGGAAGGAAAAGATGATAGAAGTGTTCATATAATAGTATTCACATCTGGACTATAGCCTGGAAGGCAAAGGAAAGAATAGCCATGAAGATGCCAGAGTAACTTCAATGAAATCAAACCCCCACCCAGATTCATAATAAAAGCTAGCTTTGCTTGACCTAAAGGGAAACAAGTCTCCCCTTTTCCTTTTCCCACATATGAATAGTGGTGTAATAATTTGGGGAGAGGAGGAATACAGAAAAGGCAAATTTCAGGAGAGTTGTAATTTATGAAAACAAGCTACGGTTACTATTGTTCTTATTTTCATTAAAATCGCTTTGAAAGCAGTAAGATGGTGAGAGAATACTGTGGAAGTCAATGCAGTCTTCAGTGCAGATGGTGTAAACCTCTGTGTCCCCAATTTTATAATTTTGGAGCCTTTCTTAAATAGAACAGATAAGCTAGATCAGTATCTGCTTGTGTTTGATGGAGTGTGAAAGACAGAAAAAGGAAATTCATTATGCCTATAACAAAAGGGCTGGAACAGCTCCATGAACTTAAAAATAGTAAGGAGCCTTCAAAGGTTTGCCTGCTTTGACTGTGCCATAGGAACAATGCATGCAAGGTCTGTGTTTTCTTCAGGCGACTTTAAATTCTATAAGTTGGCAGTTACAGAGTGACCAACAGGGTAAAATGAAGAAAAAGAAAACTTGGCATGAAAACGTTACAGACAATACATTTAATGTTCTATAAGAACAATTGTTGTCATTTGTTGTCAAAAATCTTGTTATATCCAGTTTTTTCTGGAAGGTTAATTGGCATTTTGTTGCCTAGTATGGAATACTAGGAATCTCCCACTTATTCCTGATAAGCCAATTACTTTCTCTATAAGAAAGCAGTCTTTAAAGACTTTACTTACTTTTTAAAATTCCCCTTGTATTATGTTAACATACAAATATATTTCAGATATATGTGTTTGAATTTTTTAATATTTATTTTATTTTTTGGATGGCAAAAAATGAAAGGAAGACTGATTTAAATGTTCCTAATGCCACCATGAATAGGGGTGTAAAGTTGAGTACCCTAAGAGCACCCAGGGGGTCAGAGTATTAGCAGCAGAACCTGACTTTGTCCCTCTGCCTCCAGAGTCCATGTCAGACGCACAGACAAGGTGGGAACAGAAGCTGCCTTCCATCCCATTGAGGAGTACATGGTGCACGTTGAAGAACATTTTCAGCTTCTCGCTCGCAGGATGCAAGTGGATAAAAAAAGAGTGTATTTGGCCACAGATGACCCTTCTTTATTAAAGGAGGCAAAAACAAAGTAAGTTAGATGAAGTAGTGATTCTAGAGTTGGGCTCTTTTCAGTTGAAAGGAATCCTTAATTCCCATGACTTGTGATTCTTGTGATACTATTACTGACTATTGGGGTTTTTAAATTCAACACTGCACTTGTGTAACTTGTTAATATCATCGAAACAATTGTGAGGTGCCAACAAAGTTACATTTCATTCTGAAGCCTCTTTTCTTGGCTTGTAGGCAGCGTCATCTCTCAGTGAACTCACATGACTTCTTTGTGTGCTTAGAAGAAGCAGCAAACTTCCTGGTGTCTCTTCTTATAAAGGCACTAATTCCATTATGAGGATTCCACCCTAATGCCCTTATTTAACCCTAACTACCTCTCAAAGACCCTACCTCCAGATGCCGTCACACTGGAGGGTTATGGCTTAAACACGAATTCTGGCGGGAACACAAATATTCAGCCTATCCCACTAACCAACCTTTACCAATAAAACACACAGGTACTTGCCTTTTTGCTCTCATATTTTCACTAACAATTACAGGCAACTGAAAACATAAGTAAGATATAAGTTTTCATCTTATAAAAATGTCTGGAATTTAAAAATTATATTAAAGAAACATAAAGAATCCAAAGGTAAGTTTTGTAAGTTCAGGAGAAGGACTACTAATATGTTTTGAAGAGTAACCATCATTTATTGAACTTGTCTATATTTCAGGCACTGTGCTAGGTGCTGGGCATCCATGATAAGCAAGGCACTCTCAAGGAATTTCCAGTCTAGGTGGGGAACAGACAATTGCTCTACAGAATGGGTAGTGCTATTACAGAATTAACATTGGGTGTTATGAAAACACATGAAGCACTGATCCTAATTTGGAATTTATTGTAGGATCTAGGTGAACGTAGAGTTGGCCTTTATTTACTACCAATAAATATGGGATGCATTAAATATATGTGAAAGTAGGGAATGGGGAAAAGGAAACTGTAGTCTTAGCTCTGCTCAGATACCAAACATTCTGGGATAATTCTGAATTATGTTTACTTCAGTTCCATCAGTCTGAAAGCATTTTATTAATTATTGAAGTTATTTGACTATTTAATTAATTTATTTCTCAGTCCCTTTTTTATGTCACAAATTGGGGTTGGGAAGAAAAACAAATTTAAAATGAGGACTATAATGCAGTTGTTTCTCCAAATCATTAGATAATAATTTAAATCTTATTTCTACCTCCTAAGAATTCAGATTAACCTGATGTAAATTGCTTTTTTTTCTTAAGTCTCTATTGACTACACACACACACACACACACACACACACACACACACACTTATAAACAAGAATCAAGAAATTCACCAGCCAAGTATAAGCTAAGCCAAGTTATATAATTATAATTCTTACATAAGAATTAGAGATTAAATGAATGTTTGGGCACAAAATACAATAGAAAGTTTTCACAAGTACTTTTCCAATTTTATATCTAAACCTGTTAGAGAGAAGTAGAAATTGTTCACCATGCTCCTTCATTTTAAAATACCACACTGAATTTATAGCTTAGTTGAAAAAATATTAATTTTATCTACTCTTTTATTTGTTCTCAAATACATTAAAAGCTTTTTTTCTTTTTCCCTTGATTAACAAAATAATTCATGCTCATTAGAAAATATGGAAGTTGGTAGTTATACAAGCAAGGAAAAAATAATGCCCACAATCCCATAACTGCTTCAATTTTGACATATTCCCTTCAGTCATGTTCATAGTTACATTATTTTAGTAGTTTATCACATTCTATATAATTTGAAATCTTTTTTGATTAATACAGCAATAGATGAATTATCTCAGGTCACTAAAAAAATCATTATAAATATCTTTTTTAATAACTACATAGCAACTCTATGGATAGTCCATTGCTTACTTGACCATTCCCCTAATATTGGATAATTAGGTTATCCACATTTTTTTAATCTTATAAATAATGTTAGGATATGTGCCTAAAATTATCCCCATTATTTCCTTAAGCTATATTTCTGGACTCAGAAGTATTTAGATAAAAGTATCTGTGAATCTTACAGCTTTGATCCATAGCACCACATTATATTTTTACACCAAACAACGCTTGTACTGTATTACAGTTGGCAGTACTTAGATTATGGCAGTAGTAAAACTTGAATTTACTTGTTTTGGTCAGCAGCTAGTTAACTCCTTTTCCCCTTACAGTCCAGGCAGCGATTCCTTCATATTCTATTACTAGAGGCCCAGTGCACGGAAATTCGTGCACTTGGGGGATCCCTCAGCCCAGCCTGCATCCTCATGCAGTCCGGGACCCCTTAAGGGATGTTCATCTGCTGGCTTAGGCCCGCTCTCAGGAGATCAGGCCTAAGCTGGCAGTCAGACATCCCTCTGGCAACCCAGAAGCCCTTAGCACTGCCACAGAGGCGGGAGAGGCTCCTGCCACTGCTGCTGTGCTGGCCAGCCATGAGCCGGCTTCTGGCTGAGCGGCACTCCCCCTGTGGAAGCACACTGACCACCAAGGGGGAGCTCCTGCATTGAGCGTCTGCCCCCTGGTGGTTAGTGCACATCATAGCAACTGGTTGTTCCTGGTCATTCTACCTTTAGGGTCAATTTGCATATTACCCTTTTATTATATAGGATAGGATAAATGTATAGCCTTTTATGCATATTTTTCTCTCTAAAAATCGTTTAATTTTCTGAGTCATGAAGAGGAGTATCTCCTTCTGTCTGGAGAAAGAGTTCAGAAAAGAAAATTTGATGTTAGTTAGCCCATTGTTGGTGATGTAAAAATAAATTTTTATGAGGTAGAAGAAGAAAAAAATATTTTTCCTTGGCAACCTCTGCAACTTCACAATGGAAGAATTGCTCTGCTGACGTGCTTGTGAACAAGAGACAAAAAAGAAGCATGTTTGTACAGAAAGTTCCATGCTCATTCATTATTGGAGATGCAAACTCTCCCTCCCATTTTTCGCTGTGTTTCTTTGTTTTGTTTTGTTTTTTCCACTCTCAGTATACTTCGTCAAGTGGATTACATATAGAGATAAAGCCTGAGGAACTTAGGCACCCTTTTGGGTTGTTTCCAGGTAGGGACCTTTAAGTTAAGAAGGGCATTAATATTAGTGTCCCTTCTCAGGATCACTCTTTTGTTTCACTGAGCACCCAAACCATACTGACAAAATCGGTCTTTATTCATGGATAAAACCTTGCTGGTGTACTTTAGCAATTCATCCTCTCCTCCACACTTCAGCCTTTTTATGTTTATTTATCACTGTTTCTGCCCCATGCTGGGATATGCAGCTTTGCAGGAATAACATTAAAAGTTTTTTTGGTTGTTTTCTTTTTAGAATAAATGTGACAGTTCCTTCATCTCCCTGATTTGGAACTGAGGAGAGCAAAATGTCAAAAATAATGAGGCCAAATGTATCCAAACACTGAACACCAGTCTGAAAGAGTGTTCAGAGATTTTACCTTTACAGTCGTTGTTAGAGTCAATGAGAGAAAGCTCCGTGGTGGCTGTGAAATCCAAAGCAGCTGTTAGGGGATTAGAAAAAAGTCCCAGGCAGAGATAGCGCTCCCTTGTTCGTGTATTTATTCACAGTGTTGTGTGGAATGCTACGTGCTGTGATGCAAAGAAAAATTAGGCTTAGTCCCAATTGGGGGGGAATACTGTGTGGAGACAGACAATAAAGTGACTCATAATGTTTCAGGATTTATAAATAAGAATTATTATTTTTCAACAAATAGTGATCCTCTGTTATATCCCAGGTTGCCTTATAGGTTCTGAGAATAATAGAGTGAATGAAATATATGAAATGCCTCTCTTCAGTTAGGGATGATGGAGGTGGAATGAATTGATGCAGGCAGTGAATAAACAGTAAATATATGTTATGTGCAATGATAATAAGAGCCATGGAGAAAAATTAAGCAGGTAAAAGGGATACTGATTGCCAAAGTTCATACTAATAAGGCTGTATTTTAGCAGAGATCTAAAGGAAGTAAGGAATAAAACCAGATGGATGTCTGGGGAAAATGTTTAATAGTCACAAGCAATATGTATTGAGCATCCGCTACATGTCAGATACTCTTCTAAATAGTTTATATTGCTTAGTGTATTTACTCAATGCTTATGAAATATATGAAGTAGGTATAATTATTATATCCTTTTCATGTAACTTCCCAAAGTTTACATTTTAACTCTGAAGATCTACTTCAGGCACTGAGAAAATGTATTCACTCTATATTAGAGTATAATTACACCTCTAATTCAGAATAGAATCATTTGAACATGAGGTAGACTTTTTAAAGACATCCTATTTTAATAGTTTTAAATATCCTATCTCAAGACTACTAAAATATTACTTAGGTGGACATCTACAAGAAATTTGCCTTCATAAATGTATTAGAATGGTTTACATTACTGTTATTGGTTAAGATGGTTCTTCAAGGATGGTGGTTAGAGGATAAGTCTGAATTATCCCAAATTCTGAATTAAAATTTTTAATGAAATTTAATCATGATATTTATATTCTAAAGGAAAAGTTCAGTGACCAAATATGAAAGCAGCTTGCAAAACTTCTTAGAGCTCACTCATTACAAAGAAAATAGGAGTCTTCGGTTTTCAACTCTTTCACGAATTGAGAAGGGACATTTTGATACATCAGTGTGTATTTTATATGGCATGCCAATGACATTTAACATGCAGGGTTGGGTTTCTGTCCCACTAGTGGATTCAAAGAAGCTTCATTGACTATTCTTTTGAATGTTATCATTTTAAAGCTCTCTTTACTGTTAGAGAGGAACTCTTGCTCAAAGGAGCAGGTCTGCCTCCTGCTGATAGGATACTACCTCCTAATAGAATATTGTGATTTCAGTGACTATGTATCAATTTATTTCTTTTTCAGGTACCCCAGTTATGAATTTATTAGTGATAACTCTATCTCTTGGTCAGCTGGACTACACAATCGATACACGGAAAATTCACTTAGGGGTGTGATTCTGGATATACACTTTCTTTCCCAGGCAGACTTCCTAGTGTGTACTTTTTCATCCCAGGTAAGTGATAGTAGGGTATTTTTAAGAGGCCAGTACTTTTTGGTCATATTAGGGTTAGGAACTTCTTGTTTTCTTGTTTGTTTATTAATCCTCAACTGAGGACATTTTTCCATTGATTTTCAGAGAGAGTGGGAGGGAGGGGAGAGACAGAGAGAGAAACATGGATGTGAGGGAGACATATCGATTGGTTGCCTTCCATACATGCTCCAACCAGGGCCAGGGATCGAGCCTGCAACTGAGGTACGAGCCCTTGACCGGAATCGAAACTGGAACCCTTCAGTCCACAGGCTGATACTCTATCCACTGAATAAAACTGACTAGGGCTTTTTAAAATGATACTTATCATGATTCTGGTGAAGTTTTCCTAATATTTGCGAATTACCATTTTTGTGAAAGCATGAGAAGATTCCCCCAAAACATAGCTATTTAGGTGCACTAAATATTTAGTTGTTTGCAAGCAATGGTTGAATACATCTCTACTGAAGCCAGCTACTAGAGTTGTTTAAAGTGCTCAGCTTGTTCACAGCATTAAATAGAAACAGCAGGTAATTAAGCTTGCTTAATACTTTCTGATTTTGCACACAGTCAATATTTAACCAGAACCCATCCATTTCTACTATCGATACACTGATACTAAGAGGCTTAAATGCCCAGCATTTTGTCTCAATTGCTTTATAGAACATAAGAAAGAGTAAATGTAATTCCTCTTCAAATCTTACTACATTTCTACCAAGCAAGAGACTGTACATTAAATTTAAGCAATACCATATTACAATCATGTTTTGAGAGTAATTGTTGTAGATAATTATGTGTTATGGGTTAGGTGTATCTGTTTTTATGAGTGGTACAAGCAGCCTCATATTTCCCAGTGGAATATCACCATAGCAATATTTATTGTGGATTTTATTCTGTTCTTTCATTTATGTGCATATTACTGAGTAGTTTATTCAAAATCTGCTAAACAACCATTTGTGCTCAGATTTATACTAGGCGTAGAGGGGATTCCAGAGGAAATGAAGATAAAATACTCACATGAAATAACTACCAAGAAATGTAAATTATGTAAGAATAATATATGCCTAAAAGCTTAGATGAAGTTGAGAAGAGAAAATGTGAAGAGAAAATCCACATCATTTTCATTTGAATATAAATAAATGGGCAGTTTTCTAATGTGCGACAATGCACATTGTCACAGTGGGATGGTGATATGATTGTTGGAAAGATACCTACCACAGCCAAGGCTATACGAGCTTCTTCAATATGGAATAGGAATACAACTTACTACCCAAAAAGACAGCTACACAGTACAGGAGTCACACAGGCAGCAATCCTAGTCAGAAGGAAAACTTCCTTGGCCTTCAGGTTCCCATGAAGCATCCACTGCTGACGTTTCTCCCTAATTAGGGTCACGATCCTGACTTTGATGAGCTCCCTTTTCTATTTTTGGTCTCTCTCAACTGTTTTGACAGTCTGACTATGTGTCTGCCTGGTCAACAGGTGCAAATAACTAGTAACAACCTCCACACATTTTTTAATGGGTGTTCTTAGAATGTGTCAATCATTCTATGTACCACCTCCTCTGTGGGCCTGTGGGCTTACCTAAAGCTTGTTCCTCTAGTCAAGGGTTTCTCCACCAGGGCACCCCTGGCATTTGGGGCCAGAAAAGTTGTCGTGAGGCACTGTCCTGTGCATTTTAGGATACTTTACAGCATCCCTGGCCAGTAGCACCTCCACCTCAACTGTGACAATCAAAAGTGTCTGCAGACATTACCCAATGTCCTGTGGGGGCAAAATCATCCTTGTTGAGAACCACCGCTCTAGTCATAAAGCTCTAAAATCCAATGAATATAGCCCAGCCCAGCCTGTGTGGTTCAGTGGTTGAGTGTTGACCTATGAACCAGGAGGTCACTGTTTAATTCCCAGTCAGGGCACATGCCTGGTTGGGTTGTGGGCTCAATGCCCAGTAGGGGGCATGCAGGAGGCAGCCAATCAATGATTCACATCATTGATGCTTCTATCTCTCCCTTCCTCTCTGAAATCAATAGAATTATATTTTAAAAATAAATAAAAATAAAATGCAATAAATATATAAATGTTTGAATATTACCAACTTTACGTGTCGGTAGGCCCTGAGATTCAAGGGAGGTGCTTGATGCTTTGCTTTCCTTCTTCCAGCATTAAAATCACCATGGGACAAAATTATTTACTTTCCCCCTTTGACACTTCCCTTTGTGACTCTTAAAAGCATTCTTGTGACACTCTTCATTGTCTGATTCCAAGGCCACACATAGCATAACTGGCCTCACTACACTCTGAGTCCGATTTTGGAAAGTGCAGTGGGAAAAAACAGATATTACTTTGCACACTAGAGATCCTCTTGGCCTTGTCTATTTTGACAAAAAAAAAAAAAAAAAGGATATCTCAGCTGCTCTGAGAAAGCTTTGGAGACTCATGCAAACTCAGCTAGTTGTTCCTCAGGGATAAAATTCAGACTAATGTACCTTTCTTTCCTTTTTAATTGTTGTTTTTAATACAGTCATATCTATGTTTTATTCTTTATCAGGATTTTTGTTCTTACCCATTACCTTGTGCTTATTGGTGTTCTAAAAATGATATAATGCCATGTTAAAACAGAATGAAATAAAAGATACAAAATGTGACCAGCCACTGCTTTGCAAACCAAAGGGTTTGCCTCATCAATCATGTTACCTGTCAGGTATCAAACCTGAGTACTGATCAGATGAAAGCCTTCATTTACCTGCCACATGATTTGGACTTGTAAAACCCAGAGAGGAAGCCTAGGGTGATTAAATGTAAACATCAACATAATAGTAATCCTTCTAGCTTTTGCAGTAAATTGCCCCACTGTTAACATAGAGAAAAAATTTTAATTACTCAGAATGTTATATATGAAGCTTAAGGATTAAATTACCCCTTGTGGACTTGCATCTCCACTGCTGGCTGGTGTTATGCACGGAGCAGTATTCATTCAACAGATAGTTATTGAGTGCCTATGTGGCAGGCACTGCTCTAGGACTTATCCTAAGGCAGTTTAGTGTGTGGTTGAGAGCCAGAGAGAGTGCTAATTGTGGCTCTGCCAATTACTAGCTCCTTTTTTCTTTGCTTTGCCTTTTTTAAAAACTTTTTGAAATTTTACATAATCTTTCTGTGGCTTAGTTTCTTCATCTATAAAATGTGAATAATAGTAGCCACCTTATATGGTTCTTGTGAGTTTTTGAGTTGAAAAAGATGCAAGCAAGCACACTATTAAAACAGTACCTGGACCATTACCAGTGCTCATTAACCTCAACTGCTATGATTATCACCAATATGAGAAGGATAAAGGGTCTTATATTGCTCCATCTCAATGTCTGAAATTTCTACCATTCATTATTACTTTGGCTTAAGGAAATACATGTCATCCAGCAGACAATTATTGATATAAAACATAAACTGATAATTAGGATTATTTCCTCAAAAGAAGGCTTCTAGGGTATGGGACTGAGAGTAATGTTTTTTTTTTTAAATATATTTTATTGATTTTTTACAGAGAGGAAGGGAGAGAGATAGAGAGTTAGAAACATCGATGAGAGAGAAACATCGATCAGCTGCCTCCTGCACATCTCCTACTGGAGATGTGCCCACAACCAAGGTACATGCCCCTGACCGGAATCAAACCTGGGACCTTGCAGTCCGCAGGCCGACGCTCTATCCACTGAGCCAAACCGGTTTCAGCGAGGGTAATGTTTTTATGAGTGAGATATTTAATAGTGGAGAGGAGGAAGTACATTAGAGTTCATTGCCACAGTGGGCCTTATGGTCATCCCAAGGTCAAGTAATACGAGGTCATGCATTTCTGGCTAAAGATGATTGAAGAGTACCTGGACATGCCCTGAAAAGAAGACTCTCAGGTTTGCCCAAGGCCAGCCTGGCCTTATGTTTTATCTCTCTGGTGTTACAATCCAAACATAGAGAACAGTGTCTATAAGAGAAAATATGCTTAGCAGTTAACTAGTATACACAGACAGCCTGTGTTCAAAACCTGAATCTACCACTTAATAATAGTGTAACCTTGGGCAAATTTCTTAATTGCCCTTTGACGTCTGTAAAATAAACATGATAGAATTGTATAGGGCTATTGAGGGGATTAAATTAGATAATACCTAAAAACACTATCTGACAGCAAAAACTCAGTAAATATTAGCCTCTATTATTATTATTGTACTTTGCTATTATTAGGGCTGCTTTGTTTTAATTTTTTAGTTTCTTCCTTTCCAGAGTCTTCACTTGATTTTGCTTGTCCTCTGTGGGCCTTTGGCTGATTTTAAAGTTCAAGTTCTAAATCTTTTTAGCCTTATTTGTTATAGTCTCAGTATTCTACCAGTGTTTTCAGTTGTACCATGACATTCCCAATATAAAATTAGTGTGTTGATGAAGTAGCAGGTTCGAATGGAAAGTCATTGTCTTGGTTCTGTGTCTAGTTCTATGACTGTTGGTACGGGGACAATAAAACGTCATTAACTGAGATAACTACAACTGGAGATTTAAGAAAATTTTATGTGAGTTGAGTTCTCTGTTCACAATGTATATTGGAAGAATTTTCTAAGCAAAATGATAACATTCTCTCTTATTTCTTCACTATTCTTAGAAGAGTTTCTGCAACCTATTTATGCTATAATAAATGTATTTATTAATTGCTTAAAATGTTATACTTCCATGAAAATAGTTATATTTTAACTTAATCACCAAGCATTAAGCTCAAGGAATGATGCTCAGGTTGTAGAATTTCAGCTGACATCCATCCAGTGGGCATAATAGGTATTCTTTGGACAGGAATCTTTTAAGTAGCCTTAAATGCATCAGGTAGATGCATCTTCCCCAAAGACAAGTCCATCTTATTTCAGTCCTAGAATGCTACTGTCTACATAGCACACTTAAAACTATTTAGAATGGAAATGGTAGATACATTTCTCTCACTTGCCAGTGCTAATTAATTGTCAGTAATTACATGAATTTCTATTGAAAAGAGTCTGGAGGCCAAGTTCAAATTAGCAGAAAAGAGTATGTGATTGATTAACACTGAATGAAGGAAAGAGAGCAGCAGCATTTTTGTAAAGTATTTATAACCCTAATCCTAACCTTAAAGTCTTCAAGGGCACAAACTATGTCTTACTCATGTTATACCATCAGTGCCCAACATGGAGTACTATGTGGTTCTTAATGAATGTTTATTAAAATTAACTGATTCATATTTTTAAAGTACTTTGCATTATACATTTTTTCTCCCAGAGACCTTAATTGTAATCTTTCATGTTAAAAAACACAGATGCAAGCACAGAATGAAGAATGACTTATGCTATATGCTATACCATCACTTGAGAGCAAATGGACTGAAAACTTGTGACTAGAATCCACTAGTTCTCATTCTCTCAGTTCTAGTCCTAGTCTAGTTCTGATCTCTTTGGCTAAGGGCTTTTAGATTGTTCTGATGGGGATCTTACATATACTAACTATTTTTTAAAAATTATTTCCCAAGGTCTGTCGAGTCGCTTATGAAATCATGCAAACACTGCATCCTGATGCCTCTGCAAACTTCCATTCTTTGGATGACATCTACTATTTTGGGGGCCAAAATGCCCACAACCAGATTGCCATTTATCCTCACGAGCCTCGAACTGCAGATGAAATTCCCATGGAACCTGGAGATATCATTGGTGTGGCTGGAAATCATTGGGATGGCTATTCTAAAGGTGTCAACAGGAAACTGGGAAGGACGGGCTTGTATCCCTCCTACAAAGTCCGAGAGAAGATAGAGACAGTCAAGTACCCCACATATCCTGAAGCCGAGAAATAAAGCTTAAGATGGAGGAGAAGGACAACTAAACTCAGTTCAAACTATTTGAGCCAAACAGTAGATGAAGAAGGCCCTGTCCTAACAACACATGGTTGAATGAGTAGACACCCTCAGCATCAGGAGCAGCTGAGAACTGACAGATGTTTTGTTGGTGAAATTTCTCTTTAACAAGGGCTACAATGCCCAAAACCCCTGCACAGTCGAATAATGTACTCACATATAACATGCAAGCAGGTGGTTTTCGACTTTGCCTCTTCTTTCAAGATTATGTCTCCATGAGAAAAACACTGCCACATTGTAATTTAAGGGACACAGACATTTGTGTGAGACTTCAAACATGGTGCCTATCTCTGAGAGACCTGATGAGAAGACGTGAATAGCTCCCCGCTGTGGGGAGGTGGATTCTTAGCCAGTGGTGGTAATGCAACCACTGAATTCACTCCAGTCAGCAGATTCAGAATGAGAATGGATGTTCTTGTCTGGAATTTTTTTTAAGTAATTACATCAGTTCATCCATCTCATCTTTAATAAGTGAAGGAGATACATTGAAATAAAATATTCTCATTCCATTAGGAACTTTTGTAAAATGATGCCATGAACAGATTCTTTAGTACTCAATGTTTCTGGCCATTCTCTTTGATAACAAAAAATAAATTTTAAAAAGAAATTTTGTAAAGTTTCTAGAATTTTACATCATTGGATGATGTGGTGGTCAGCTTTATAGTGGGAAATCTATGATAAAAAGAGGAGTTTTATAGTTCTGCTGGGTTTTTTTTTTGTTTGTTTTTTGGGGGGTCTTTTTTGTTTTCTGTTGTTGATTGGGTGACTAATCTGGTCTTAGTTCAAAGAGTCATCGAGCCATTTTCACACTGAAACCAGTTTAACTGGTGCACATTTCAAGGCTGCAAAGAACACTCTTTGGGAGCATCCATTCTCTTAGTTTGGGCATTGTTTTTGTTTAATTCAGTGGTTCTCAACCTTCTGGCCCTTTAAATACAGCTCCTCATTTTGTGACCCAACCATAAAATTATTTTCGTTGCTACTTCATAACTGTAATGGTGCTACTGTTATGAATCGTAATGTAAATATCTGATATGCAGGATGGTCTTAGGCAACCCCTGTGAAAGGGCCGTTCGACCGCCAAAGTGGTCTCGACCCACAGGTTGAGAACCGCTGGTTTAATTAAATAATCATACTGCTTGCCCTTAGAGGAACTGTCACCTCCATTTCCAAAACTAATAACTTCAGGTTTATTGGTAATCTTTCTTACTGTAGCTCTTGTCACTTTTGTGAGTTGTGTCCTTTCTCTCCCCCACCACACCCAAAACCCAATTTGTGCCCTTTTCTATCATATCCTGTTTTTGAGAGTACCAGGAATCTTTGGGGTTGGCAAGCTGGCTCTGTTTCTGAAATCTAGTCTCACAAGATGTAGAATTCAGTTAACAAAGGAGAGAAGAACCAGTGTGAAACCCAAAATGGATTTAGGATTATCTCTTCCAAATACTTCTGTTTAGTAATTCCATTTTAGAATCACTTCAGAAGACAGGGCTCTGGTGCTCTCTAAGCGTTCTGAATGAACATCACTTTTCTCCTTATAAAAACACTTGCTATATTCTGTAGGTTGCCTCCTTTACATGTCTGGCAGAGTATTTCATAGCATGTGCTCTACCTTCTGGGAAAGAAAATAAAATAAAAGATCCCTATAAGAACTAGTAGCAGGCCTGGTGTTGAATATTAGGGATCCCAGACTGAAAAGCTCTGTCCTTCACATCCTCACCAAGTGAAAATACCTCTACACAAAATCTCTCCACCCGACTTCCCTAAATTCTCTCTCCAGTCAAGTCTCCCAACGAGCAACACTACCTATCGTGTCAGTAAACAGTTTGCGATTTAGTTTTGGCACAAATAAAAGTCATTTGAAACAAACATCTCCAACTAAGAAGTACTTTTGAATATGAGTTATTTTCTAATTAGCATCTTACTTGTCATCAGAACATCAGTACAGTGGGTTACTGATAATAACTGCTTCATATTTCTCTGTATTATGATTATGTTGTGCATTCTGTTGTATTTCTCTGGAGAGTACTGATATTTGTTAGCAGGCATTTAATTTCATTGGACTCAAACTGTAAACTGTCTTGAACAGCAGCTCAAATCTTAATTCAGCTTTTTATCTTTAAGCTGGAGTCTTTCCCACACATGTACAGTTCAGGGGTCAGCCAGAGATGTGGGCAGAGTTTATGCACAGAATTTGGGGTTCTCTTTCGTTGGCTCTCTTTCTTCTGAGGGTTCTCCCCTCACTTTCAGGAGCTGTGGTTGCTCTGATTCTTCAAACAGCCTATCAGCCTAAAAGCCATAAAAATGGGAACTCATCTCGTGCCATTTCCTCCTTCAAAGTTTTAACCTCTCCAGAGTTCACCTGCTTTTTTGTTTAGTCACCAATGCCTTCAGGCAGTTTTTTAATTATTATTTTGTCAAGAGTCTATAGTTGTTATCATTGGGAGATCTGTTCACTTCCTGTGAGACACTTAAACTCTACCATACAGGAAAGTGAAACTCTGAGGCAGAGACTTAAAATGAAAAGGCGTAGTGAGGGCAGAGGAGCTTAGTCCTATGACAGCCTTCGTTTAGACTCCGGCCTTAATAGCTAAGGAGCCAGTAGCTTCAAGCAGGAAGGAAAAGGAAGAAACAACTTAATTGTTAAATTTGCAGGTGTGGACAGGATAATGAGTACTACTGACCACATCATACTGACAAGCTCTTCTGAGTCAGTTTTTTGCAAATCATCATGTACGTGATGATGATTCCTCCTTTACTTACTGCCATGTTGGAAGGGCTGACAGTTCCTCATCACCCTTGTACTTTCCTCATGAAAACCTGGTATTTAAAGACTGCATGGTTTTGAATTGAGTGATCAGTGCTGCATTAGGAAGGTTTGGATCTTTTCCTGGTTACAACAGCCTTACATTAAACCAAATTATTAGCCTGGACTCATTGAATGGAGGTACCAGAATTCTGTGTATTAATGACAAAGCCATTACAAGAGTGTCTTCCCAAGGGTTTCCTGGTCTTACCACTCAAGTCTGGTTTAGTACTGAGCTGGAAAGTTCATGCCTGTTGTGAAAGGACTCTTAGCCCTAATTCTACATTCATGTCCCCAAATGTGAGAGACTGGTTGCTTCCCTCTCTGAGCTTTAGTTTTTTTCTACTATATAGAGCCTAGCCTGTTTCCTGAGTTCCTGCTTAATATCATTGAGGACACCAACAGACTCAGCTTCTGAAGGGGTTGGGGGTTAAAAGAGAAAAAGCACCTGTAAAAATCTTTATTAAAGAGTATTATCATCAATTTTTTTCTGAGAATATAATCACTTTATATTCAATAGGCGGGGAAAGTATTGGATCTAAATGATGCATAGAGAAGAATCTCCTTGACCTCAATGAGAATAAATTTCCTTATTCAAGGGGTAAGAGACAAGTCCTCTTTGACCATAGCCAGCAGCCTGATACTTCATTTGTGCTCCCGGGAGGCCACACAATAGCCAGAATCGATAAACCCAAACAGAATAGATGTTTGGCTTGGGTTTTGATGAATCTTGGAACTTGCTGTAACACCTTAATTTATGCCAGAATACAGGCTCTGGGGAATTTTTTAAATGCATTGCCCAGAGGGAAGCACAGAGGAGAATTTGGCTCCATATTTACTGGTTCCTGGCAGCAGCCGTCCTCAGGAGAACATGGAGGGGTTGCTCCAGGACCCGTGGCAGGGCAAAGGCAGACCTGGACAGGTTCTTTGGCTTCAGCTGTCATTGACGTTGTGCATGTTTGAGCACTTGCCCTTTGACAGTGTATTTATTTTAGGTTCTTTATACAAGACAGAATCTCTGACTCAGTACCTGTTCAACTATTCAGCCTTGCTCTCTCCAGTTCAGTTGCTACTTGCTTTCTGCTCTCATCCTTAAATAAGACAATCTTGATTTTGTACCCCCACTACCTTTATAGAGTATGGTCTCATGTGAATGGTTCCCTGTTACTAGTCCATTCCTTATGCAGCTGCCAATCCTAGGTACTTGCACAGACTATAGTTTGGCTATTGGCATCTCCTAGATATAAAGGAAACCACCTATCTCCTTGGACAGTTTTAGGTAAGATATTCCTGGAAGCTATGATAGTGAAGCTATGATACTGTGTGTTCTTGGCTGTTTAAACTGAAGATTTCAAAGATTTTTACAAATCAATGTCACTATACTCAAGGGGAGCATAGCTAGGGCATCCTTTGTGTGAAACTATGTCAATCTGAACAGAGTCCGCACTTTTTAAAAGCAATGTATTGAAGGCTACGGCCACAGCCACTTGACATTTGGGAAGAAAGCCAGGAAGAGAGTTCACTCCTACTGACCTCCTGTCATCTGTCACTGTTCTCTATAACCTCTCCCTCGAGTCAATGTCCCATGGAGTCTGTTGTTCCCTAACTGCCTGTGTGGGTAGGGAAAAGGCCATTAACAAAGGAGAAAGCCTCATGTTTGCTCATAACCCGGCTGGGTCTGAGGGCATCTGTGGAGGCTGGGAATGTGCAGTGCTTTGCAGGGAGAGCACAGATAGTTTAGAGTGTGGGTGTGCTCAGCAGCCTGAGGAATGCTGGGATTTTGAGTTTCTGGCTATTTTTACCTTCCCTAGTGGATTGCAGCCCTCTGGGATTTCTGGCCCAGCAAAGGGAATGCAGGGGAGTCAGTACAAAAGCAGAAGACCTAGTTCTCAGTTTTGTGTCTCCTTGTCATAGTGCCTGTAGGCAGGTAATGTCCCTGTGTCTCAAATTCTCAAGGGAAAGATCAACAGTACTCACTGAAGATCACTGAAGTCAGATTGAGAACACATGGCCTGATTTTGACTGCTATTCAATGTAGACAGGTCAAATAGTGTTTCAGAGCTCTAATTTCTTCATCCGTGGAATGAAATGGTTGGATGTAATCAGGATTTGTAAATAATGTCTGGTTGGGTTTCACATATCTAAATAGGGTAGCTACTAGGCCTTGGCTGATTTTTATTCTAAAGACATAATGTGGCCATATCTTTGTTTTTTAAGATGAGCAAAATCTATTTTTATGCCATATCTTCAGATTTTTAAATATTAGTTAATTCAAACAGGTAACAAGGGAAGGCAAATAAGACACATGTGGCTACTTTTGGTCTGTGGTCTATTAGTTTACAACCCCTGGACTAGATCTAGAAGGTTCTTTTCTAACCTCAAGATTCTGACTCTGAAAAGGATTGGTGGGGTGGGTAACCCCTGTCACCTGTACAGTGCTTTCGAATTCAGTTGCTGCATGTGTCCCAAATTCTTTGGAAATGTTTGCTTAGCTGGCTCTCATCCTTGGGCTCAGAAGTAACGTATATGCTGAAGGACAGCAGAGCTGTGATTGTTCATACCCTGGCCCCTCTCAGACTTGGCCTTGAGGATCCAAAGTGGCTCTTGTTTCAACTGGCCTAACCATCGACCTTGATTTCCTACACTCAGACTTACAGTCTGGTGATGACGCAACAGGCCACAAATTGAGGTGCCCCCCCTTAGGGAGTTTACTGCTGTTTTTCTCCATTGCACCCAAATATTAAGACATCAAGTATGCTCAAGTCTCTGGCTCTCAGTGAAAGAGTGATATCAGGACGCTTGGTGGTCTGTAAGAAAGCATGGTGAACTATGAAGTGCTGAATTATTGAAGATGAGCAGACACTGACTTTTTTAAAAACGAGAAGATAGATTGCAAACATATAGATAGATAAATTTGACAAGTCATGAATAAAGTTTTAGACTGGATTGTTTAAAAAGTGATAACGATGTAAGAACCAGACATACAAGACAATTGTTTTTATATGAGAATTGTAATAATAACTAACATTTATTGAGCACTTTCTGTGTACCTGGGGTTTTCCTAAGCACTTTACTGGTTACTTGATAGTTACCATAAGGTAGGTACCATCATTACCTACTGAAGCACAGAAGTCTTAAATTATGGAGTGGTACAGCCAGGATGCTGATTGCTTTGCATTTAACCGTTTCAAGGAACACCATATGTATGCATCCTGCCTCTAGGATTTCAGGGTGGCATTAAGTATGTTATTGTGGACAAGATGGTAGACTTAGTGGAGAAGTTATAATAGAGAACAGTTAGAGATGACAAGAGGTCAGTGGGAGTGCTGAACTCTCTTCCTGGCTTTCTTCCCAAACATCAAATAGCTGTTAACTCTATCCTGACTTGCTCTTGTAGTTTATTCATACTTTGAAAAAGGACATTGATGGAACAATATGATGTAGCTAAAAGTATAAATCCACCAATCTGCTTGGGTTTAAATCCTGTGGCCTTGAGCAAGTAACCTTTCTCTACCTTTTTATCCATTAATTTTAGCACCTATTTCATAAGGCTTTTGTGAGGGTTAAATAACATATGAAAATCTCTTAGCCCAGTGCCTGGCACAAAACTCAACTAATGTGAGCCATTACCACTATTCTTACTGCATTGCTATCATTTTTTTTAGTGACTAAAAGCTGAGATAATAGCAAATTATATTGTTTGAGAGAATTCGGATCCCTAAAAGTATTTTTAAAAGTTGAAATGAAAGGGTGAATCTAGCATATACTCAGGGCAAGAATCACTGCATAGATAATGAGTGTTGGAGCTCTTAACATACTGCCCAGCTACAAATGTAGTTTATTCTTAGATCCAGAAGGTCAGGTGTGCCCCAGTTCAGCCTGTGGGGGATGGAACTAAAGACTTAGAGAAGTTATTTGTCCATAAACGTAGTATTGCCAGTAGTGTGCTGTGACTTCCCCGACACCTCACAACCAGCAGTCTCCAGACAGGGAAGGTATTGGACTATTAAATCTCACCTTGAATCCTGTAGTTGGTATTCCATGGTAGCATCTTCAGATATTGGTGAGGCTGCTACGTGAAAAAGCAAGTAGGGTTGCTTGTGATTACAGAAGTGTGCAGAAGCAGCAACAGTGAAAATAAGTTTAACTCAACATATGAAAGAACTTCCTAATAAATTGTGTTGTTGATAATAACACAGGCTAATATGGGGGACAGCTTCCTATCCTTGCAAGGTTGCCCAAGCAGAATTGGATGCCAAAGGGAAGGAACCTTAAGCATGTAACAGGTTAGATAACCTCCAACTTCTTTTCCAGCCCTAATCTCCAAAAAGGTCATGGATTTATGGTCACGTTGTAGAGACTGAGATTCCAACAAGGTCCTAAGAGGTGCCAAGCTGAAGCTATGTGGGTCAACAGCCGAGTAGCAAGAGGAACAAGGGCCTCTCTGTTTGCTACACCAGACCCGTGACCGGGTCTTTCTGTAGATCTCCATTTCAATCAAGTAACTCAATTTCATACCTAATGAAACAGACTTTGTACCTGGGGTACTCCCTGGGGTACCTGTTTAAATGTGGAAACTTCTCTTTTGTTTGCTTTCTTTCCCACCTTTGTTTCCCGGCTTCTTTCATAGAACCACAGCTCTCTTTTCATCTAAATGAAGGGAAGAGGAGTTTGTGGAGACAAAGGCCAAGAGAACTGAGGAGTCAGTTTCCTTGGAGGCCAAGAGTTGGGGTGACATCCCCTCTTGACTAGATCTGACTTTTCCTTCCCATTCAAGAAATCAAGACAAGTGTGAGTCCCTTCTGAGCTATTTAATTTTTTAAAGTAATATCCATAAACACTGGAGATTGCAAACACCTCACAATTGATCACTGCATACTGCTGGTCACCAACTTGCCAAGAATGAGAACACCTCATGTGTATTAAGATTAAAGAACAAGGGGTTTGAAATCAGGTCTAGTTTCAAGTTTTGGCTTCTCACCTTTAACAGGTTCGATCTAAATGAGGTCATTGCTCTTTCAAGAAATTCTTATTAATAATTCAAATAATCATATTTCTATAAGTCAGTAATTGGCAAGCTTTTACCCATTGTCTTTTTTTCTAAGTAGAGTTTTATTGGAACACAACCACACCCGTTCATTTAAATATTGTCTGGCAGCTTTCAGGCTACAAAGCAAAGCTGACTACTTGTGACAAAGACTTACTGTGTGGCCCACAAGGCCTCAAATATTTACCATCTCTCCTTTTACAGAAAAAGTTTGCTGACCACTAGTAGTATAAGTATTCCTAACTGTTAAATTTAAGTTGATAATCGAAATGGGCTCAACTTCCCAAAATACTGTTTAAATCATCAGAGAAAAATTGGGTTGTGATAGGGCCTCTATATGGTGCCTTTGTGCAAATAGGATAAAAGTGCTCCTTTAAATAATTATTGTAATACTAGAGACTCGCATAAAATTCGTGCAAGGGGCTTGGACATTGCAGCTGCAGCGGCTTGCCTCCGCTTCGTTCAGAAGGTTGTCTGGAAGAACATGCGGAAGGACGTCTGGTCTAATTAGCATTTTATGCTTTTATTATTAGAGATACTTATATTGAGTATCTATAACAAAACTCTTACTGCCATCTGCCATAAAAGTACTTCATAAAAATAGACAAATTTATAACATCTGCAATATGAATTGCATTCCCCTGTACAACTGTGTGCAACAGCCCCAGTACAGTACTGTGATCTGGTAATAACACTACTTGGAGTGAACAGAGTTGGGTTTTGCTTCCAGTTCTGAAACCTGATATCTTGGGCAAGCCATATACTGTCAAGGCCTCAGTGTTCTTACCTTTAAAATGGAAATAGCTTAAAGTTGTTTTGAGAAATTAAATCAAATATTACTTTGTGAAGGTTCACAGCTCTACAAAATCAATCTCCAGCTATATTTTGGACAACGTCTGTAGTTCTAGGCTTGTCATTGCTTTGAAGAGAAGGAAATCAGTGTAAAGAGTTTATAGTCTAACCAGAACTTAGAAAGAGCAATCTAACATGAGACGTTATGAACATTTGAACTAGTTAGAGCACTAGTAATACTGGTTTGCATTTACTAACCTACTGTATACCAGATGTTGTACTAAGCCCTTAACATGCTTTATCTCACATGTAATCTTCACATCAGCCATATCTCCACATCTTACAGATAAAGAAAAATAACAACTGGCACTCCTTATTCATTTACTGTGTTCCAGACACTATTCTAATGCTTAACATATTTTAACTCATTCCATCCTCACAAAACCCTATGAGATATATACTATTACTAGAGAATCAGGCCTAAACCTGCAGTCGGACATCCTTCTCACAACCCAGGACCACTGGCTTTTAACTGCTCACCTGCCTGCCTGCCTGATCGCCCCTAACTGGCCCCCCGCCAGCCTAATCATCCCTAACTGCCTCTGCCTGATGTCATGATTGCCCCTAATGCTCCCCCTGCTTGCCTGGTCACCCCCACCTGCCCCCCTTCCAACCTGGTCATCCTCAACTGCCCCCCCCCCCCCCCGCTGGCTTGGTTGCCCATGCAGCCTGCTGCTCAGTCATTTGGTTGTCCCTCACTAACCCCACCGCCGGCCTGTTCGCCCCATGCAGCCTGTTCGGTTGTCCATTCAGTTGTTTCAAATGTGACAGTCCCTGGCTCTTTATATATATAGATTATTCCCATCTTTCATTTGAGGAAATTTATTCAGAGATTAAATGAGTGCCTTCCAATCTTTTGCACATGATGGCACACATAGAAAATTATAATATTTGTTTGGCATTCTGAGATAAATTTGAGGGGACTTAAGGCATCTACATGGGGTTTAGTGGAAATTTCAGTACATCTATATTACTTTTAACAGTGGATGATTAAGAGGTGATGTAGTCATCCCAGACTGCTCTCTGGTCATGGGTGCTTTGTGTAAAGTATGCAACAAAATAGCAATTAGGACATTCAGAAAACCCTCACAGGGACCCATACAAATAGTGTTCAAATGTAACTTCAACTATTATAAAATGAATAGTTACAAAAATTGCCTTAAACGTTTATTATTATAAAACTAGAGGCCTGGTGCATGAAATTTGTGCATGGGGTGGGGGTGGGTCCCCTCAGCCCAGCCTGCACCCTCTCCAATCTGGGACAGCCCTCTCACAATCTGGGACCGCTGAGTCCTAACTGCTTACCTGCTTGCCTGCCTGATCACCCCTACTGGCCCCCCTGCCAGCCTTATCACCCCTAATTGCCTCTACCTGTCAGGCTGGTTGCCCCCAACTGTCCCCCCGCCCACCTGGTCACCCCCAACTGCCCCCCGCCAGCATGATTGCCCCTTACTGCCCCCCTGCAGGCCTGGTTGCCCCCAGCTCCCCTCCCCCCGCTGGCCTGGTCACCCCCAACTGCCTTCCTGTCAGCCTGGTCACTCCTAACTGTCCCCATCTGCCAGCCTGGTTGCCCTTAACTGCACCCCCCTGCCGATCTGGTTGCCTCCAACTGCCAAAACCCCTGCCAGCCTGGTCGCCCCTCACTGCCCCCCATCTGCTGGCCTGGTCACCCCTCCGTCCCCCACTGCTGGCCTGGTCGCCCCTTATTGCTTGCTGGCTTGGACATTCCTCACGCCCGCCCCCCCCCCCCCGGCTGGCCTGGTCACCCCACGCAGCCTGCTTGTTCAGTCATTTGGTCATCCCTCACTAACCCCTCTGCCAGCCTGGTTGCCCCATGCAGCCTGTTCAGTCGTCCGTTCCATTGCGATGGCCGCTGGCTCTTTATATATATAGTCAATTTACAACCAATAGTATTTTATGGTGCACCTACAATCTATCTGTGCCTGGCAAGCCCTCAGTTAAATAGCTTGCAAGGCAAAGGGCTAGTAGGTGGTTGAGTAGAACCAAAACTTGAATCTAGGACTGTCTGACTCTTAAATTTATTCTTTTAGCCTCTATACAATCTTGCCCTTTTGCAGTGAAGAGCCAAACTCTGTGACCCATACTTCATTTATCCTTAGAGTGTTTGATTATTTGAAGTTTGATCATTGAGGCTCACTCTAAGGGTGATCTTATTATTAACTATCATTTTTAATTAACCTTGTTCCCCTACCAGGCCAGTGGTCGGCAAACTGCGGCTCTTTGGCCCCTTGAGTGTGGCTCTTCCACAAAATACCACGTACGGGCGTGCATGTACAGTGCAATTGAAACTTCGTGGCCCATGCGTAGAAGTCAGTATTTTGTGGAAAAGCCACACTCAAGGGGCCAAAGAGCCGCATGTGGCTCGCGAGCTGCAGTTTGCCAACCACTGCCTTACCCCATTCTCCAAAAATTTTATAGCTAGCATTCCATACTTATTTCTATTCACTCTCTACCCACATTCATAGCAGGGAAAAGATGGGCAGGCAAGACAAATGAAGATTCTGTGAGTTGATAGGCAGCAGACTGCCCCTGTGCTCTGCAGATACTTGCTCTCTCTCTCTCTCTCTTTCTCTCTCTCTTTCTCTCTCTCTTTCTCTTCTCTTTTGGGCTCTGTTTACCTGCATCCACTGGAAGGTGAGTCCTAACAGTGTTCATCCCCAGCTCAGCCTGTTGTCCCAGCTCAGCCTGCTGGGCTCACAGAGATGCTAGATTGTAATAAATGGCTACTTAAGCTATCACCTGACCCCTAAATGCAGAAGGAACTCTAGAAGTGATTCTATTTGCCTTCTGTGCTTCACAGGATACACCTCTGAGCACCTCTGGTCTGCTGTGCTTCAGATCACCCACCATCCCCATGCAGGTGGATATTCTGTGACAGGAGTTGATGTTGGAAATCATATATATTTTGTCATACATAAAACCATTGGGTTTGCCTAATTTCCAAGCCCACTTGCATTTGACTTTTCATACTCTAGGCTTCTGCAGGGTGGGGACCGCTGAAGGAGCCAGAATACAGGCGGTATTTTATTCCTGGCTCTGTCTAGCATGCTGAACGGCTGCTGTGCAGGTGGTGAGATGTGGCAGGACATCTGGGGCGAGGTTAGTGACCCATTAAGGTGTCCCGAGCTCTCATTAGAGAGGGCTTAGAGCAGGGGTGGGCAAACTTTTTGACTCGAGGGCCACAATGGGTTCTTAAACTGGACCGGAGGGCCGGAACAAAAGCATGGATGGAGTGTTTGTGTGAACTAATATAAATTCAAAGTAAACATCATTACATAAAAGGGTATGGTCTTTTTTTTCAATAGTTTTATTCATTTTAAACGGGCCGTAGTTTGCCCACGGCTGGCTTAGAGCCACCAGAGCTGTCAACACTCAGTGTCCTTTTTTTAAGGTACTGCCTCTTAACCTCTGGAGGCCACTTATCCTTCCCACCTCTAAGAAAAGACAGCGGTAAAGCCTGAGGTCATTGCTTAGCGGAAGCCCCAGGAGTTGATTGGGCCAGAAAGGGCCTTGGTCAGCAGTCTTTCCAGTGTCAGAGTCCTCTACAGACAGGTGAGCTTCCGTCCTGTGATATGTCGAGCTCCTCAGCTAAAATGGCTCTCAGAGGAGCAGCTTCTCAAGGAAGAGTGAAGATGCCACGGAAACTCATCGGCGAGGTAGGGAGGCCGGGAGAAATAAGGTTGTTAATCATGTGGTCATGTTGGCTGTTTCAAGGGTGACTTTTTTTGGAGTCCATGCTGGGGTATATGCACTCCCAAATGAGAAGAATTCGGTTTTCTATTCTCACTATGGTTTGGTCTCTCTTACCTCAATACACTGTTGTCTATAAGCTCCTCATCCAGCTGCAGCTTTTCAAAGACAAAATTTTATCTTATCATTGTGTTCTCAATGTAGGCGCAGTGACGAGCACATAGTAAGTGCTTGAACATGTACTGTGCTGGAATAGTTACAAGTTAATGATGTAGTACCTTGGATTTGCTTTCAGGTACTATGGGAGGAAGGGGGAGTTGGGTGGAAGTATAGATGAAACGACAGTGACCATGTGATGAATGACATATGGGGGGGGGGTTGTTACATTATTCTTTCTAGTCTTGTTCAATATTTTCCTTAATAAAATGTTTTATAAATATATAAATTAAGTATAAAAATGTTGAAAGATGTGCCAAATACTGGCTCAGTGCTCTCCAAACAGTCTCATCTCTCACCTCCCTTCCTCCTTCCTCCCTCCCCCACCCTGCACATGGCTAGCTTGTACTTTGTAATTGGATCATGTGACTTAGGATCTGACCAATAGGATGTGGGCAGAAGTAATGTCAGTCTCTTGCAAGTGTGGCCCTTCTTCTGCATTATCCTCTACACTTTCTCTCACCCCTTGCCTCTAGGATGGATGCAAAACTTAGTGAAGAGCTTAACACTCCTCGGCAACGGTGGAGCCCCAGGGAATGAGCCAGGACCTCTGAATGCCTGCATGGAGCAGAACCGGCTCCTATGCTCTGCTGAGACAGACTGTGATGTGATGGAGACATAAGCCTTTGGTGTGTGTTTGTGTGTGTTTAAGTACAGCATTGAATTGCCCCAAATCTGACAAACCAGGTTTTGAGCCCAGCTCGACATGGGAGGAGGCACTTAGCAGTTATTTGACCTTTTAGGGCATTCAGAGCTATAATTAAGTACCTCTGAAGGTGATGATAATAAACGAACATTTGTTGAGTTACCACAATATGGTATGTGCTGTTTTACGTACTTTATAGGCATTCAGCCATTTATTTCTCACGACAACCCTATGAGGGAGAAATTGATATGGTTGCCATTTTGTAGAGGAGGGAACCGAAAGAATAAGTAACTTGATGGAGCCAAGATACAAATCAGGTCTGACTCCAGGCTCTGTCTTTTCCCCAGCCTGCAACATGCTGCCATATCTTGGATATGGCCGTGGGGCATGAGTACCCGCAAGAAGTAATATCTGGGCAGTGTGTCCTATCATCTATAGTGCTGGGCCCCCATTCTGGGGAGGGGTGCAGACCAGGTCTGCTCTTCCCCTGCCCTGTAAAAGGTGTCCCAGTGAATGGAATTGAATGGTAGTATCCTTGATCATCTGGGATAAAAGCAATTGGGAGGGCTTCATTCACTCTGAACGGTTCTCTGATTTAATTTTCTAGCATCTCCACTCAGCCGTGGCCACTCTAGTATTTTCCACAAGGAGAAAATATCTATTACCTGCTCCACTAGCCTCCCCCCTCCCCCACAGCCGTTCCAGGCCCATCCTTTTCAACTCCCCTCTCCTTGATCCCAGCCCAGAACCTATATCTCTTCCAGGCAAATCAGAGCACATATTAGGGCTGAGAGTCATATACATGTTCATTAAACCTCCACATGACAGCAGGAATGAGTCAGTCCCTTGCTTTCTGGCCTCACTTGCCTGCCGATGCTGGATGCTGCTGGTCTCAACAGCCAGCAGAGCCGAGGACGGGACACCATCAAGCTCTCACCAGTGCTCCGCCTGGGATGGGTTTCAAACTGCACCCCATGGAGAGGCTTCAGGGGGCACCTGAGACGATGGGGAAGGATGTGGAGGATGCTGAGTGAGTGGGGCCCTAAAACCCCCAACCCGACTTACCTCACAGCAGTTCTGCTTTATCTGCTCCATGTAAGATTGCAGTTAGAGAACTGTCCCACTCTTGAAGTACTAGAGAGAAGAACGGCCTTGCTTTGGAAGGTCCTTTAAGTCTCCAAGCCTTTGAGCCTGACTTTTATGTCTTAAGCCTCTCAGGTACCATCCTTCCTGCCTACCAGGAGCAGAGGTGGGGAAGAAGCCCAGCTGACTGTTCCAACTTTAACTCGGCCACTCTTTAGGCCCCAGAGACAAGGGAAATTGCAGCAGAACAAGCTCATGGGAGGAGAAAGGGGCTCTGGGCCCCTGCTCCCCCTCCCCGCCACACACACATACACACAAGTCCCACAATTCTGAGTCTTACACAGAATAGGTGCTAATGAGCATGGCATAAATAGATGGATGAGCCCATCTCTACTGGCAGTTTCAGTGTGTGTGTGTGTGTGTGTGTGTGTGTGTGTGTGTGTGTTGGGGGGCGGGGGGCAAGGGAGATAAACTGACCTTGGATCGCAGAATGGCCACAATATTTATTCAAGATTCAGAGAGGCAATTTGGCATCGACATTAAGAATGTGGGATCTAGAATAAGACTCAGGCTCTGCCACTTTAAAACTCTGTGACTTTATCCTTGTAAAATATGAGCAGCATTTCCCATAAGGCTGTTGGGAGGAATGAAGGAGTTAATCTGTGTGAAGCACTGGGTGCCTGACGTGTTAGTGCTCAGTAAACATTAATAAGCCTTAGCTCTCATCACTTGCCCTGTGCAAATGCCGCCTCCTGACTCCTGAGCAGAATTCATTACTCTCCTCTGTACTCGCGCAGCACTTGGCTCAGCCCTGATGGAACTGTGAGGACTTGGTTTGTTTTTTGCAAACTCCAAATCAAACCAGGTGGTGGGAACAATAAAGCAGATTCTTTGACGTCGGGATTCATAGATGCCATAAGGGAAGCCCCTATCCCTCCATAGCCATTATGGTTGTATGTCTGTCTCTCCCTGAACCTCCGGCCCCTTTAAGGCAGACTCCACCTTGTATTTATCTTCGTGTCCAAGGGCCTGGGGCACCGCAGTTTGGTGGAGTGGCTGAGCAGCGCTGGCTCTGTCTGGAGAAAACCCTGACCATGGCCTCCTGGTCTTCCCGTCTGCCTTGCTACCCACAGGCTTCGCGTCTTTCTTTGCCCCAAGAGGAGGATGAGGTTATGAGTCTGGGCTAGATCCAGGGCCCCTCTGCTGGGCACGGCTGTGGGAACTGATTGCGTGCCGAAGAAAATAACTCGTGCTGAGCACATACCACATTCCCGGGACTGTGCTAGGCTCTTTACAACACTTAATTCTCACGGCAGTTTCGTGGAGGTAATATTTTCATTACTTCCATTTTTCTAGATCAGAAAACCAAGTTTAACCAACTTTCCCGAGACACACAACGCCACTGTGTCGGAGGCAGAACTCAAGCCTGGGACTGCTTCTGAGCTTGTGCCCTTCCCACTGTCCTTGCAGGCTCCATAGAAGCCAGCGAAGGTCTGCACCCATCCCCCTCCCCGTTCTCCTCTCCGCCTCAGTCTTTTCTTTATTCTACCTTATTACCCTCCCTAGTATCATTTTTCATCTGGAGTTGGCTTATTTATCACTTGGCCGTGTCTCCTTATTAATATAACCAGAGCTTAACATTATGCGTCCCCACAGCCTCGTTTGCCAGCATGGTGCTGAGCACTTAGGAGCTTGGCAATTAGACTGAACTCAGAGGGACTGTAACATCTACATCTTCGGCTGCTTTCTTAGGGAAATGGGGTGAAGAGGAAAGGGTATGCGATGGGGCAGTGTATAGTATATGCATGGGCAGAGGGACCGAGATGGGGAATTGGGATATGATACCACCAGGCATTTCTCCCTTGGTGGACTCGGCCTTAACGCAGTGACCTGCGGTGGCCTGGGGCTGAGCCTCCAGCAGACCCTGGGGGCCTGTCTGCCAAACAGCCCCCTTCTATCTTATTTCTATGCCTGTCATCAGCAGCAGCAGCAGCCACGGCTCACTTATTGACTACCTGCTGTGTGCTTTATACACTTCTCATTTGACCCACACAGCAATCCCAGGAGGTAGGTATTAATATACTCCATTGTATAGATGAGGAAGCTGTAGCTCAGAGAATGTAAGTAACTTGTTCTAACTCAGAGCTAGCAAGGGACAAATTAAGGCGAAAAGGAAGGAAGACCTGAAAATTACTGAAGAGAGGTTGAGGTGAGGGGCAATTGTCCACCAGAGGGGGCCCCTCGAAGCTGCCCCTGTTTGGGCATCTGCCCAGGTGAGCTGGCAGAGTGTAGGGACAGCCGAGTGACACTGTTAGAAGCCTTAGAGACAGAGCAGAAGACAAAGGATTCCTACGCTCAAATTCAAGCTTTTAGAAACATGACATGAAAGTTTCCCTCCTACCCAAGACCTGCAGCCACTCCCTTTTCCTACAGGTAACAAATGTTACTGGTTTCTTATATATCCTTTAGAGAACATGTATGCATAGATAACCAAACAAAGTTATGCATTCTTTCCACTCATTTTTTAAACACAAATGGTAGTATATTATACTAAGTTTGTGCCCCTTTGCATTTTTATTTTGTTCTTTTTAAAAAATTTTTTTATTGTTTAAAGTATTATATATGCCTTCTTTTTCCCCCCATCAACCCCTCCCTGGCCACTCCCACCCCCCAGGACAAGCCTCCACTGTCCCAGTGTCCCAGTCCATTGCTTATGCTAATATGCATGCATACAAATCCTTTGGTTAATCTCTTACATCCTCCCTTCCCCTCCCGCCCCCCCCCCTCCCCTGACTTCCCTCCGAGGTTTAATGGTCTGATCAATGCTTCTCTGTCTCTGGATCCATTTTTGTTCAGCAGTCTATGTTGTTCATCATATTCCACAAATGAGTGAGATCATGTGATATTTATCTTTCTCTGAGTGGCTTATTTCCTTTAACATAATGCTCTCCAGTTCCATCCATGCTGTTGCAAATGGTAAGAATTCCTTCTTTTTTACAGCAGTGTAGCATTCCATTGTGTAGATGTACCACAGTTTTTTAATCCACTCATCTGCTGATGGGCACTTAGGCTGTTTCTAAATCTTAGCTATTGTAAATTGTGCTGCTATGAACATAGGGGTGTATATATCCTTTCTGACTGGTGTTTCTGAATTCTTGGGATATATTTCTAGAAGTGGGATTACTAGGTCAAATGGGAGTTCCATTTTTAACTTTTTGAGAAATTCCATACTATTTTCCACAGTGGCTACATCAGTCTGCATTCTCACCAGCGGTGCATGAGGGTTCCTTTTTCTCCACACCCTCGCCAGCACTTGTTGTTTGTTGATTTGTTGATGATAGCCATCTGACAGGTGTGAGATGGTATTTTGTTCTTTTTTTGATGATTTTCCATGTTAGCATATTTAGATATTACAATAATTTGTAGCTGCCCCATCATATTTAACCAGTCCCTGTGAGTGGACATAAACTCAGTGACACCTTATGGAGGCGGCCCCAGATATGAGGATGGCCTGAACTTCAGCTCTGACCTCCTGCCTCTGGTCTCCACAAACTCCACTCAGACCTTGGCCTTAGCTTCTGTGGCTGAGGGCCTCCGAGAGACCCTGTGCTGGTTATAGCTCACACCTATACTGGTCGCAGTCTTCTTACCTCTTTCTTTTTTGGCAGTGACTGGGTCTGGTGTAGTTCTGAAGATACTTTTGCCCAGGATCTAAGGGCTCCTAGCCACGTGCCACGTGTTTAACAATCTGTTTCCTCTGTGAGGCTCTCTTTCTGCATCACTGTTTACTTCTGCACTGTCTTCCACCCTCATCTTTCCTCTTGAGACACTTGTGGCCCATGAATCCCAGAGCGTTCTCAATATTCCCTCTTCCTCTTCATCACCTTGAGTACCTGGAAATAGGACTCTGGTGTTGTCACCTAACCTCTCGCCCTGGGTGACAAATGGAGTGTAGGGACAATGGGAAGCCAGGCCAGGGGTACAATGGTGACGGGAGGTGGCAGCTGATCTGCTGGGCTCTGCCAGATGGTTAGGGGTGTGGGTATAGGGGGTTAGGTGAGGAGGGCTCAGCCTATGGAAGTCTTCATGAGAATCTCTTTGGTGGCAGTTCGGGGTAGGGGGTGGGGGCAGTTAGGAGCTAAGCTAATACAGGAAGTCCTTACATTAAGCCGGTAAAGAGAAAAGAATCCTTTGGGTCATTGGTTAATTTCTTGAGTAAACTGATATTGATTGACTACCTATTACATGAAAGGCACTCTATTAGATGGTTCTGCAGCCTCTATTTTATCGTTTTACACATTATGGTGTTGCCTCTTTTGCTGGGGCTACTAAGTCCTGATGGCCTGTTCATTGCTGTTGCCACAACTCTTTTTTTTTTTTTACTCCTTTTTTTTGCCACAAACTTTTGTGGTCTTTCAAGGCTTGGAAGATTTTCCCCTGCGGCTCAGCCTGTAAACCAATGGGCAAGTCCTTGAACGTTACCCTTTAAATCAGGGCAGTCCCAGAGGTAGACGTCTGATTAGAATGGCGCGTAGAACAAGCTTAACCAATGTTGTCTCAACTGAATGATCAGGGTCAAGGGAAGTCCTCCTGTAGAACCACATGGGGTACCACGTGCCCTCACTCACTGGAGATAATGGCCTTGGGAACAATTACCAGCCTAATTTCTTTTTACATCAATGTGGATTTGATGTCCAGTAATGTATGTGTTGTCCCTTTAATGGCCTTTTAATGATGAAGAGGATCAAAAGCATTTTAGATCTGAACCTGCACCATTAGTTTCCATTCCAGAAATCCACCATAATTACCGCAGCTGCTTCTCCAAACCCTGCAAGAGCACCGAGTTCCTGTGAACCTGTCTGCACAGTTCATCTCAATCAACACAGAGCCAGGTCCAAAGCAGGTCCCAGGGGCTGGTAGCTGAAGATGGAGAAGGTTGGGGAGGGGAGCAGGAAGAGTGAGGGGCTGAGGCATTCAGGACCTGGAGTGTCAAGATCTCTCAGAACAGGGGTTCTCTCAGCCCTGGTCCTTTCCTCTGTCCTCAAAGAGAGTTCCAGACTTACAGGGAGAAATAATAAGGTGCTATAAAACTTGTATTGGGTTCTACAAGTCATATTGGGGGGAAAAAAAACAATGACAGTGAAAGGAATTCTTGGTGATTCTGCATTTTCCCCCACTCCACTCGTGAAGGTTTGGCATGGTAAGGGAGGGTGGGGCACGTGATGCAGGGTGTCCGGCTGGGGGAAGTGAAGCTGGATAGGCAGAATTTGGGGGAAGGAGCAGACAGGGAAAGATCTAAGGGCGAGTGATACTTCCCGGGGGAGGGGGATGTCCAGATGAAAAGGTTATTGTGCTGTTTAATCTTTGGAATCCCTATCCCCAAGATCCACTGTCTGCCATTCTCTGTGCCCTGGGAGGCTGACCCATGGACTGCATATCTCAGGCTCTCTTGCCCTTTGGCTTTGACCAAAGGGAGGTCTTGGTAGGAGATCTGAGGTTAGAAGGAAGGAGAATTCAGGGCATTTCTTCCTTCATTCCCTTCCTGCTTAAGAACTGCAGCTCTGACCGGGGTTGATCCTCTGCAACTGTGGCTCCTGTCAGGAAGCCCTTCTCCCATGGCTCCAGCTCTTACTGGGCTCTACTAACATGTGTCCCTCTCCTCGCCTTTGGAATAAGGGTGGTCTAAGCTTCCTGTTTTTGCTAGTCCCTGGATGCATCAAAACCCTCATAGATGAACCCCATTCATACCTCTGTGAGTAGTAACTTCATTAAATTAAAAATCTCAGCGAGGTGTGCCATCTGTTTCCTGCAAGAATCCTAATTGATACAGTGGGTGTGTCAGGGACTGGCTAGTGTTGCCCAATCTTGTTTCCTTTCCCTGGACACACAGGAAGACTACATTTTCCATTCTCCCTTGCACTTGGGTTGAGGCTCTGTGAGTGGGTTCTGACCAATGGGGTGACATATGGCACTTCTAGCTCTGTGCAATTGCCCTCACCCTCTTCCTCTTCCAGGTTCACATTGTAAGCTGTATGTGCAAGGTTGCGGCATCTCGAATTGGGAAAGAAGTTTGGATCCCTGAGTCCCTGCTTGGAGGAGAATTGCCCAGTTGTCTTCAACTATGATGTGAGTGAGAAATAAGCTTGTTATTACGTTGTGCACTGAGATTCTGGAAATGGTTTGTTACCACAATTAGGGTTAGTTCCCTTGGCTAATTCAGTGGAGATGTTGAATGAAGAGGCCACGTAGAGCAATGGAGAACCCCAGGCATAACTGTAAGAAAGCATGTAATCTAACCTGGGTGAGACTGCAATGAGGGTAAACAAAGTGTGTAATATTATTGCTTCATGAAAAGAATAAGGTCTTGGATGTCAGACTTGAGTTAAACCCAGGCTTCACCTCTTCTAGCTATGTGATCTTGGGCAAGTTACTTCACCTTTCTAAGTTTTCTTATCTGTAATATGTGGGAAATATGCCTATTTCACAAGGGTCTTTTCTGAATAGATGACTTATTTTAATAACAGTTGGTACTAAATAAAAGTTTCTTATTTCTCCTCTCCCAGCTGTGAATTCTAAACTCAGTGCCTCCAGTAATCTAATATGATGATAGAGGAATATGCAAATTACCTGGGACGCTGTAACATCATAACCAATCTACAAGTGGTAGAGAGCTACAGGAGGGTGGGGCAGCGAGCTACCAACGGTGGTGGGTGGGGTGGCCAGCTGAGGCAAGTGGCAGTGAGCTACTTGTGCACGGATTCATGCGCAGGGCTACTAGTTGGTAAATAATCCCAATTTGCAGGTCACCTATTGCCTAATCTATAATGGTAGAGAATAGTTCATATTATCCTCTGGGGATGACTTTAAATGAAAAGAGTGTTCAAAATTCAGTTTCACAGTGGGTTGTGGATGTGGAAGGTGCTCCAGGGAGCTTATATGAAGGGGAGACATTTCAGCTTCTGTTTAAGTTTACTAGTGGATATCGCTTTGACTCTCCTCCCATCATGTTTACTGGTGAAGATGACCCCGTTCACCCTCACGCTTACAGCAATGGTCATATCTGCTTATCCATTCTAACAGAAGACTGGTCCCCTTGCTCTCAGGATGGTCTGTTTGTCTTAGCATTATTAGCATGCTTTCCAGCTGCAAAGGAAAGAGACGACCACCAGGTAATTCTTTCTATGTTCGAACATGTAACAAGAATCCAAAAAAACAAAACAAAATGGTGGTTTGATGATACTTGTTGATGCCACTACTATCATCGTTCCTCCTGAGAAAATGCGTACTTTGGTCATTGTCTTTGAACTTTAACCTTTGGCTGTAAGTGACCCACAGGCAATGAAGACTACTTCCTTTCACTGCATTTTTATCACGTGCATTCTGGGCACATGTTGCTCGCTGGTTCAGTCCAGGCAACGGGCATGCTTTTACTAGTCATACAGCACTAATGCAGGTGTCAGGAAACGTCAACTATAGTTCCATTTTTTAAGCTTTTGGAAAAGTTCCAGGTCCTCATGTATTGGGCATTAACAATAACTTCCGTGGCAGTTTGGGGGCGTTCATTGCTGGCAATGGAGGTCGTAACAGGAAATATTTTTATTAGCTCCTCCCACCCAGTGATTAATGCATGATAGGGCCTATGGAATGAACTTACTAGCTCTAGTGGGATTACGAACAAAGTGAGGGATCCAACAATACTTTGAAAGTCACCCCAACTCATTTCTATTTGGATTCTATGTACTGTGATCCTAAGGTTATCACCGTGAATTAACATGCATCTTTCAAGGACTGTGATGGAAGATCATTATGTATCTATTGAATTGTTTATAGCTGCTGTCAAATTGTTTTGATAAGGTTTTCAAGTAACATTGGCAGACAAGTACAATGTGCTCTCCCTGTGGTGAAAATAAATTCATTTGCGTATAGTTCCTCAATCTCTGAAGTGAAGTATGAGTAATATAGGGCATGAATAGTTTAATCAAGGCTTTATTCTGGAAGTAGGGAAGTGGCAGTGATGACTATACTGTTGCGGTCCATAATTTGGGCTTGTTGTATATTAATGAATTTTCTGAGTAGAGTACACTGTTACTCCCCGCTGGCCAGCAGCTCGAGCCCTGCTGCCTAAACCCTGATTTTTATTTATGTTTGGACAAACCATAGACATTTTTGTTTGCAATTTTGCTTCTTTTGTTATGTTTTAAGTCAAGTTTAAGTGTTGCACTACTTTAATTGAAAAACTTTTGTCAGATTTTTTTCTTGTAAATTTTCTTTACTTGTAAGTATCCTCTTGTCCTTCTCGCCTGTACCCTAAAATAAGAAATACATTTTTGACAGAGGCTTAATGTTTAAAAAAAACAACCACCATCCCACTTCCACTCCAATAACTGAAGATAAGACAGGATGTAAAGTTTTAGGTTAAGATGTGGTCTGTTCGCCATCCTTATTTAACAAACACATAGCACTCACTACATACCATATAATACTTTAAGAGCTTTACAAATATTAATTTATCCTCTGAGGTAGATACTATTATCATTCCCATTTCATAAATGAAGACCCTGAGGCACAGAGAGATTAAGTGATCTTCCCAAAGTCATGCAGCTAGTAAGTAGCAGATCTAGGGTTTACAACCCAGAGAGTCTGACTCCAGAATCCTCACACTTAACCATCACATTATATCACTTCCCCGAATCACTGCTTACCCCACCGCCCCCCCCCCCCCACCACTGTAATGAATGGAAGCCAAAGGAAATCACCCTCGGACCTTACCCATTCCCACTGAATCCGTTTTCTCTTCTTGGCTTGTGATTCTGTCCAAGGTGACAGCCATGGCTGGAGTCAGCTGACTAGCCTCTGCTGCAGTCATAGGTGCAGCCAACGATGAGCTTCATTGCCCCTCTCAGCTGGGTAACCAGCCAAGGCGGTGGAAATGCTCTCATGCCAACCCTCAATGCATGGGATGACCTGTAAGTAACAGCCTCTCGGCTCTGGGGCCCCATGAGTGTTGAGACAGTAATTCAATGAAGAGTTCAAAGGAGGGACAGATCAATGGGCATTGAGTGGTCAGAGGTTTCATGGAAGAGGTGCACCTGATGGGTCTGTGTGAGCAGAAGGGAGGAAGTTCTTATTCCTATTCAGCGTTAAACCCCATCCTGACAGCTGGCAACTTGGCCCATTTATCAGATAACTCTCTCCCAGGAGCTGGAGCCCACCTCCTCTCTCCACAGTGTCATACACCAAGGCTTCAGCAAGGCCTCTGGCTGGGGAAGCTGACTGAAAAATCACCTGCCTGGAGGCCACTTGGGAAAGTCTCCTTTCTAGTTTCTATTTGTCTCTTGTCAGCTAAGCGCTGCCCAGGTCAATGGCAACAATTGTCCCCAGCACTGGAGAGAGTGTCTTGAAGCAAGACTGAGGCTCCTGACCAGGGCTGGATCCTGCTGTTCTCTCTGAGGGATGCTGCTCATTTGAGAGTAGGGATGTGGGTAAAATGTCTCACCAGATTTCAGACATCCCCCCTTTTTATCATCATCCCCACGAAGGGTCACCAAGGAAGCTGTCGTGGGCACCTGCTTAGAAAGAAAGCTATCCCTTTACATCCCAGCCCCTAAAATGGCTCAAACTGTCCAGCCCTGTTGGCTTTCCTGCCAACACCAATTTAATGACACAAAAGACCCACCCTGGCTCTCTTTCTAAGCGAATTAGATGCCCACATAAGGTTGGAAGGAAAGTCGATAAATCAGATCCGGAGAAAATGGTATTACGCGACCATCGTGGAAAGCTGATGGAAATTAAACTTTGTGCCATGTGCCTTTGCTCTGATCTCAATTTTTTATTCCCAGCTCATCGGGGAGGGGGGCTCTTCTCTACCTCCTTTAAAACTGATACGGTGAGGTTATTCTTCATAACGGGCCACCTGCCTATTGCCTGTGTTAGGAAGGTGACCTATTTCCCTTTTCTCCTAAAGGTCAAGCTAATTTGCTCCCATGTGAGGGAGTCCAGTGTGCTTGTCTCAGATGACAGCTGGGCCCTGACTGACGGACGGACGTCACGTGGCTTCAATAGCTCCAAGGCAGGAACCTCCCCCTTCTAGGTGAGCAGCCAGGGGGCTTGGCTGCTTCAGGCTGAGCGATGGAGACCAAGTGGAAGTTTGGAGGCTCATGGTGATAACTGCCCTTCCACAAACCCTTCTGATGGGGAGTTCCCTGCAACCACATCCTCCCAGGCCTCTGTTCATTCACTGACCTGCAGAGTCGCTTGGGAGCAACCCAGCCTCATGTACTGCAGCTCTCCCGGCTCCAGACCTTGGTGCTGCCCTCAGCTCTTGCTGCCTTGCGACATTCAGGGTTATCATTTCAGATGCCACGGACACAGGACTTTCCAGTGTTGTTTTTTTCCTTTGCCACCAGGAGACTGCAGTGGGGAACAGAGGTCTCATTCTGGTCATTTATTTTTTTAATTACACTAGAGAGTTCAGAGCTTGGTTCCTCCGGCGCTATGGTGTTTTCAGAAGATGAAAGGTCATGAATGCTGAGAAAACATTGTACTACAGCCGATGAGTGACGAGGCCTTTTTTCGTATGAGAGGATTTGCTCCTCACTCTTTCATTTTCCCAGCACTCCCTTTAAGAACAAAGCCCACGGGCATGGAAGGACCCAGCTGGAAGGAACTTCAGAAATCAGTCAGTGCAGCCTCTCATTCTCTAGATGCGGGAATGAGGCTCAGAGGGCCGAAGTGACTTGGAGACTCAGAATATGGCCTTGGGAACGTGGTCCTCCGGGACCCTCCTCCTCCTCTCCGTGGCCCGGGAAAAGTTAGATGCTCTTTATGTTCCTACTTTGGGGGTCTGGTTCTGCCATCTTGGAAAAATAGACATAAAACAGAGATGATGTAAGAATGAGAGTACTGTTTGCACTTCAGAGTCTCTTGATAAGAAAATGCCTCTATTCCCTCTCCAACTCCACAAACTCTCCACCTTACGTTTTCTGGGCATCCATTTCAACATGGACTGGATCCTGGCTGGCTGTAGGAAGGGTATTGCTTCTCTCCTACCCGGATGGAGACCCCAGGTACAGCCAATTGGATCAGACAGAGATGCCTGACCCTACGGAGTCCCATTCACAGATCCATCACCTGCCAATGACATGGCCTGCTTTCAAACATTAAAATTCTGGTTAGTTGTCAGTCAGGCTGGACTTGGAAAGACGCATAGAATTGGGCACTACAATGGCCATGATTAACAGGGTCATTTTAGGGCTTTGGTTTTGTGCAGAATAGTCTAGTTTTTTAAAACAAGTGAGAGGATGGAATCAACACAAGGACACATGGGCACAAGTTACCGTGTTTCCCAGAGAAATGGACAGCGGCTCAGCCCTCAGTGCTCTCTGGTGTCGTGAGGCAGTGCCTTACTTCACTGAACTTTCAGTCTTCTGTCCCCGTCTTTTTTGTGTTGGCCTTAGTCCCTTATAATAATGACCTCTAATCAGAGCGTTATCTTGTACCATCAACGTGTGTAAGTCTTGTTTCTCAAACCAGGAACAAGATCTCAAAGGCCAGAGGTTTCTGTCTCAGCCTTTTGAAGAATCTTTCCAGGTAACTTGGAACTGTGACAGCTGTGGAGAGGCTGGGCTGCAGGCTTGCTGGAATCCCATTTCCGTGAACCCTTTTAAACATTCACATTAATTGACCCCGAGGAGCCTTCCTGAGCTTTCTCAGGGAAAGCTGTGCAATATCAACTGAAATTATTATTTTAAGAGGAATCAATTCCTATGCTTCTTCTGCAGTTTGGTGGTCCCCAGGCCTCCTTCACTGGCAGGTTGAGCTGAGATTATCTATAATAATAAAAGCGTAATATGCTAATTAGACCAGACAGCCAAACAACCTTCCTGACATCATTCCAGACATCCTTCTGGACGAAGCTGTGGTGGCGGGGGCCAAGGCAGAGGCGGTTAGGAGAGATCAGGCAGGCAGGTGAGCAGTTAGGGGCGATCAGGCAGGCAGGCAGAGGGGTTAGGGGTGATTAGGCAGGCAGGCAGGCAGAGTGGTTAGGGGTGATCAGGCAGGCAGGCAGGTGAGCGGTTAGGAGCCAGCGGTCCTGGATTGCGACAGGGTGCAGGCCGGGCCGAGGGACCACCCGCCCCTGTGCATGAATTTTGTACACTGGGCCTCTAGTAAGAACTATAATAACACAGCCACCAGGGGCTCATGAAGCATCTCAGGCCCTGAAAGTGCTCCCTGGACTAGTTTTGAGGGCTCCAGGTGTTGTCTCACTTGGGTGCATGAGGAAATTTGCTCTTCCGGGGCCACTAACAGTCCACCACCTCCCACTGGTCTACCTTCAACCTATTCCTCGATTACCTTCTCTCCTTGTTCAGTCCTTCCTCCATGCTGCCGCCAGAGCTGTCTTCCAGGTGCACATCTTACACGATCCTCCTGTTTACCATCCATCTGTGGCAGGTGCTGTCAGTGCTGTTTCTCAGCCATCCTCAGAGCTGAGCTTCCTCGTTGGCACCGCCGGCCTCTGTGAAAGATGCCAAAAGTGGCGAATATTGACCCTCCCAGGTTTCCTTGAGGCTGGGGCATAGGACTGTAGCCCACTTCTAGCCCATGGGGCTTGAGGGGAACACTTCTAAAGGTTTCTGGGCAACATGTTCCTGCTTATCAGAAAAGACACAAGTGAGAGAAAGTCCCTTTTTCTTGCTTTGGGATTTTGTGTGTTGAAGCCACAATGCTTGGGCCTCGACTCCCACCTTGTGATTATGGAGGGAAGCTGACCCGAACCCTATACCGATGCGTTCCTGAAGCTTCCTACTGCTGCACCGTTTCTTATATGAGAACATTAAATGTCCTTATAACTTAAGCCACTCTTCGATGGGTCCTCTTTTGTTACTTATAGGCAGAGCAACCGAAGACTTTGTTCACAGATTCCTGTAGTATAAAATCCAACTTCTTAGCAGGAGACATAAGGCCTTCACAAGTTTGCCCTGTGTCCTGCTCCCACTCATTTTCTGCCAACCCCACCTTGCATCCCCATCCCCAGCTACACCAAACCATTTGCCAAATGGGCCAAGCTTTATAAGCCTCAGCCTGAACGTCCTTCCCCATGGAGTCACCACTTACTCACATTACAAGACCCAACTCAAGCATCTGTTGACCCCGGACACCGTTTTTAGAGTGGGCTGTCCTTTTCCTGTGCCCCTCTGGACCTGTAACTATGTCTATAGTAATACCTGCAACACCTGTTTTTGTTTATGTGTCTGACCCCCCTTCCAGCTATAAGTTCTTTTGGGTGAGGCCATCTATATATTTTTTCAGCTTGGTATGTCCAGTACAGGTGCTCAATAAATGTTCTTCTAAATAAATAAATAAAAAAACAAACAAACAAATAAACAATTGAATGAGTAATTAAATTAGTTGATCCCAATTCTCAACTTTTCTTATTAACACTATCACTTTAGGGTGTTAGTTTTGTTTGTTTTTAAGTGTGTGAGTCTGTCGACCGGTGCTGCTCAGCCTTCCCGTGCAGACAGATCACCCGGGAACCGTGTCAGCATGCAGATTCTATAGCAGGTCTGAGCGACCCTTTAAGCCTGCATGTCTAACAAGCCCCTGCTGATGCTGTGGGTCCGAGGAGCACATTCTGCAGCGCAAAGTCATCAGGGCAGAGGTTGTGCCTGTCCGTGAGGGGATGAAGCCCTAAAAAGCAGGTGGAGACTGGTTGAAGATGACAATTAGATGACAAGGAAGCTGTTTTGTATCACCATTCCCGTTCAGGAGCTTTGGTCTCCTCTGGAGTTCACCTCCTTCAGTGATGGGCTGTGCTTCCTGGAGCTCTTATGTCTCATTTGCTCCAGCTAGAATCCAACCTCAGGCACAAACATTGCTCCTTCCATACTGTTGATAGTTGTCAGGAGCTCAGCTGAGCTGGGAGACGGCACTGAGGTGACGGAATAGCTGATTAAATCAACAGGCCACAAAAAACGAGAGTTAAGCCGTTAGTCACCTACTGTGATGGTATAAGCTAGAGTCTAAAACTAGAAAAGATAATGATTCTTCCCTGTTCTGTTCCCCCCGTGGAAATGCACACCCCATGGTCAGTGTAAATGTGGGGGTTGTCTAGCTTTTGAGGAAGCTCCTGAACAAGACTTCAGTTTTATGGGTCTTGAAGTTGTGGGCAGAGTGAGGGGGAAGGGCTAGGAGTGGAAAAGTACTGGGTACTGAGTCAGAATGGGGCAAGTGTCTTCATGGTTTTCCCTTGCACACCCACTTCCCACCCCGCAAATAGACCTCAGCAGGGACGAGCGCCTGAAGAGGACCTGTCCCCAAGCCTCAGATAGACCTAGGAATGCAGCTGCCTCTGAGCTGGGTATATCAGTCTGTGAGGAGCATGACCAGTGAGGGCCCTGAGTGCTTGCACCTAGAGACTGCAATGCAAGGGCTGTGCACCAAGGCTGCTGTGGGGAGGGTGATTGCCCCATAGGCCTGCCAGGCAAAGCCTTTGTAATGGCCTATGATCACACAATCAGACACTGGCTATTAACCAGGAGCTGGACTCCTCAATCATTTATTTCACCAAAGTATTCACTTGAAATTCATTCATATTCATTCTCTCTCTCTCTCTCTCTCTCTCTCTCTCTCTCTCTCTCTCTCTCTTCCTCCCCTCTAACCACCCCCCCCCCACACACACACACTCTCCACACCCTGCAACCCTACTCTGCCTTCTCAGCTGTATTAGTTACTTATTGTTGCATAACAAATTACCCCAAAACTTAGTGACTGAAAACAACAAACATGTATTATCCCACAACTTCTGAGTCATAAATCAAGGTATGGCTTAGGTAGGGGCCTCCGGCTCAAGTTCTTTTATAAGATTAAAAACCTTCAGCCAGGGCTGCAGTCCCATCTCAACTTCAGGGGGACTACTTCCGAGCTCACTCATTTGGCCATTGCAAGGTTCAAGTCCTTGCTGGGGTTGGCAGAAGGCCATGGGAGCCTCTCCTTAGGTCATCTTATGACATGGCAACTGACTTCTCTCAGAGCAAGTGGGCAAGTGGGAGAGCAAGCAAGAGTGGACACCCAAAATGGAAGGGAGAATCTTTTATAACCAAACTAGAGGCTTGGTGCATGACATTCGTACACTTGGTGGTGGTGGTGGTGGTGGGGGGGGGTCCCTCAGCCCAGCCTGTGCCCTCTCGCAGTCTGACATCCCTTGAGGGGTCCTTAGTGCTGCCTTGGAGGCAGAAGAGGCTGAGGGACCTCCTGTGTTGAGTGTCTACCCCCTGGTGGTCAGTGCACGTCATAGCGACTGGTCATTCCACTGTTCGGTTGATTTTCATATTAGCCTTTTATTATATAGGATGTCAGAAGTGACATCCCATGACTTCTGCTGTATTCTGTTGGTTAAAAACCACATCATTAAGTCCAGCCCACATGGGTGGGGATTACCAGGATCATTCAAGTTTGGATACCAGGAAGTAGGTGTGTTGGGGGCCTGCCACTAAGGCTCCCCTTACCTAGTTATCTTTTTGGCACACAATAGAGTCTGTTTTCCCTGTAGCCAAGCTTGTGATTTTATTCTATTCTTTACAGTTGTCTTATTAGCCCAAGTATCTAAAGCCTCTCTTCATCATGGAACTCCAACACCCTAGTATCAAAGACCATTAAGTCTTGCCCATTGCTTCTCTTAGAGTCCCCACTGTATGCATCCCAGGACTAGGGCTATGATAAATATTTGTTGATTGTGATCAACTCTCAACTTCAACTTATTTAAACTTTCCTCTTTTAGTCTAGCTTTCTGGGGCTCTGGGATTTCTGTGTGAACCTTTATATTCAGAACCTTTTCCTGCTGAGCAAATAGACCTTGTCTGGGTCGATAATCCTTGCTGGGAGGGTGAGACAGGGTTATTGTTGGTACTCCAGCTCTATCTTCTAATTGCGAACAATAAAAATACATCCTGCATATCAGATATTTACATTATGATTCATAACAGTAGCAAAATTATAGTTATGAAGTAGCAACGAAAATAATTTTATGGTTGGGGGTCACCACAACATGAGGAACTGTATTAAAGGGTTGTGGCATTAGGAAGGTTGAGAACCTAATGCCTTTAACGTTGGACTTTGGTTACTGAGAGAAGCAAGAATGGCTTGGAGCCCTTTAGATCAGAGAAAAGGTGAAAGGCAAAAGAAATAGCACTTTATGTTGAGTATCTCGTTGAATCCTCCCAACAAATGTCAGGTGGAGTTTATCACCCCCATTTTGGAAATATAGTTTGGAGCCCCACAATTGTCAAGGAGTAGAGCCAGAACCTGAACCCGGTCCCCAGAGTCTCTCCCTCACCCCTGCCTTCTGCTTCTAGGTGTGATTTCCAGGGTGATTCACCTTCCAGTCAGGGTCCTTCCAGGGAGGGCTATTCGCAGCATGCACCCTCACTCACTGTGACTTCTCAGTCCATTCATGTGTCCCAAGATGCCCAGTAAATACCTGGTGAGTGAATTCTCCCTCCTGTGGAGTGGGAATGGCCAGGAGCTTTCCACACTCACTCCCGAAGGCCGGGCAGGACATTGAACCCACCTGGCCAGGGCTCCTGACTCCAGGAGTGAAGGACTGAGTGAGGCAGAGAGATGCTGGCTTGGGTGACGTGTAGCATAGAAATCTGTCAGCAGTTCTGACACCCAGGAGAAGGTCACTTGAAATATACACGTATGTAAATGTATTACTTCGCTAAACAGATCTGTTTGCCCTTTTCTGAGGAGACCCACAGTGGCCTCAGATCCCTGAGTGGGACTCAGGGTGGGAGGAGGGCGCTGTTGTTGCAGGGGACACTGAACAGATCCAGAAAGGTATATGGAGAGAGTTAGCATAGCAGGCCTAAGATGCTATATTTTTCTTTGTTTTTTTGAATCCTCACCTGATGATATATTCTTTATATTTTATTGATTAGAGAGAGAGAATGAGAGAGAGAGAGAGAGAACGAGAGAGAGAGAGAGAGAGATCTGTTGTCTCTCGAACACACCCCAACCAGGGATCGAACCTACAACCCAGGTATGTGCCCTGACCAGGAATTGAACCCACGACCTTTGGGTGTATGGGATGATGCTCCAACCAACTGAGCCACCTTGTCAGGGCATGATTGCTATCTTTTGAAAGCCCTGCTTACAAGGTTGGCCTCTGGGAACTTGGCTTTCAGGAGAGTTCCCACCATCAGAGGGCTCCCTGTGTGTGCATAAGAGGGTGCTGTGTGGCCAACCCCCAGTAAAACTCCTGGGCACTGAGTTTCGGTCACGCTTCCCTGGAGGATTGCATCCTCCATGCTATCACTGGTTGTTGCTGGAGGAATTTTGTCCTGTACGACTAGATAGAATAGCACTCTTGAAACCCGGTTTTCCTTTGCTGACTGGGCGTTGTATCCTTTTGCTGTAATAAATCTTAGCCAGGAGTGTGACTAGAGAACGAATTGTGTGAGTCTTCCTGGAAAAAACAACAACACATGAAACCTGGGTGGGCTTGGAGACCTCTGACGTAGTAGGAAAGAGAAGTGGAGGGGAGGGCTGGGCACAAGCTTTCCCTGCCTAGATGTCTGCAAACCCTCTTTACTTCACAGCCACCCAAACGTCTCCCTCCTGAACTCCCCCTTTCCCTCTCATGGTCTCTAGTTTTCTCCTTTCCATCCTTGAATACTCTCATTATTCAAAATAAATGCTTGAGGGTGTGCCACTGTGATTCAGCCTCGTCTGAGCTCTGCTACCCAGAGAATGACACCAGGGCTTAGTAATATGAAAAAGTCTTGACTCCATTAAAAGATAATAAAATACCTATTGGTGCTCTGTTTAAAATTCTTCTCTTCTTTAAAATATCTGAAATGGTGCCCTTCTCCTTTGAAAATGCAGATGGATGTCACTGAGGGGTATCACCGAACAGAAAGTGTCATCTGGCATAGACACAGAAGCCGGGATCACTGATGGGACCAGTCAAATGTCCCCAGGCCTTAGACTGCACATCCCGCAGCTCCCATCCCTGTCCCCCAGGCAGAACACTCGTGAGGTGGTTGGGAATGTGACAGATGTCAGATTTATTCCCAAAATCTGGGTGGGAACAAAAATGGGAACATGGCCAGATCCGGTGGATGATGGAAGCTTTTCTCACAACTTTGAATTTCAGTTAAGGTGCAGGGGTCAGGGAGTCATGGATGGGTTTTCACAGAGGACTGAGACCTCCAATACTGTTTCTAGTTCAGAGACTATCTATATGAATACTCAGATATCTCAGACCATTCCTGAAGAGGTACAGGGCCATTTCGGAGAACTCCATGCTGTAATTTTATGTCCTTTTATTATAATTTCTGGGAGATGAGAGCCATTGAATCATCATCAGGGACCCTGCCTTGCTCAGCACTCTTCTCCCCTCCCCTGACATCCTTGCTTTTTTCTTTAAGAATAGTGGCCTAGTCTGGGATGAAAAAACTGGAGTCTTCAATTTCTTCTCCACAACATTGTCATTCAAATTAAGTCATTTAGTGAGAGGGCTTATGATTTGCATTTAGAAGAAAAATCCTCATTTAACTAGGATAGTAGGGCAGTCAATCAACAGGAACTCACCTTAATGATTTGCCTTTCTCAGTAGCAGCACCCCACGGACTAACTTCCCTCCTCAGACACTGACCTTCTCCTGTGATGAGGGCACATTTGCCCTCTGAACAGAAGTCCAGCATGAGCTGATTAATTGTACTATTGTGAAATAATAATGCCATTAAAGCAATTTGAAAATGGTGACATAAAAATCTTTCAAGAGGTTAAAGCTTAAACTCAACATTTGTACTAGGATCTTCCTCTTCTGATACAAAACAACTTTTGCAGACGAATTTCATTTCTTAAATATTTTATTGTGCGCTTAATATGTGCCAGACATCATGCTAAGTACTTTGTCTGTATTGTTTAATTCTCACAACATCCATTCTTTTGTAGGACCAATTTATTGCTTCCACGTGATGGTGAATTTTATGTGTTAATGTGATAGGTCATGGGGTGCCCTGATAGTTGGTGAAACATCATTTCTGGTTTGTCTTTAGGGTGTTTCTGAGTGAGGGTAACATTTGAAGTGGTGGACTGAGTAAAACCTATCGTCCTCCCCAAACTGTGTGGGCCTCATCCAACCCATTAAAGGTCTAAATAGAGTAAAGGCTGATGAGTAAGTATTCTCTCTGTCTGCCTGCCTTCGAGCTGGGCCATCAGTCTGCTCTTGCTTTCACACTAGGACTCAGACTGGAACACACATGGTCAGCTCTCCTGGGTCCCCTGCAGAACGTGGGACTTCTCAGCCTCCATAATCATGGGAGCCAGTTCCTCACAGCAAATAATCAACTAATCAATTAATATCTCCTTTTAGAAAAATATATCACTCTTTATGAAAAAAATATATGTCTTATTGGTCTGTTTCTCTGGAGAACTCAGGCTAACACACCCCATTTCACAGAAGTGGAATCTGAGCACAGAGCTGAGATTACCATGGCTTTGGTAAGAGGACCCAAACTGTCTGATTTCAGAGTTCACGATGTGTGGCTTAGCTCACCAAACATTAAAGAAACGCAAATAGCAATGAAGATTTGGTTCTTTTGCCTCTGAAATTAGCAAATATGACAGACAGTTAAACAACACAACTATATTGGTGAGAGATGAGTAAGTGGCTATGCCTGTGCAATGTTGGGAATACCAACCAGTATAACATTTCCAAGGGTAGCTTGAGGACATCACAGCACAAAATGTGTAGGCCCTGTCAAAACCTGGCTCCCCAGATATCTCCAATGCAACCTGTTGGCTAAGACATAGCTGAGTTTATTGCTTACCTCCATCAAGGAGGCCACTGCCTTGAAAATCTTTGGCAATGTCTCCAAAAGGGGAATGTAAGGTCAGAACTTGCTGTAATAGAAGTTTGATTTAAGGCGAGTCTTTCAATGGAGGTGAGGAGAGGCATATCCTTGTTGAGGATTGGGTAAGAACCACTCTACAATAATCCAGGGTTGATGGAAACAGCAAGTGAGGATTTTGAAAGGAGGGATTCAAAGAACTTTAGGGCACATTCTATCAATGTTTTTATTGAAGAGCTGATGGGTTTTTGAGAAGTTCCTGTAATGAACAATCAAACCATTTGCCTATGCAAGACAGTGAAACAAAATCAGGCCTCTAATCAACAGGGCAGAGATGGGGTTTGTTGATAGTTTTGGTATAAATTATAATGAAGTTAAAGTAGATTTTAAAGGTTAATGAAAAATAAGGATCCTTCAGGTGGTTAATTTGAATACATTACATAAACTACTGCTTGAAACTTCTTTAATGGATATTCATCACAACATCATTAATAATAAACAACCCAGCCCTGGCAGTTTGGCTCAGTGGATAGGGTGTCAGGCCTGTAGACTGCAGGGTCCTGTGTTTGATTCGGGTCAAGGGCACAGACCTTGGTTGCAGGCTCCATCCCAGCCCTGGTTGGGGTACGTGTGGGAAGCAACCAATTGATGTGTCTCTCACGTTTCTCTCTCTCATCCTCTCCCTTCTACTTTTCTAAAAAAGTCAATGGAAAAATATCCTCCCATAAAGATTTAAAAAATATTAATAAGCAACCCAAAGGTCCAACAATAGGGGAACTGGTTCAATATTGCATGGCACATCAATACAGTGGTGTCTGGCCATTCAGTCATTACAGAAATGATTGTATGAAAGCATGACTCTACTTGTATGCTTCACCACTCTGCCTACATGTCTCTTTTCTTAACCTTATAGTCACTCAGGCTGGCAATGCAGAGAGGCACTCTCAACGATGGTTAGAAGTGGCCGAGTGAAGGCACATGTGGAGCTGGTATGGATGGGTTTTGCTCCTACTATAGGCAGCTTGGTCTAAATGAGAAGAATTTACAGTTCTCTGGGGTGCCGGTGATATAAAGCCCTAGTGTTGGCAGATATGGATTCTGACCACATGCAACTCCTGGGCAATGTAAGTGCTCCCAGCCCCTCACCCAGCACCTCCTGAGCAGCATTTCCCACGCTCCTAGCTCATTGCCCTTGCCTCTCTTCTGTACTTCCTCTTTTGGTTAGTTAACTTCTACTCAGCATTCTAGAAGCTTGCATGCTCTTCCTATTTATTTATATTTATCATTAGTACTTATCACACCATATTATGATGTTTCTCTTCCTCCATCTCCCATCCTATTGTGAGCTACTTGAGAACAGGGTCCATGCTTAATGTTCGCTATTCCTGGTACCTGGCACATAATAGTCATTCAATATATTTTGTTAAAGAAAGTAATACATTAGGTCACTTGAATAGTTATCCTTTCCTTTTATGAGCAGGTCATAAGACTATTTCTCAAGTGTATTTTGTGTCAGATTTTTCCTTTATCCAGAGGCTGTACAGAAAGGGGAGTCCTTTTGATAGCAGACCCCAGCTAGTCCCCTATAGAAGAAGTCAACTGGACCAACTCTCAGGCTTCCTAGCTTGTAGGTCCCAAGGTAGCAAGTCTTCCTTGTCTAAAGCACTTGATGGTGTCTAATGTATGAGAGGATTTTCCTGTAGGTCTGAGGTAGGGACAAAGAAGAAGAGTCAGGTAGGAGTTATGGTCTTCCTGGTTTCTCTCAGAACCTTGGGTCAGATACAGAGCAACAAATCTGAAACTGAAAAATAAATAAATAAAATGAACAGTTTCTCAGGAACCTACACAACTTTAGAGAGAGAAAGGCCCTTGAAGGAAGCTGAAGAAGAGCTTTGGAGAAACAGGAAGTGAGGAGAAAGCTGGGGATGGGAGGTGAATCACTTTATTCTTGTATAGTTGGGGGTAGGATAGAGAGGTGGCATTAGGGGGAACGTGGGTACTGGGATCCCTGTTTTCTTTGTCACTTTGGGAAAATGACCCCGGTCTTTGAATGAACTATGGCCTAGGGTCCCGGAGGTGGAACAGAGAGAGCAGAACATTTGCCAACCTCACTGGTAGTGAACACAGTACAATGAAAGTGGTTTGGAAAAAGGTCTTGTAATCTTCCATTGTCAGGTTTGGGGGTTGGGCTTATCCTTGTTCCCTCTTCAATGTCCTTGTTTGTGGAACATTTTCCAAAGGGACAGCAGGTTGAGTTGGGAGTGAGGCTTGTCATATGAAAAGGAAATTAGGGTCCCACTTCTCTCTTCATTCTCTTGCCTTTTAGGAATTCTGCATATTGAAGAGGTCTTTCATCTATCCTACAGGAAATTATAGGGCTAGTTACTTTATCATTCTACTGTGCTACCGTTCCATCTCTCTTCCCCTCCTCCCTTCCAAAACAGTTTGGTCAGAAGAAATTGGAATACTGCTCTGTCCCACAGGGCATACGGCAGGATTTCTGAGGCTCCAAGAAAACCCTAACCTAGCCAACATTTAGAAACAACAGAAATGATGGACAGAACACCTCTGGGTGCTGCCAAATGATTTAAATGATATAACTTTGAGTTAAAATTTTCAAGAAGTGACCCTCCATTGGCTTTGGTGTCTGTTTCTCCTTATATATTTGCATTTTTTGAGAAAGAGTCAGAATATGGAAATGATATATTCCTAGAAGTGGGATCACTGGGTCAAATGGGAGTTCCATTTTTAATTTTTTGAGAAAACTCCATACTGCTTTCCACAGTGGCTGCACCAGTCTGCATCCCCACCAGCAATGCACGAGGGTTTCTTTTTTTCCACATTCTCGCCAGCACTTGTCATTTGTTGATGATAGCCATTCTGACTGGTGTGAGATGGTACTTCATTGTTGTTTTGATTTGCATCTCTCGGATGATTAGTGACTTTGAGCATGTTTTCATATGTCTCTTGGCCTTCTGTATGTCTACTTTCAAAAGTGTCTATTTAGATCCTTTGCCCATTTTTTGATTGGATTGCTTATCTCCCTTTTGTTAAGTTGTATGAGTTCTCTGTAAATGTTGGAGATTAAACCCTTATCGGAGATAACATTGGCAAATCTGTTCTCCCATGCAGTGGGCTTTCTTGTTGTTTTGTTGATGGTTTCTTTTGCTGTGCAGAAGCTTTTTATTTTGATGTAGTCCCATTGGTTTATTTTCTCCTTAGTTTCCATTGCCCCAGGAGCTGTATTGATAAAGATAAATACCACATTATCTCACTCACTTGTGGAACATAGTAAACAACATAAACTGATGAACAAAAATAAATCTAGAGACAGAGAAGCAGTGAATAGACCGTCAAACTTCAGAACGAAGGCGGGGATGGGGGGTGGGTAAGAGATCAACCAAAGGACTTGTATGCATGCATATAAGCCTAACCAATGGACACAGACACTAGGGGGTAGGGGGTAGGGCATGAGTGGGGAGGGGGGCAGTTAGGGGTGGCCGGGGAGAGGTCAATGGGGGAAAAGGAGACATATGTAATACTATATGTAATACTTCAAACAATAAAAAATTAAAGAAAACAAGCACACCAAAAAAAAAAACAACACCCCAAAACAAACCCTCATAGACAGACAACAGTATGGTGAGTACCAGAGGGAAAGGGGGTTGGGGGAAATCTAGAAAAGGGTAAAGGGGGATAAATGGTGACAGAAGGAGACCTGACTTGGGATGGTGAACACACAACACAATATACACATGATGTATCAGAATTGTACACCTGAAACCTATATATTTTATTAACCAATGTCATTCCAGTAAATTCAATAAAAAAATTTTTAAGTGGAAAAAAAAAGAATATGGAAACGAGAGAGCCTAGATCAATGAGGAAGGCATTCGGCTGCCAGTGAAAGAACATCCCAACTACAATGGTTTACAGGAACAGGGATGATTTTCCTCTCAAACAAGAAGCCTGGCCGTCGCTGACATTGGTTCATAGGTCGCCTGCATCTCTCTCGTGGTGGTCACATCACTGCTCAAGTCATCACTTCTCCATTCAAGAGAGTGAGAAGGCAGAAGGAAGAAAGAGGTGGTACTTTTTTATTGGGAAAAACAGTAATCTTCCAGGAGGCCCTAGCAGACATCATTGGCCGGAATGATGTCACATGGCATTCCTGCATTCAAGGGGGTCTGGGGAAAGAGAGACTTGAGCCTTCCCCAACATTGTAGGAGAGCCAGTCGGGAGAATGGGCCAGGAATGTGTGTGGATGCCAGCCTTCTGTTTTCCTCAGGGGCCCACAGCCTTGGGATGGAGGCATTGCCTATCCTCCTTCTATTTATGGTTCATTGTTCTCCTTGCCAGTTCAGTTAGCCAGCACAAACAAATAGGCTCAGTTGTTAGACCCCGTGAATTTTACCTAATGGATTTAACAAGTCTTTTCAAAAAGAGAAAAGCACACAGTTGTCTAGGACACAGAGGGACAGAGGTGTGCAAGGAAGGCTGGACAAGCACATGGCGACAAGGCTTTGGAGGAGCCTGGCCTCAGGTGCGGTTAGACATCGGACCGCATCTGCCTACAATTCCTGTTGTCGCTCCACTAGCAAGCAGAAGCTGGTCCTGGTGTGGACCAGGCTCACAAGTTTATAGCTTTGGGGCTGTGGTGGGAAAGGCAGCACCCTGGGAGTTCATTAGAGGAGAAACTGGGCTCCTCTTCAAATCAACTGACATCAGAACCCTCAGAGGCAAATTGCTCCCTTCTTCAGGACATCCTTGCAGGGCCCATTAGAGCGTAATGGAAAAAGGCCTCCTCCAGGGCATGCAGAGAAGGGCCAGGTAATGTTCAATCTGAGCGTGGAAGGGCTGGCTTCCCGTCCGGCAGGCTTTGCGGGAGTGTGGAGAGTGGGCTGAATAAGCCAGTCATTTTCTCAAGTGGGGAGCCACTCTGGCACTCTTGCCACCCATCTGGCCACAACTCTTCAACTCAACGCTTTCCTCACACCAGCGGCTCCTGCACCCCAGGATCAGAATTGTCCATCACCATAGCAACCTCAAGAATGGCTTCAGACAAGATCTCTTTGATCCTTGAGGATGCAGGTGTGTTTTTCTGCTTTTCTCTTCTCTCTCTTTTTCCCCTCCAGGAGGCGAGGCAGGGCAGGGCAGCGGCGGCAGGATGGTAAGGATAGGGCTGAAATGAGCTGTTGAGGATGCTCACTCCAATGAGCAAGGGCATATGCCTCCAGGCAGAGGACGAACAGATGGTGTGCAACTTGTGCCGCCAGCCTCTGAAGCATCTGCACCCACTGGTTCTCAGATCCTCTCACAGGAAAGAGGGGGTTTGCGTTATGGCTGCAGGAAATGGGGGAACAGGATTGCTCTCCTAGGTGGAATTCCCATACATAAACAAGAAAATAAGGAGAACATTTTTTGGTTATTGCTCTCTCTTGTGGTTACTTGCTTTTCAGAAGCAGTCCGGTTTATGTGGAAACATTAGACACTTCAATAACTTCAGCAAACTTTTATAGAGTGTTTTCTCTTTATTTATTTATTTTTTTATGGTGTAGATCTCACCTCTTCCAACAGGAATTCCAGGCAGCTTACAATCAAGGGCATAAAAGACAGGAGTAATAAAATAGAAAATCAGAACCAAGGAAAGAAAAAAGCAAACATTCTAACGACGGGGGTTGACATAGTGGTAACAGAAGATTAAAATTTAACTTTTGGAATCCTAAACACAAGGACAAAAGAAAATTTATATTCTTAGCAGTTTCTCTTGAAGAAAACAATTATTCCACAACCTGTTTAAAACAGTGAGCTGTGAACCTTTTTTTTTAAACCCTCACTTGAGGCCTGGTTGGCGTGGCTCAGTGGTTGAGCATTGACCTATGAACCAGGAGGTCATGGTTCGATTCCCAGTCAGAGCACATGCCCAGGTTACAGGCTCAATCCCCAGTGGGGGGGCGTGCAGGAGGCAGCCGATCAATGATTCCCTCTCATCATTGATGTTTCTATCTCTCTCTCCCTCTCCCTCCCTCTCTGAAATCAATAAACATATGTTTTTTAAAAATCCTCACTTGAGGATATGCTTTTATTGATTTTTAGAGAGAGAAGGTGAGAGAGACATAGCATGTGAGAGAGAAACATCGATCAGTTGCCTCCTGTACACACCCCGACTGGGGCTCAAACCTGCAACCCAAGCCACCCAGCCAGGGCAGCTCTGAACCTTCTTCAGCACCTCAGTTCGTCCACAGCGCATGACCGGCCTCCCTTACAGACCAGGGGGCAGTAGCTGCTGTCCCACCCCAGAAACTCCTCTGACATGAGGCCTCGCAGACAGGGTGATCTGGTGCAGGTAGCAGGCTCCCGGGCTGAGCTCCAGAGAACAGAGGGGCCTTAGCCCTAAACCAGCGGTTCTCAACCTGTGGGTCGTGACCCCTTTGGGGGTCAAACGACCCTTTCACAGGGGTCGCCTAAGACCATCAGAAAACACATATATAATTACATACTGTTTTTGTGGTTAATCACTATGCTTTAATTATGTTCGATTTGTAACAATGAAATGGGGGGTCACCACCACAACGTGAGGAACTGTATGAAAGGTTGAGAACCGCTGCCCTAAACGAATCTGTCCCCACAAAGTTTTGCGTTAGCCAAGATGCCCACAAATACGTGACACCAGTGAAGGGCTGGCGTGGTCTGGGCCGCTACTCACATTTCCTTTCTCCCTCTCGCTTTCACACAGCCCTCTCAGAGGTCTTATAGTTACGGCCTTCAAAGAATGTGGCAGCCTGTCTCCTAAGCTCTACTGAATGGCACTTTCTTCTAAGTCAACACCCGTCTGTCTCTTGCACCGCCCACATTTCGTAGATAAAATATTCTCTCCTCCAACTGCCGTGGCCCCACATAGCTCAGCCTGCAGGGCCTCCCTCCTCCACGGCACCCCCGTCCTAGTTTGCATGGGCATGCTTGAAATGTGCCACATTCCTCTTCATAATAATCATTGCTGTTTCTCCAGCGCTTATGTGGCCGGCGTGGAGCGAAGAGACTCCCATAAATTAATTCGCGTAGGCCTCTGCGCCACAGGGCAGAAGATGGTGATGGTCATTTCACATGAGACGAAACGGAGGCTCAGGGAGGCCCCATTACAGCCAGGGCCCGCGTGGCAGAACTGGGATTTGACCCCAGGAGACTGACTCTGGAGGCTGGCTCCACCTCTGCCCGCCTGCCTTCCCCTCGCCCCATGCATTCCCCTGCTGGGATGAAAGTTTCAACAGGAGGAGCGCAGGCACTGCTTTGCACACACCATGGCACCCAGCTTACCCACGCTAAACAGGCAGTTTTTAAAATCAACGTTTTCCTCAGTTTTATGAACATGAGGTTGTATTTCCATACATTGTCTTTTAACTGTTTGCGAATGGATATCTGCTCCAGGAAAAAAAAAACATCTCATAGGACTCAACGTGAAAAACAAATCCTTGTTAAATATTTCGTTAAAAGTCACTGGGTGTTGCTGCCAAAGCAACCGAAAATAATTAAATTCCTTTGCATCCTGTGATGTAATTTACATAAGCAGTCACGCTATTCCTCTCTGTTAATGTCAAACGTCTTGGCTGGGCCCCCTGTGGAACCTGTGCTGGTGTAATTATGATTTCAGCGTTGGGAGCCCAGCTTGGGTGGTGCCTTGGCAGTTTATTCAACACACAGGAGTCTCCGCGAATTCTGGGAACTGACAGGGTAGCCCGGGACTGGGAAAGGTGCTTTGTGTTTTCCCGGCCCTAGAGCCCTGAGAAGATACAAAGCAGAGAAGGGTTCGAGGCCACAGCCTGCCGCGGAGCCAGTGCTCAGAGCACCGCGAGGGTAGCTGGGCCGCACAGCACCTTCTGGAAAAGTCCAGCGACCACTTCTTATTCCGTCTCTGACTCCCAAATAGGACCTTGGGCCAACTTATCTTCCATCTGTGTCTAGCTCCTCCACCCCCCCCTTTTTTTTTTTTTTTAAAATAAACCGGTCTCCTCTTCTATATGAGGAAATGGCAGTTTTGTAAAAGGCTTTGCATTCAAGGAGGAAGGGCACTCTTCAAGTAGAAAACCCACTGCGCCCATAGCTAGGTGTTTTTCTTTAGCGTCCGAAACATTAGAAGGTTATGCTTTCCATTCTCTGTATTTGGGGGGCCTGGGGTGGGTGAGGGTGGAAGGATTGGGCCAAGGGGAGCAAGGACAGAGAGACCCTCCGAGTGGCTGGAGGATGGAGAGAATACAATTTGCTGTTTCCTGCGGCAGAGCTTGCAGTCCAGCAAAGGGCCTGCCCGGCTCTGCTCTACGAAAGGGAGCTGGGTCAGCCACACGGACCTCCGTGGCTTTCATGGCCTTTATCGACTACAGTAACATGAGTCACATTAATCCACAGCTCATCGGGGTGCAGCGAGAGCTGGATATTTAAGTGTTCTGGAAAATTTCACGGAGCCAACCGGTGATGGCTTGGCCGCTGGGCCACAGGTCACCGTAAACACAGCCTACCAGCAGGACACGTGCGGGGTTTAACTGCCGTTATCCACGGGGAGACCCGGCAGCATCCCAGAGGAAGGGAGAGAATTTTATGACTTGGAAAGAAGGCAATGCAAGGCCTCTGAGCCTGCTGCTTCCTATTAGGAAGGACATGATTGGGAAGCTCAGGAGCCACAGGGAAGCGTCTGTGCCAGCGACCATAAACCAGGAGGTTCCGCAGGAGAAGAAGCGATTTCTCCAGCTCCAGAAGGGAGGGTGTGGAGTGGGGGGAGGAGGGGAGAGAACAATGCAGGGAAAGGAATCTGAAGAAAACCACAAAACCAGAAGGAAAGCTGGAAAAGTCCCCTGAGCGATTCATTAAAGAGGGGACTTAATTGCTGGCCAAACTAGGCTGCCTCGGGTCTTTTCCACTGAAACGGGCCGCTGCTCAAGCATCCACTTCTGGGTATACCCCCGGGAAGTGACTCCATCCTGATAGGCCTCCGCCATCGGGGGCTCTAGGCTAAGACCCTGTTACCCGTCCCCCACAGCTACCCAAGGTGCAGGGCTGAGGAGGAGGTCACAGGGACAGACAGCTCTCCTGACGGAGGGGACTGAGACCTCCACAGCCCTAGGGGGAGGCTGTCCCTTTCTAACAGAAATCCAACCACAGCTCAGTGCTCTGATCTTGCGGGTGGGCTACTCAGTAACTCATGGGACACAGAGAGGAAACGTTCAGCAACCAAACCCACAAGAATCAAACTCCAAAAAGCAGCTGAGGAAAGAGGGTGGAGTGGACCAGGGCAGGGTGAGTCCTCAGGCCGCATTCCTTTCCCGGGTGCTCTGAGGACCGGAGACCAGTTAGCGTCTGTACGGAGAAGCCTTGTCAAACCCTTGGTGGTGGTGCCGGGACACTGGCCCTGTGCTGCCAGGGACCTCTTTGCAAGTTGAGGCGGTTTCTACATTCTCTTCTCTTCCTCTTGAAAGGAGCTATAGGATGGGCATAGCATGGGAGGGAGATGTAAACACCCTTCCCGGAGCCTGGGTGTTTGCCCGTCAGGATGCAGTAGAAAGGCCCTTGGCTTAGTTTTCCTTTGTAAGAGAGTGATCCACGATGGTTTCTTAGCTCCTAGACAAGTTACAATGAGTATAAATAAATCACTTGCAATATATCCAAGTGTGTGTGAGGATGTTTAAACACATCAGTATATCCCGAGGCCACACAACATAAAACAAAACCAAGATGTCTAATAAGATACAATTAAGGCAATAGAAGAAGAATGGCTACTCCAGAGCAGATAAAGGCATATTTGAACAATCCCCACCCATGTAAACAAATAAATCATCTTGCATCCTTGGGTGATGATAACATTACATAATAAACTGGAGGATTGGAAAATTTCTGTGATTGCTCAGAACTAAAGGGGAGAAAAGCCTTGCTTGATTTTGATAAATGCTATTAGTGATATTTAACATAGTAACTGAAGAACTATACTATGGGCAATTGAGTAAAACAAGTAAAAGTAGGGCAATGGGAAAATAAAAAGCTGGTACAAAATTTCCAAAAGATATAAGTCTTACTAAATAGGGGGGTCTGAGAAGCTGACAGTGCAGCAGGGCCTGATCCCGTGCTGTTGGCACCCTGGAGTGGGTGGTGCAAGGTTAGGAAGGATCGCTGATGGCACAACCCAAAGCAAAGAGAAACTTCTGACCACCACTCACATGATGCCAGGTTCAGAGTTCATTCATTTATAGTTCATTCCCCCAATCATTGTGAGTATATAGGCCAGGGGTCCTCAAACTTTTTAAACAGGGGGCCAGTTCACTGTCCCTCAGACCGTTGGAGGGCCGGACTATAGTTTAAAAAAAAAAAACTATGAACAAATTCCTATGCACACTGCACATATCTTATTTTGAAGTAAAAAAACAAAATGGGAACAAATACAATATTTGTATTTGCATGTGGCCCGCGGGCCGTTGTTTGAGGGCCCCTGATATAGGCTATATAAACTCTGCTGTGGGTGTGGGGGGCATCAGAGAGAATAAGACAAATAATGTCTTTACTCCCATGAGGCTTATGTTCTGTGGAGAGTAGACTGAAAATAAGTAAGCAAGCAGACAAGATAGAACCAGACAGTGATCACTGCTATGAAGAAATAACCAGGTGATGAAGAGATTGTGACTGGGGGTGGCAATAGGAGCTGCTGTTAGATAAAGAGGTCAGGGCAGGTCTCTTTGGGAAGGTGAGTGGCATTTGAGCAGAGATCTGAATAGTGAGAAAAGACAGTCATGTGGAAATCTTGGGGAAAGTTATTCTAGGCAGCAGGACTGGCACATGCAAAGGTCCTGGGGAGGCCACAAGCTTGCTGTGCTTAAGGAACAGACAGAAGACCAACATGCCTGGCAAGGCCAGTGGAGCCTGGGAAAGGGCTGAGAAGCAGGCAGGGGCTAGATCTGGGAGGGCCTTCTAAACCAGAGTGACAATGTGGATGTTAATCGAGGGGTTGTGGGAAATCAGAGAAGGTGGTGAGGATGGGATCTGACCCTGAAAGTCTAGGCAGCACACTTACAATTGGGCCTCTCCAGCAGGAGGCATTTGGAAAAGGGAGGGGATGGCCTTGGACATGGATCAGCCTGTCACTGACCACAAGGGCAGGCCCCCACCTGGGCTGGCCTGACGCTCTTCAGCAACTAGGCATTGCCAAGAGGATATTCGGCCCCAGCCTGGATTGTTCTTATAAAGGGAGGATTGGGAAAACCTCTGGGGTGGTTGGCAGCTGTTTTCCTCCTTGTAGACAGAACAGCAGGAAAAGTCGAGCAGAGAGAACAAAAACAGCTAACACACGCTAAGTGCTCTTCTGTGCCATGCTAAACGCTCTACATGTTATTAACTCATTTACCCTATTCTCATCCCTGTTTCAGATGAGGAAACTGAGGCATGGAGAGGTTCAGTAAGTCACCCCAAATCACACAGGGAGTAAGGGTCTGCACCCAGGGAGGTGAAGGAGCAGAGAAGGAATGCAGAGAGAAATGTTAGAAAGCTGGGCTTCTGAACTCCCTACAGCCCCCGAGACCTCGGTTTCCCAACCCTCCTGGAATTCTTGCTTTTGTTTGGGGAATTCTTGCTCCCCCCTTTCCCAGCCTCTCCCCTCTCTGCTAATGCTGGCCCAAGGAGATTTCCTTTATATGCCACTAAGGACCCGAGCTAATGAATATTTAAACTTCTAGTTGTGGGAATAGAGCTAGTTTCTATATGAAAACTAGAGGCCCAGTGCACGAATTCGTGCATGGATGGGGTCCAGTCATCCTGCCCCAATCGGGCTGATTGGGCAGGGCTGGCCATGGGGAGGGGCCCTGGGTGGTTGGCAGGCCACCCCGCCCCCTGGTCAAACTCCCATCGAACTCCAGGTTGAGGGGACAATTTGCATATTACCCTTTCATTATATAGGATACAGTCTATTCTGCTGGTGTCTTAGAGAAAAAGGGACACTTCCATCCCCTCCACAAGCAGAGATAATGACATCATTAATCACAAGTAACACATGTGGCACTCATACTGCATACGAGGCTCTCCTCTGAGTCCCCGCCAAGTGCTAACACAGCCAGTCCTCACAAACACCCTGCGAAGTGTGTGCTGTTATTTTCTTCCTTTAGGAGGAACAGAGGCAGAGGGTTGAATTCTGTCCTCCCAAAAGGTGCGTTGAGATCCTAACCCCAGCACCTCAGAACGACCTCATGTGGAAATAGGGTGGTAGCAGCCGGGCCAGTGTGGCTGGATGGTTGAGCATCCACCTATGAACCAGGAGGCCAGGGCGCATACCCAGGTTGGGGCTATATCCCCAGTAGGGGATGTGCAGGAGGCAGCTGATCAATGGTTCTCTACCATCACTGTTGTTTCTATTTCTCTCTCACACATCCTCTTTGAAATAAATAAAAATTATAAAAAATACTTTTAAAAATAGGGTGGTTGCATTTGTTAGTCACACTAGAGTAGGCAGCCCCTAGTCCAGTAGGACTGCTGTCCTTATAGGAAGAGAAGGACATGCAGGGAGGAGGTGGGGCAGAGATTGGAGTGAAGGCCACAGCCACCAGAAGCTTGCAGAGCGGCCTGGACCCCTCCAGAACTATAAGAGGATACATGTCTGTTGTTTTAAGGCACCCAGTTTGCAGTACTTTCTTCCAGCAGCCCTGGGGTCTAAATACAGAGAGGTTAGGCCATTTGCTCAGGTCACACAGTAGTGAGGTGGCAGAGGAAACGGCTGGCAGGGGTGGGTGTCTGTGAGCTGATGTTTTTACCTTCTTCTCCCCAGCAGTGCTGGGTGTCACGCTGGAGGGACCCCTACTCGGAGGGCCAGGCGGAGAGTCAGCTGCCTTTGCCTGCTCCTGCCTGCTCTTCACTCTGGGGCTAGGGCAGAGAGTGTAAACAGTTAACATGCGCAGAGAAACCTGGATGGGCAACTGGCCGGAGTGAAGGCCAGCCTGCCATGCTGTCTAGACAGATGGCCACCCAGCGCCTCCCCAGTGCCTGTGGGGCCTGGGGCGGGCCTGTGCGTGGAGAGCCCGCTGGCCTTGGAGTCCTGCTCGGTCTCCCACTGGCTGGGTGACCTTGGCCAAGGCGCCTGACTTCCCTGAGCCTCAGTTTCCTCCTGTAGAAAAGGAGAAGTCGGCCGCCCAGGGTCGTTGTGGCAAATACGGCAGTGAAAGCGACACGTCAGAGCCCAGAGCTGGACTTAGAGATGAGAGAGAGCACGCAGGCAGCCTCTGTCCTGCCGCCCCAGGTCCACAGGAGCCATGGAAATGCCACCGGTTCCCTGCTTTGCTTCCCTCTCGGTGGCTTTGTCTAAGCCTCAACCGTGGCCTCCCGAGCCCGGCTCTTAGTATGCACAGCCCTTCCCTCAGCTTCTAAGTGGGATGATCTCCATGAAAAATTAATTGTGCATTTCTGTCTCTCTCTCTCTTTTATTTTTTTTTAAGTGGAGAAATTATTTAGGGCTTTAGGGAAGGTGGGGCAGCTATTTGCTATGCAGCGTCTCATCCCCTTCGCCGTCACCATCACCCTGGCCGTGTTCAGCAAATGATGCCTCTATTCTCTTCCCGGCAGGGGGTCTGGCAGCTACATGTGTTCCGAGCATCCTGCAGGGCGCTCTGGGGGACGCAGTGTGGTGGCGACGGCTGTTTCTAATTACTGCCACGTCAGGAGGCAAAGGAAGGAAACTCCGCCAGCCCGGTGGGCCGCTGGGCAACACCGATACCCAGGTTATCGGGCTCTGGGGCCGGAAGGCCTGGTTACGGGACTGGTCGCTGGGGAGTGGGATCTGGCTTTTCCCCAAACAAACTCAACATTTGCCTGATTGGCAGGGACACAGTAATGTACGCCCTTATTTGCCGAGTGCCTAGTGTGCTCTTGGTTTGGGGCTCAGCACTGGGGCTGGGGGCAAAACAAGCAGCAATAAACACAGCTCTGTCCTTCAGGAACTGCCATCATAGCTGGGGACGAGGACAGAGAAAAAAAGGGAAAAATAGCTCCATTTGCCACCCAACAGCATTTATTGAGAACTGTCCTGTGGAGTGTATAGTCTAGCCGGGGAGAGAGGCAGTAACGCAACGTTCTCACAGGCAGGCGGTGACAAAGCATGCGAAGGCTGCAAATCGAAGTGCAGGGGCTCTTAGAGCGTAAAGGGGACCCGGCTTGTTCGGGCTGAATGAAGGGTTCCTGGATGAAGCCGTGGAAATGGAAAAGAGAAGTTACTCCGGGAAGTGTTTGCGAGGAATCAGCAGGCTGCGTGGACAGATGCAGGGGTGATGGACATGGCTGCTCAAGATGACTTCTGGGTTTCTGACCAGAATGCCTGCAAGTCAAAGGCGCTCTTGCCAGACGGGAGGGGCGTCGGTTTTGCAGGGGGAATAGCAGAGTACAAAGCAAGTGGAGAGACAGATGGAGGGACTGGAAGTGCTACAAAGTGGGAAGGCAGGCGGACGGAGGGGGTGGCAGGGGGAAGATGGGGGGGTGAGGGGATGAGGCGATGACTCTAAGGAAAGAGAGTACATGGACGTGAACACTGGGCAAGTGCTCACCTTGGGAACTGCTCAGAGCTGGAGCTTCTATGGGAGAAAGGAACTCACACTAATGAACACTAGTGTGAGCCTGGCTCTGTGTGGGCTGTGTACACACTGCCACTGTGCAGATCATTAGGCAGCAAGACTCAGAAACTCACTCAAGGGCATTCCAGTGAAGTGTGTTGTGTGGTATGTGATGTGGTGGGTGGTACGTGTGCCTGCACAGTGTGGTGGTGGTGTGCATGTGTCTATGTGTGTGTATGGTGTATATACATATGGATGGATGTGTGTGTAATGTGGTGTATGTGCATGTGTGGTGTGTGGTGTGCTGCGCCAGCATGGCCAAGGGTGAACCTGAGAGGAGGCGGTGAAGGATGGAGAAAAGACAGACAAGAGAATGAAAGCTGGGTCTCAGTGGGACTCTGCCTCTCTGATGGAGAGACAGCGACACGGACTACAAGCCGTGTCTTTATTTTATAGCCAGATTCCACAAGGCAAAGTAAGGGCGTGGTTAAGATGTTTACAACATTCTCATGGGTTTCGATCCTACTCAACTACATGCACCTGAACTCTATCAAGCCCACATCACTCCGACACGTGGGGCCACGTGTTCGGACCATAGGTTCAAGCTTACAGCTACAGTATAGCTATTGGCTATAATTGTGCTGTGAGGGCTCTGCCCTCCAAGCTGGGACTTGCACGTGGCCACGAGAGGACTGTGCCCTCTCATTAGTCTGAGGCTTGAACCTGCCCAAACACTATAGCCGCTCTCCACAGTACATGTGTCTGCATGGTGTGGTGTGCATGTGTCTATGTGTGTGTATGGTGTGTATGCATATGCATGGGTGTGTGTGTGATGTGGCATATGTGCATGTGTGGTGTGTGTGGTGTGTGTGCACACACAGTCTGTAGTGTTATTATATCCCAGGGTATGAAATAGTTGGACCCCCTGGAACATGACCTTAGACGTCAGGAATGGCAGCCCCTTTATCCATCTTTCTTGGGACAAAATGTATCTAATTTCTGCCTTTCAATGTCTGTTCCATTTTCCTGCTGCTCTCTGCTGACTATTGGGTGCCTTCCTTGCTTCTCTGTGGCCTTACTGTTGCTTTTTAGTTCAAGAATCCAGTATTACCCATCCAGTCATTCTTCCAATAAAATATATTGAATACCCACCACATGTCAGGCAGTGATTTTAGGCACTGGGGTTACAGCAGCTCTCAGGGCAGTTCCGTCCATTCTAGCAGGGGAGACAGAGTAAGCAAATACAGGGTTCCAGGTGCAATGGTGCTGTGAAGAAGAGGAAGGTAAGTGAGGGTCTGGAAAGTGACTCTGGGAGGCGGGCTGAGTGCTGTGTTTGTAACTGCTGTCTGGGAAGGCCTCCGTCTGGTCCAGCAACATCAGAGCAGAGACACGAATGTGAGTGTGCGAGTGGTCCCTGCGGATGTCTGAGGCAGAGGGGAGAATGTGGGTAAAGACCTGACATGGGGCATGGCCTGAGGTGTTCGCAGAAGAGCATGGAGACGAGTGTGGCTGGTGTGAGTGGTGGGGGGAGCGTCAGAGGAGGTGAGCTCTGAGAGGGGCCATGGTGCCAGTTTACCCAAAGCCTAGAGGCATTATGAGTCATGAGACACAGCCTTCGGGAGGTGGGGAGTGGAGGAGGGACGTGGTGGGACTTGCACGGTAACAGGCGAGCTGCAGGTGCCGTGTGGAACCAGGGAGAGCAGTTAGGAGGCCACTGTGGTGATCCAGATGAGAGGACGGTGACCGCACTAGGCTGGAAGCTGAGGGGTGGCGAGGTGAGGAGATTATGGATGGGCTTGAAGGTTGAGCAATTGCTAATGGATCTAATTTGTTTCTGGATCTTTTAGTTCAATTTGATGGATGAACTGACCAGAGAGGGAGAAGGGTAGGGTCAAGTGAGGTAGGAAAGATGCTCAGGTGAGGGCACGAGTGGCCTCATGGCCGGCATGTCCCCCTCACGCATGCCCACTGGGTTAATGATGCTCCCAACAGCCTGTGAGGGAGGCAGTTACCCTAGTCTTCCTCTCAAAACCTGGCGCTCAGAGTGGATGAGTGACATGCCTCTGGCCACAGAGCTGGGGCAGGATTGGACCTTTGGATTCTGTCTGACTCTCAAGCCTGTGCTGTAACTGCGGAGTCAGGCTGCCATGGGCGGGGGGGGGGGGGGGGGGATGCTGAGGAGCAGGCAGGGAGGGGTGCAGGGCCTGGAAGTCCCACAGGAGCGTCTGAAGAATGAGAAAGTGGCTCCCGGTGCCCTGCTGCAGAGAAGCAGGGAAGGGACAAGGGAGAGGCTGCCTTTGCCCAAAGGATCTGGTGCTGCAGGGGAGAGCAGGGGAGAGGAACATGAGCTGCAGGGGGCTTGCCTTTAGAGGGACGCTGCCACCTGCTGGCAGTGCCATCTCGGGCAATTGCCCGATCTGATCTGTGCCTCCACGTCCCTTATTATCATGTCCATTTAAACCAAGTTACGCTGTGTTAAACCACAGAAGTTTATTTCTTTTTCACGTTCCATGTTCACTGTGGATTGGTTTCAGCTCTGCGGATCCAGGTCAGGTTCAAAGTGGCCCAGACTTAGATGCAGCCCCTGTCTAGGCCTTGCCATTTCAGTGGCAGAAGATGGGGAAACAGAGGGAGGAAGGGAGAGAGAGAGAGAGAGAGAGAGAGAGAGAGAGAGAGAGAGAGAGAGAATGAATAGATCACTGATGACTCCAAGTGAATGGGAGAGGAGAGCATGATCCCCCAGGGAAGGGCAGAGATGGTTTGAACAACAATTTGATCTACCCCAGTACCTACCGTCAATGGTAGAAGGGCTTTAAGGAGCACTTAGTGTGGCATCTTGGCACACAGTGAGAGCTCAGAAATGATGGCTGGTCCTACTATTGCCTGGCCGCGGTGCCCGGAAGGCAATTTGCTGGTCGCAGGAAGAGCTCCCATCGCTCCCATTAAGCAGTGTGTCGCTAGGAGGGGACAGCCGCTGTGTGGGGCTCTTCAGCGGCGTCATTTCCTTCACCTTGTGCAGCAGCCCCGGGGAATGCTACCTGGGGCCTCTGAGCTTCAGTGAGCCGATGAAGAAACCGAGGCTGGGAGAGATAAACCTTCTCCAGGTCCCACAGCTCCCGAACGGCAGGGCCAAGGTGCTGTTGAAGCAATGCCGCTTGCAGGGGAGTCATACTGAGACGGACTCGGGGATAAGGGAGAGAAAAGAGCTCTGTGCCTGGCGCCAGGACACCAGGGCCACAGCCCAGCTCCGTGGCTCCCAGAGTCCCTCAGGAAAACCCGGTTCCCGCCCGTGTGAAATGCCGCTGCCGCCACCCTCTCCCAGCCTCGCCCATGGTTGTAAGGCTCAAGCAAAACAGAGGGGGCATCCGTAACGCGATGTCCTGCTATACCTGCTGCCTTCCCAGAGAGGACCACGTTGCTGTCACTTCTTAATGTCAAGGGCAGAGTCTCAACAGAGGTTGGAAGCGACAGCTATACCCAACTCCACTCAGCTCAGTAAACGCTGGGAGCCAGCTCAGCGCCTGGGCTCGTGCCTGGTGGGCATCAGAAGTACCTGGGTGATTTGTCCTCGTCAGAAGGGGCAGGGGAAGCACACACAGCACGAAAGGCAGCTCTTCTACGCTGCAGCGCAAGGAACAGTGCAAATGAACAGCACAAGGGAGACGTCCTTTCCTGTGAACTTCAAAACCTGGGCGGCGATGACTGGATCAATAGACTGTCATTTTGGAAACAGCCAAAGGACAGGAATATGACGATAATCCACAGGGTGCATGACTTACCAGATACAAATCATATCACACCGAAACAATTTCTTTCCATCATGAGATAACTGGCTTGGCTTGGGGCAACGAAAAGTAGATTTAGAGGAATATCAAACCTCAATGAAGAAATAGCTCTTCAGCTTTCTCTGGATCCTAACCTGAGGAGGCAGCAATGCACTCATTCTAAATTGGGGGAGGGGGTAGGAGAGGGGAAGAGAAACAGCCTCTCCATTGGAATTTGCTTATCTTGAGAACAAGGCTGAGTTCACCCCCTTCCTGCCAAAGGTGAAATTCTCCCATTGAGGCCAGGTCGTCCTGGGCTGCTGAGCCGGAGGAAGAATGTGTATTGATTGAGTTCATGCATTTTACAAGGGGAGAAGTGCCCTCCATTGCCCAGAATCTCTTTTATGGTGTAACTCTTTCTTATCGTATCGCAGAGTATCTTATTTTTGAGCATCAGACTTCAGAGGCTGGTGGTCCTCTGTTGCCTCGGGCAAGGATCTTGTTTTTCTAAACCAGATATTGTACCAAGAAAACTTCGGGCAGGTGTGCAGCCCTCCTCCTCCACAGGCTCCCTTCCCTGGCCCAGCCCGACCCAGGGCGAGACCTTGAGGACTATTCCAGTCTCGGGGGGTGCAGCTCTCCCGCTCAGCCCCTGGGTACCAGATGCAGCCTGGCCTCGGGGTCACGGCGGGTGTGTGCCAGGGCTGACTGTTTAATCTTCACTGTCTGTCTGATATATGAGTAGGAGGACCTGTCAGATGGGGTTTATCTTGCCTCACTAATAAACACAAAAAAACCTTGGCGGGTCACGATTGGTAGCACTGGAGGCTGATAGAATGTCCACAGGCCTGGAGGGGTTGGTCTGCCCAGGTGGTACTTACATGATTACCTGTAGTTTATGAGCAAGTCTTATCCGTCATTCTTCCACCGACACTTATTGAGCAGCTATCGTGTGCCAGGCGCTGTGCTAGAAACTGCTGATCTGAATACAATTAAAAGACAGCTCCAGCTCTTCATGGCCAGAGTGTGGAAGGGAAGACATGCGTGCGCGTGCGCGCGCGCGCGCGCGCACACACACACACACACACACACACACACACACACACACACACACGGTGCCGTGTGATGTTGCAGGAGAAAGTGGGAAACTGCTTTCCAGGGTCAAGAAAGGCGTCCAAAAGGAGGATTGTTTATCTGGGTCACCAAGGACTCAGCGAGCGAGTGCTTCTCAGGGGGTCTAGGCTGGCAAGCCGACCAGGTGGGAGGTGAACCACATGGACTGAAGGTGGGTCAGGGAGTGAGGGACCCTTAAGGAAAATCAAGGTGTTGTTACTAAAAGAAAAAAGTGTGTGGGGGTGGGGGGTGGGGGGGCGCAGGGAACAGGTGCCAGAAGCCAGTCCATCCTTGCTGCTTGACACAGATAAACATCTGCACAGCGTATGTTTCAAGGCACCTGGCGTATATGGCATACTGTCCTTAATATGTTTGCTCACCTTCTTGGTGCTATGTGTTTTAACCAAGGTCACCTCTCTGAGAAAGGTTGTTTCCCCAGGTAGGGATTTTTCCCTGAAGTTAGGGAGGGAATAAAACCCCTTAACTAAATGCCAGGTGGGTAGTTAATCACTTTAACTATGAACAATCACCCTTAAGCTACATAATCTTTACTCCCTGATATGGAGATAAGAAACGCCCTAACCTTTGGAATAGAAATTGACAGGATTAAAATCAACTGGTATAAATACAGATGTAACAAGACAATAAAACACAGAACCTGGCTGGAGACCCTGACAAGAGGAACCTGGCTATGATGATCACCTGAACGCTGCCTCCGCGTCCTTCCTTCTTCGCTGACTCCGTCCACACCTTGGGGAACCCCTGGACCTGCTGGGGCTGGACCCTAACATATGGCGCCCGAACAGGGACCCCTTAGGTAAGCCCCCCCCCCCCCCCCCTCAGGATGGATAGGACTCCACCATAGGAAGAGGGTGGATAGTCTTCACCGACTCCATCCACACCTTTGGGAACCCCTGGACCTGCTGGGGTTGGTCCCCAACAGCCAGGCAGGCAAAAAACGATAGCAGGATTTTACCTGTTGAATTTCCAACAAGATGTAATTCCTCAAGCTGGAAACCTGGATCACAGGTTGTCTTGATTCCTCCATGGCGAGTGGGAGCCCAGGAGAAACACTCGCGGGGCCCTTCAGCTGTGCGTGACCTTGGGAGGTACCTGTCAACACCGGCTTGCCTGAGAAGAGGCGGGAGCTGTCCTGGAAGTCTCCCACCTCTTCTGTCCTCTCACTGGCTCTCCCTGGGCGCCCCAAGGACCGGACTGCAAGCGCCTTGTACCTTTCCACCAGGGGCGCCCTCCCTGCCTTTGTGGATTGGGCACTGTCCCTGGAGCTCAGCTGGGTCCACTTCCTGATCAGTCCCTGGTTCTCATCAGCTGCTTCAGCTGAGCGGGTCACACCTGGCTGCATGAGGATTCCCCTCACGGCTCAAACGCCGTCGTCCAATTTATGGAAGTTGCTGCTATGGAAAGCTGCGGAACTGTACTTGTCATTAAAGTGACAGGAAACTCTCGGCTCCAAGTTGTCTCTAACGGATGATTAGGGTCTTCGGGGTTTTCACACTTTGACGGAAAACAGACTGGGAAGGTAAAGGGCTGGGCGGGGGTGCAGAGACCACTCCCGGGGCAGGGAGGCCTTTGGAAGCTGGGCCCACACTGGGACAGGCCAAGGTCAGATCCAATGTCACAGATGACCCAGTTCCTTAGGTTCCTCTTTCAATGGTCCCTTGTTCAGGGGAGAAACCCTGAAGGGAAAGAGCACCAGGCCAGGGGGCCTGGGAACCTGGAAGTCTAGGCCCAGCTCTGCTGTGAATTGGCCGAGGCCCTTTCTGTGTCCATTTCACCTGTGAAATGGGAGCTGGACCACCCATGGGGAGTGTTGTCAGGGTCACTCAGGTTAGTAGGTGCTCTGAGCTTCCTCTGTTTTTTCATTTGTCTGTGAAAGGGTGTGGCTCTATCTCTAGGCCCTTTCCAGCTCTGAACTCCAATAGCTATTTTGAAAAATGAAAAGTTGTGATATAAATACTTGGTGATATTATTGTAATTGTTATTATTCCAAGTGGTAAACTCAAGGCTTCACTAAGGTACCAAACGGCCTGCTATTCTCCTCTGGCTGATGCTTAGCAAAGGCAGCAAAGCAGCTCGGGATGTGTGATGGACCAGATGCTTCTCTGCGGAGCGAGGTTGTGACAGCCTGCTTGTGAGCAGACCTTCACGGTGAAGAAAATCAATGGGGAAATTGCCAGCATCTCCCCCTGACAAGTTGGAATGATTATTATAGTAAAAAAATTAATCTGATTTTCTAGATCCTAAGAAAAGCCTCTAAGTGCAGACCCACGCAGAGTTCCAGAGAGAAGCAAGATAAGATCCTTGGTTCGCATGCTGGGGAAGCAGGACATCTGAGCCTGAGGCAGGTAAGGAAGGTGAGTTAGATGAAAATATAGTGCAGAGCACACAGGATCCACAGGGCGTTGCATGGCTAGCTGGTGCATGAGGGACAGAGAGTGGTGTGTGAGGGTGGGGACAGAGGTGTTGTTAGGAGCCAAGTCCATGAAGCTGGATGTGTAAGGAGACACAGTGAGTGGCCAAGACGGGCCACCTCTCTGGGTCCCTCAGAAGCAGAGGCCCGGGCTGGGCAAGGAGGAAGGGAGGTAGCAGGGGCTTCATTAAACCCAGAGCAGTCCTTTCCCCATATCAACACCCTCTTGTGACTTCACAGACTTCGCTCTGGGACTTGGCAGATTCTAACATCTCCTAATGAACCCTTCAGGAAAGAGCCCTCCGCTTTAGGAAATCATTTGTCTGTTCTGGGAAAGTTGCCCATTTGTCCCAGGCTTTCTCTCAGAGTGAATGGGGAGCAGGAGTGGACAGAAGAATCGTGCGAAGAACACTGAACTCCAGAGGGCCTCACCTTTGATCGCGGACAAGTCACTGAAACTCACAGGGTCTCAGTTTTCTCATTTGTAAAATGGGGCGACTTCTCAGTGTGAGTCTCCGAGTCAAAAGGAAACGCCCCAGTGGGAGAGCTTTGCCAACTCAGAGTCATTACTGGAAACTGGAAAAACGAAAGTTCTCTGGTGTAGCTCTCCGCTCACTGCTCCTTTGAGTCCTGCGTCCTCATCTGTAAGTGGAGGTAAGGACAGCACCTGCCCTGCAGGTCCTTCTGCAGAGGAAACGAGGCAGGCGTGGGGGTGTCTAATATGCAGCCGGCTCCCGGTGGGTGCAGAACCCATGTTAGTTCCTCCTCTTCTCCCGGTGGTTCAAAGCTTGGCCGTAAGGAAGGTTTGAATCCGTGATGGCAAAAGACTCCCTGAGATGAGCCTAGGCTAGTCAGCACGCTTCATTCCCCTGATTGCAGTGTGTGAATCTTAGAACTTCGCAGATCTCCTAGAGAAGAGGCTGGGTCCTTACCTAGTTTTGAGTTGTGAGTGTGAGGCTGGTGCTGCTGCGGCCACTTTGCCACCCTGTGGAGAGAATTTGTCTGGGAATGGAGTCAACCATGAGGAAGCAGGGACAGGAGATGTAAAGAGAGAGACTGATTCCCTTTAAGCTCCTGCATTAAGTCATGCCTGAGGTCGGCTCTACTGACTTTATCAATTGTTTGAACCAGTAGATCCCTTTTCGCTTAAGCCAGTTGGATTGGGTTCCTGTCACTTGCGACCAGAAGAATTCTAATGGCACGTACACATCAGGCCATCTGAGCCTGAGAGCAACTATACACTTGTTTCTTCTCAGGTTCCTTGATTTCATTTCATCATTACCAAGCTGCCTTCTGATTACTGTTGATTTTCCAAGTAGACCTTCCCAGGGAGAGTGAATGTACTCATCACATATGTTCATAGACTTTTTCCATCTAAATAAGAGGTTTTAAAAATTATTGTAAGGAAGTAAAAGGGCTTTCTGATTTTATAATTTGGTCATTAGAGAAGGTACAAATTGGTTTCTGGCTTAAAAGATCAAGAGTCAGATTCTGGACTGTGGAAAACTGACTAGAGTAGTAGTTGTGGGCTCTGGGCCTCTTCCCTTGAAGAACAACCTGATAATAATGTGTGGCTGTATGGATATCAGAATCCTTTTATGTCCTTGTCCTTCAAGAGCCATCTGACATGTCTCCTATTTTCCCATTCCTTCAATGATTATTTACCAACCACTGGGTGCACTTAGTGAATAAAACTGACCAAAAGCAGCTTATATCCTAGCGAGGGGAGGCAGACAACAGACAAGATAAATACACAATACAAACAGTAATAAATATTTGGGGGGACTGAGATGTTTTGGACAGGGTGATCAGAGCAGCGACTCTTGGCCAAAGACCTAAGGAGAGTGAGGCAATAGCCGAGCAGTCACCAGGTAAGAACTCCCAGTAGAGGGAGCAGCCAGTGCTGAGGTCCTGGGGCAGGAGCTGACCTGGCAGGTCTGGTGAGGGCTAAACTACAGGGGATGAAGTTAAAGAGGAGACCCAGGGCATGGGGCATGTGGAGTCAGAGTGAGGGTGTGTGAGGTGGGGGCATTTGAGGACTCTGAGCACAACACAGCATGATCTGATTCACATTTGGGCAGGATCCCTCTGGCTGCCTATTGTGGATGGATTCCAGGGGCTATGGGCAGAAGCAAGACACCAGTTGGGAGGTGGTGGTGGCCAGAAGAAGAATATAGGCGGGCAAGACAGGATTGCTGACAGACTGGATCCAAAGTAAAGACTGAAGGATAGCCCTGGGGTTTTGTTTTATGAATGCATGCATGTAGGTAAGTATTCATGTATACATGTATGTATGTGTGTGCATGTATGTTTGTGTTTAGCCTAAGTACCAATGCACCAACTTTGTGCTACAGTGAACCCTTATTTTGTGGCACACTCAGTTATTTGAGTCTCTGTTCCTTCCACTGGACTGTGGGCTTCTTTAGGGTGAGTGCTTTTCTCATATTTGTTTACCCCAATCTGTGTGGTAGACATTCCTGCAGGGAGAAGATCGTATGACAAAATGGAAAGAAGCAAACGACTGGGACTGAGCACCTCTCCTTTGGGAACCCCACTGAGAGTGCTGAACCAGTTTCCTGACTGGCTGGTGATGCAGGCAAGCAGTGTAACGGTGGGGGAAAGCTCAGGACCAGTGTTTGGTGGGGTAGACTCGAGGGAGATCAGGGCTCTGGGTGGGTGGACCAGGCATTGTGGCAGGAGCAGAGTGAGTGATCTGCAATAGCACGGAGCAGAGCAGAGGCCAGCCTTCTGGAGGCAGTTGGCAGTGGCAATGGCCATGAAGAGCATCCAAGTCGGCAGCCTGGTAGAATGAGGTGCACCAGGCACATGTCACTAACGAGGGACACCAGATAGTGGCTAGAGGACAAGACAGAGACTGGAGCAGGACTCCGATTACAATGGAAACAGTGTAACTCAAAGGCCCTGCATCCCTTTGGAGAGTCTTAAGGAGATAAAGAAAGCGGAAGACTGAGATCATGCAAGTGGGTAGGTAGTAGACATTGATCTAGAGGACATACTATGAGCTATCAGAGTGCCCTTGCCTAGGATAGGGCCTAAGGGACTTTTTGGTTTATAAGTGTTGTGTCTACAGGGCAGATCTGTTGATAACAGCTAGTCCCCTCTGTCCTCTAGGGGCATTAGTAGTGCTAAGGTGGTTATTTTCTGGTTCCAAAGCTCTTCTTCATTGTCTTCTCTTTAGCTCTGTTGTTTGTTGATGTCCCATTCTGACCCATGTCCCTTGCTGGCCCCTGCTGGTCAGTACTGTATTGATTGCTCCCCTACATCAAAGCTTCTACAAAGATTGTTGTGTACTCTCACGCTGTCCCCAACTATTTATAAAGATCAGGCTTCAACATGCAGGGTGGGGCAAAAGTAGGTTTACAGTTGTGAGTATGTGAAGCAATTTATTATTATATTATTATTTATTATTTATTGTAGTATTTTTCCATATGAACAACTGTAAACCTACTTTTGCCACAACCTTACATGGGCTTCTGACTCAGTTGGATCACCTTAATCAATTTGGCTTTTAAATTTTCTTTTTTTTGTGAGATCTATTGTCTTCTGATTACGAAAGAAATAACATGCTCATTGCAGAATGCAATTGATTTTCTAGAGCTGCTATTTTAAGTTTGCATTCACAGGGACTGCCCATCCGGGCTATTTGGGAGGTGCTGGAGGGGCATCTCCTTGAATGCAAATGCATCCTGTGCAGCCTTTGCTGGAGAAAGGGCTTCTGGTGAACCACGTGCTCACAGCTCAGTGCTGCCTGGACAACCTTTCTCACTGTGCAAACATCTTGTCTCTATCATTGCTTTATTGTCCCTCCCTTTCAGACATGCTTTTAGCAACAAGAGCTGGAATGAAAAGGCATTCACTTACCAGGAAATATGGTCTTGCAGAGGCTTTGCCGCTTACTTGTTTCATGCTCTTCACTTGGGCAGTTTGCATGTGATTTGAAGAGCTACCTCATGTACACTATTAAAAGGGTAATATGCTAATTAGACCAGGTCAACCGGACATCTTCCAGACGTCTGACTTCCTTCTGGACAGTTAGGGGGTGACCAGGCCAGCAGGAGGGTAGTTAGGGGGGACCAGGATGGCAGGGGGCAATTAGAGGGTGGCCAGGCTGGCAGGGGGGCAGTTAGGGGGTGGCCAGACCAGCAGGGTACCGGTTAGGGGGCAATCAGGCCAGCAAGCAGAGGCAGTTAGGGGTGATCAGGCAGGCAGGTAGAGTGGTTAGGGGCAATCAGGCAGGCAGGCAGGAGAGTGGTTAGGAGCCAGCAGTCCCGGATTGCGAGAGGAATGTCCGACTGCAATTGGTGTGAGCACAGCAGAACCCTGTGGGATGGGGCCTAAACCAGCAGTCGGACATCCCCCGAGAGGTCCCAGAGTGGAGAGGGTGCAGGCCAGGCTGAGGGACACCCCCCCACCTCCTGTGCATGAATTTTGTGCACCGGGCCTCTAGTTTATGTATAATTTTGTAGTTCATTGTGTGCTGACTTTTGGGGTACACTCTTTGGTTTTTGAGTATGTACAGCTATTACACTTATATTCATTTGGTCAGGGTAGGAAGAATTAGTTAGCTAACAAAGCCCAGCTGCTATTGCATGCTACACATTTTTTATACCCTTTTTCTCCTCCTGCACTGTGGGCCGTATACATGAAGATTACCTGTCCTCATAAATGCCAGGGAGAAAAGAATAACATTTATGGAACATCCAGTCTGTGTCACTCGTATCTTCTGTGACTCAAACCTCAGTGCAGCTCTGAGAAAAGTGCTGTCCCTATCTTATAGGTCTCCATGGTAGATGCATGAAGAAACTGGGACTCAGGGAGTTAAGCACCTGCCCAAGAAGTTTGAGTTCAGTCACCACAGTTGCTGTGATTTTGGATATATTTTTCAATACTATGTCAGGGCTAGAGCCAGAAAAATTGCAATTCAAGGAGAACAAGTTAAATTGCTTAATTGTTAATTGCAAAGACCAAGGTGTTGATTTTCTGTCCAGATTGTTTTTTTTCACTTCTTTCTCAAATCTACTTTTTCCTCGTAAACAACGAGCCGGCCAGGTGCCCGGGGATTGACATACGGCTGGGAGCAGATTGGTGTGAGCACAAACAGCAGAACCCAAGGAAAACCTACTGGCTTGGCTGATGGGGTGACAGCTTGGTAATGGGCCTCCGAGAGTGTATATATGAATTAAGCACCTTTCATTTCCTTTACTGCAAAAGCATCAATTAAGCTTGAGTAATCCATGGGTTTCCCCCATTTTCAGGCAGAAGAAAATCAGCACAAGTTGGCTCAAGTGTTTTTTCCCAGGCTTTGATCATTAATTGTCTTCAGCTCTTTCCTGCTGTCCCCATCTGAAAAGACAACACTCAAATAAACACAGCACAACAAAACTACCCGCCCCCCACGTCCCCCCCCCCCCCCCACACACACACACTGCCATTTCTGGAACCCACTGCAAACATTTACTAGGCAGTTTGTTTGGTCTTGAGTCCACTGAAGACATGCATTCAATGTTTTAAAGGCTGATTCTATGGGGAAGGTGCCAGTCGGTTCTCCTTAAGGTTGGTGGAGGCTTACTGAGAGCCCTTTTTGGCAGGTTGGCCAAGCTGATCGGCTTTGAAATCACCGTCTGGTCCCTGGCTGGTGCTGCCCTGCACTTGAGCCAAACAGATGTGTCTCTGCAGGCCTCTCCACCTGACACCAGCCTGAGAAGGCTTCGTTTGTCTTTAAAAGGCATCCCCTACCCCATACTCTCTTTTTGAAATGATGTTAGAAGTTCTGTGCAGCAAGAATCGATATCAGCAAGTGTCTTCCCCACATCTCAGACCCTATTGCGATGGTCTGGGGAATTCTGGACCCACCTGATAGGACCTTGGCTCCCTGAGACAGCAAACCTCCCGAGATCACCTCGCTCCTCCTGTGCTTCCAGCATCCACCCACACCTCCCAGAAAACATCTCAGCTTTTCATGAGCACCGGAGTGGCCCTCTACCCAGGCCCTTTCCTTTGGTCCCCACCACAGCGCTGCTGGGTAAAGTTAGATGGAACCTATGAAACCCCTGATGTACTACCACCTTTGTCCTGGAAAAGAGATAATTTCAGGTAGTATTAGTCCCATTTTCCAGATGAAAAGTGGTTTACAATTTTTTTCCAGTAAGTGGAAGAGTCAGAGTCTCTACCCAGAGTTGATTGATTCTATATCCACCCCCGCTTTAAGTTTTTTTTTTAAGTTATAAAGCATTTTAATCACAAACAGGAGCCTGTTTATGTAGACATCATATTTTATACATAATCGAAGCCTTCCTTTAACTTCCTTCCTTCTCTCCCCAGAGAGATGCACCATCTGACGGTGGTATTTATCACCCTCACGTGTGGCTTACACTTTCACGCCATGTAAATATACCCATCAACGTGTGACTGCAGGGTTTTACATTTTCAAGTTTTATTTAATTGATATCAGACTGTGGTTTGCTTTTTTTTGTTCCTTCTGTGACTTTCTTTTTCATGTGTTAGGCATCTACCCATGATGCTGTAAGTTCATTTATTATAACTGCAGAATGCTATTTCATTATTTGATAAGCCACAGTTTATTTATGTTTTCTGTTTGGTGTGCATTCTGTTTTTTTTTCTAGTTTCCCAGTACTACCCATAGTCCTGCAGTGAACATTTTATATATGTTTCTTTGTGTGTACACTTGAGAATTTCTCTAGGAGTGGATTTCATAGGTTCCATGGTCATAGAGCATGCACATCTTTAATTCCATTGATCATTTCTGAATTGCATGCCCAAAATGGCTGTGTCAATCCACACTCCCGCTAGCCACGTATGAGAATTTTCTTTTTTCCACCTGCTCATCAATGCATGATATTGTTGGACTTTTACATGTTGCTGAATGCTATCTCTTTGTTTTTTCCCCATTTCCTTTCCTCCTTTTTAAAAATAACCTCAGAAGAAGAGAAGCCACACTTACAAAGATGATCTTTGATTGTGCTGATTTGTTTTCTTCGAGGAGAGAAGGAGTAGTTTTGGGCATGGGTGTTTTTGCTCTGTACCATGGACACCTGAGAGTCATAGCACACAGCACTGCTGATCATCCCTCCTATGCTTGAAGAATTTCCATTTTATGGGTCCTACCTCTCTAGGATGAAACTGTAAACCCAATTCACTAGCCTCCCAAGGAAGCAGATTTTACACAGGGCTTCCAATCTGTCAATCAGACATCCTATATAATAAAAGGCTAATATGCAAATCCACCAAACGGTGGGATGACCGGTCGCTATGACGTGCACTGACCACCAGGGGACAGACACTCAAAGAAGGAGCTTCCGCCTGGTGGTCAGTGCACTCCCACAGGGGGAGCGCCAGGCTCATGGCTGGCTCATTAGCCGGGCTCACGGCTGGCGAGTGCAGTGGTGGTGATGGGAGCCTCTCCTGCCTCTGCAGCAGTGCTAAAAATTTCCAACTGATGGCTTAGGCCTGCTCCCCACAGGGAGAGGGCCTAAGCCATCAGTCAGACATCCCCCAAGGGCTCCCAGACTGTGAGAGGGCACAGGCAAGGCTGAGGGACCCTCCTCCCCCTGAGTCCACGAATCTCATGCACTATGCCTCTAGTACTCATATAAATACAAATTTGGAATTCAAAGAAGGAGGTGCTGAGTGGAACCTAGTCAGGTGAAATAATAGAGATAACCTGGTTTTGGAAGCCACAGTGGTGGAGCTACCAATGGTAGTGCCCTATAGGCAAGCTTAACCATGGAAACTGCTGAGATGGGATTTCCACTGGAACAGTCGAGGGGCAATTGCACACTCTTCCAGAATGCAAGCCTAATTCTCTGGCCCTCTTACATATTCCCTGAGGTAGCCTTTATTAAATTCCTTTGCTGCTTAAACTTGCAGAAGTACATACTACTTGCAACTAAGATCCCCATCATCAGCCTGGCTTGCATGGCTCAGTGTTTGATCTTCGACCTATGAACCAGGATGTCACAGTTCGATTCCCAGTCAGGGAACATGTCCAGGTTGCAGGCTCGGTCCCAGTGTGGGGAGAGTAGGAGGCCAGCCAATCAATGATTCTCTCTCATCATTGATGTTTCTATCTCTCTCTCTCCCTCTTCCTTCCTCTCTGAAATCAATAAAATATCTTTCTATAATAATAAAAGCATAATATGCAAATCGACTGAACGGCCATCTGGACTCCTTCCAGATGACCTTCCAGGTGAAGCCAGGTCTGCAGCCGTGGGATCGAGGCAGCCTCTGTGGCTGCAAGGGAGGGATCAAGGCAGCTGCCAAGGCTGCAAAGGCCTACTCTTGCACGAATTTCATGCATCGGGCCTCTAGTATATATTTAAAAGCCAAAGCTACTATTATAACCAGAACAACCGGAATGACTGGTCAACCAGTCATTATGATGCACACTTACCACCAGGGGCAGATGCTCAATGCAGGAGCTGCCTCATGGTGGTCAGTGCTCTCCCAAAGCCAACCTCCCACAGCCAGCCAACCTCCAGAGGTCCCTCCCCCCAGCTGGCTGTGGTCCTTCCCCCTAACCAGCCAGGCCCAATGGGCCCTGATTGCCCTGATTGGGCAGTGGCCAACCTCCAGCAGTCCCTCCCCCTGGCCAGCCCGATAGCCAGCCAGGCCTAGGGACCCCCCCCCCACACACACACACACACATGAATTCATGCAGCTGGCCTCTAATGTATAAAGAATCCCATTGTCACACTCACTTTTTGAGCTCTTAACTATTTGCTAGTGCTTCACCTGCTTGTCGTCATCCATCTCTCAAGCACTCTGCAAAGCCAGCATTATTAGCCCTGTTTTAGAGATGAGAAAACCAGGGCATGGAAGAGTAACTTACCAAGAGCAAGTGATGGAGCTGGGGTTCGAACCCAACATTGACCGACTGCAGAGCCCATCGGCGGAAGATCGTCTCCTCCCACCACAGGTTGCTCTCTTGCTTTTATTTTTTTCTTCATAGCACTCACACAAACTGGAATGATCTCATCTATATGTTTACTTATATGCTGTCTCTTCCAACAGACATAGTTGCTTAAAGAGCAGGGACCAGTCCTTGTTCATTGTATGTCTGGCCCTGAAATCACAATTAGACAGTAGGCACTTATAAATATCTGTTGGATGAATAAATGAACTGAACCAACCTACCATGGATTTCTTTAGGGAAAATAATCCCACCTGCATTTCTACCAAGCTCAAAATATTTTTAGTACTCTCTTGCATGTGTTCTTTTATTCGATAGTAACAGATTACAATGCCTCATGCCTCTTAGACCTTGAACCTAATGCCTGCTTTTCCTTTCTTCCCAGATATTTTAAGTCCTTCCAATGTCTACTCAAATGTGCTGCAATGCCTGTCCCCTGGGACTGTTTCCGCACAGCCAAGATGGTCCCAAGGTATCTTGGGCCAAATGGAAGGAATAGAGCTAGAGAGTTGCTGCTGTTGACAGATGTTCTATGCATCTCTTCCACAGCCTCACTATGACCCAGATCTCAGCCCTTGTGTTTGAATGAGTTAATGGAGCCAAGAAATCCTCAGCTTCTCACCTGTGAGAGGCTTGTGGCCAAATGGCCCCCCATGAATCTGTCAAGCACCTGGTAGGTGCCAGCCATTCTGTTTCTGACCCCATTCATTTCACTCATCATCCTTTCCCATAGACTCTCTATGCCAGCGGTTCTCAACCTGTGGGTCGCGGCCCCTTTGGCAGTCAAAGGACCCTTTCACAGGGGTTGCCTAAGACCATCCTGCATATCAGATATTTACATTATGATTCATAACAGTAGCAACATTACAGTTATGAAGTAGCAGCGAAAATAATTTTATGGTTGGGTCACAACATGAGGAACTATATTTAAAGGGCCAGAAGGTTAAAAACCACTGCTCTATGCCATGCTCTTTTGGGCTAATGTCCCATGACCATTACCTTACAAATAACTATGACCAAACATCATTTTTCCATGGCCAACACCTCCTCCAACCAATTCCTTGAAGATGGTTTGAGTTGTTTCTTCCCTCTTCCTCTTTTGTCATCTCTCGCTCACTCTTAAGGGCCAGAGTGAAGAACTGTGATTGTTGACAGGATTGTAAGACCCAACTCTGCTTCCCCCTCCTAAATCCACTCACACCGTTAATTCCTGACACCAGAACACTTAATGGATAGAAAGAACTTTGGGGAAAAGGAACCATGAAAGGGAAAGAAATCTGGACTAAACCATTAATTTTTTCATTTCCCCTAGACCAGTGGTCGGCAAACTGCAGCCCCTTGAGTGTGGCTCTTCCACAAAACATGTACAGTGCGAATGAAACTTCGTGGCCACACTCAAGGGACCAAAGAGCCGCATGTGGCTTGCAAGCCGCAGTTTGCCCACCACTGCCCTAGACTGTTATATGACTGACTACCTGAGAACTACCTGAGAACATAAAGCGTGTATGCTTTAGGGGTGTCCAGGTCTAGTTGAATCCCAGTTATTCTGCTACTGTCTATATGACCTTGGGCAAGTTACCTACCCTTGACCTCTCTGAAACTCAGTTTCCTCATCTGTAAACAAGTCTTGTGTAATTGTGCAGTTTAGATATTATGTATGTAAACCATTCAAAGATCAGGCACTTAGCAAAGCCAGGTCAGGTCTGACTTGGAGCAGTCTCCATTCCTGGCTCTCTGCCTGCCCAACACAGACACACACACAGGCACACACACACACACACACACACACACACACACACATAGGCAGACACACATACCGCTCTCCCACATATATACACTTCCCCCCACACTACACATACATATACACATGCCACATACATATCACACCCACATACCCAGGCACATATACACACATATACCCTTCTCCTTACATACACACATTGCTTCCACACACCTACCACACAATACACACCACTATACATACCATATACCATACTCATACACACAACACATACATACACACCATTGCATACCACAGGGATACATACACACACATCCCCCACATACAGGCCCCCCCCCACATATACCCCTACCCCTATATACATACACCACATACACACATGTCCAGGCCCGTTTCCCATCTACTCAGCTGGCTTGGTGGAAAAGGAGACTGTGCTATGATTTGAACACCTTATAGGCCATTTGACTTCAGTAGGAGAAGAAAGGACGCAGTTTTACTTCTCTACCTGAAAGGTGCAAGGCAGTCAATGGGGGAAAGAACAGAGTAACAATTCAGGGAAGCGTTTCAAGAACAATAAAAACCCCACCAACCCTGCTATTTGGTTCCAGTTCTGCCCAAAAGGTCTTGGAGAACAGCAGGCCCAAGCTATTGCCTAAAACAGCCAGGGTTGGGGTGGTGATTTGCCTGCTCTTTCACAGGTCAGTTCAGTTGGCTTCTTGTTTTGCTCAGATGGCCTTGCTGGAAGAGATAAGAACCCTCAGAGTAACCTCACCTTCAGGTTGTATGGGGTGTTATATTCCAAATGCCTTGAATGTTGTGCGATTATGGAGCAACCCTTGGGATGTGTCACAGCCGACAGCCATCTGCGCTTGCCAAGCCCTGTGAGCTTTGGCAAAACAGTAACTTGTTTAGATTCACATTGAATTACGGCTTGGGGCCGCAGTCACTAACCAGGCAATGTGAAAAACACACACACTCCATTTTTTGGTGTGTTTTGTATTACATATTATGATCTTTGAGGGGAGGAGAGGCAGGGAACAGGTTGAACAGATGTGTTTTCAAGAAGGGAATTAAATTTCCTGAGCACTAGGAAGTTCAGCCCCAACACATATTCTCTCACAACATCCACGTGAAATGGGTACTGTTTTTCTCCCCATTTTACAGATGACAAAACTGCTTAGGTAGGTAACCTGCTCAGGGCAACACTACTAATCAATCTGTGGTAGAATCAGGATTCACCCTAGGCAGTTTGTCTTCCCGTGCTATACAATATATTGCCAGAAGCAAGGTCAAAAGCATGCTATCAGGAGGAATTAACCTTCCTCATATGTTTTCTATAAGAACAATTAATGTTAAATTATAGTTCCTGTTGGAGAAACACGCTTGCTTCTTGGGCAAACCAGTGAGAAAATCAGCCATGCCTCTCCCAGGTGAGAATGACCTGGGGTCTGGCTCTTGCCTCTGCTCTCACTCTCAAGCACTCGAATGATTCTTAGTGGGATTATTGGCATTTGGGATGGAAAAAGACTGTCCTGATTACTGTTGGTTATGTGGCATCCCTGGCCCCGAGGCACTAAATGCCCATCGTGTGCCAGTCATTGTGGCTGAAATGAGTGTCCCCTCCCTATGTCCCAATCCTCCCAACCCTGCTTAAGAGCCAATGAGAGGGCATCTTGCTGACAGCTGAGATGCTAGGGTCCGAGGGGACAGCGCCTCCTCCTGTGGGGAGGGGTGGAGTTTCCACAGTACAGAGGAGGAGGAGAAGGCTGGACTGGGGACCTGAAGGAGGGGGCTACGTGGAGGGGGTAGGGATGGAGAAGGGAAGAGACTGAGGTCTGGAGCAAGGGGTCTTCATAAAAGATCAGGCTCTCCTTTATAAGCTAAAGGAGCCTCTGCTCTCCCCCGGCCTCTGCTTCCTGAGGCTGGCTGCTCTGGGCTCGATCTGGAGAAGGTTGAGTGCGTGGAAAGCATTCTGGGAAGGGGCCACAGGTGCTGCCATGCCGTCTTGCAGTGGCTCCAGCCAAGAAGGAATGAGCAAGCCCCCTTCATCTCACGGCAGGATCACCTCTCAAGAGACTTATCATCCTGCTGTGGCCCAGGGACCCCTCTAAGGGACAGGTGCATTGTAGGTATGGCTCAGGGATTTTAGGAGGCTGCCCCAGTTGGGAGGCCATTTCACTTGGAAAGTCTTATTTAACATTGAGTTATATACTCCTTTCAGGCTAATCTCAACACAGTTGCCAGAGTGATCCTATTTATAATAATAAAAGGGTAATATGCTAATTAGACCGGATGTCATTCTAGATGTCCTTCCTGACGAAGCCAGGGCTGGAGGGAAACCAGCCCGGGTCCCGGGTACCCTTGGGCCATGAGGAGGGAAGCAGCCCAGGTCCCAGGTGCTGAAGGGAAGCTGATGCCGGCAACGGGGGGAAGTAAGGCATACTCTTGCACAAATTTTTGTGCATCGGGCCTCTAGTTAAATATAATTCCGCTCAAAACCGTCCAATGGTTCCCCATTTCACTCAAAGTGAAAAACAGAGTTCTCACAATTGCACCCAATGTTGTACACGTTTTTTTCAATGATTACCTCTCTGACCTTACTTCCCTATACTATCCCCTCTCATTCACTCTGCTTCAACCACATTCCTCTCCCTTGAACATATTGCTACTGCCTCAGGGCCTTTGCGCTGGCTGCTCCTCTGCCTGGAATGCTCTTCCTCTACGTACTTGCATGGCTCTCCTCTCACCTTTTTAGGGAGGAGCATACTGACCACTCTTTCAAGTAGCACACAGTCCGTCCCTGATCCCTAATCCTTCTTATCCTTCTTATCTTACTGACATTTTTTCCATGGCAGCTGCCTGCAAACTCTAACATATTATTAGAAGATGTATTTGTCTCTGTCCCCTCCCAGGGACATGATGTCCATCAAATCAGAGGTTTTGTCTGGCTTGTTCACTGATGTATGTAGTGCCTAGAACAGGGCCAGTGGGAGCTTAATCAATATTATTGAATGAAATGCTTCTCTTAAGTTGGAATTCCTCTGTAGAAAGGGGCTCAAGGGATCAAATTGAAAGCTTTTCGATGCTTCTCATGTTCATACTTGCTGGTCCTTCTTTCAACGTGCATGCATGCTTTCAATTTGATCCTCGTACAGCCACAGTACCCGAGACTCTAAATGCCCTCTGCATAACCTTGACTGCTTGCTCTGCTCTGCCCATTGGGTTGCACTGGCCCGTGAGCCACCATTTGGAGCTCGCCTTAGCCAGGTTACATGGCTGCTCTGTGGAACTCTGCAGTGGTCTCTCCCAGCCTGCGTTCTCTGGGCTTCCTGGCCTCCTGCCCAAGTCGCTACCTGAGAGTCCATGAAACAGAATCCACCCTCCCCCGCAGCCTTCCCCACCCCCATCCTTGAATAGGCATTCTCAGTGCACACATCTAGCTCTCCCAGAATCTGTCTTTTTTTTTCTTTTTTTTTTTCTTGAGCCATAAGTTTGGGAGCTGAGAGGCAGAGGCGGGTGAAAAGCAAGGCATGCAGCCACACACTCCTAGACAAGAGAGTTAAAGGATTTCTTCTAGCTGGGGATGAGATGCTTTGTGTTACGTTAATGAAAATGACACAGAGGGGCCAGAGTGAAGACAAGAAAATAATTCAGAAATTCCCTAAGTTAGAATTGATCAGCAAGTTCAGAATTCTTTAAAATTCTAATGAGCTTTCAGCATTTGTGCTGTTTGCTGGGCTTAAAGAAGCACAAGAAAAACAAAGAACAAGAATTGCTTTTAGGTAGGGCGATGATGTCTAATGCATCTACTTTCCTCGCCATGTTCAGTTTTCATTTCATTCTGAGATCCCACTAAACTCAGGAGGTTGCCTTTGGGTTTTCAACACTGCAGGGGATGATCTAAATCTAAATAATAATAAAAAGCCACTGCTTTCATTAGACTTTTATTTTATAAGTTGATGGAAACATTTCATATAGGCATTAGGTTTTGTAACCCAATCTTGGTACTTGCTGAATCCCAGAGGGGCTGTTTCGCTACCTGGGAGATCCTGGCGTTTGCATTATTTCTCCAAGGCAGAAGGAGAAAATGCTTTCAGTGAAGGCAGAGTAGTGTTTTATTTTAAAGAATTCTGTTTAAGGTACACACACACACACATACACACACACACATTATAGGTTCTCTCTCTCTCAAGCTATATTATAAAATTATAGAGTTTTGGAATTGAAAGGACCTCGAGATAATCTGTTCTAACACTGGCATGTTACATATGAGCAAGCTTCTGCCCAGACAGGTTAAGTACCTCATCCAAGGTCATCGGCATCTGGTGGAAGAGACCAGGCTACAATTCAGGTTTCCTGACTCAAGTCTAATTTTCTTTCTGCTACACCACATTGCCTCCAAAATAAGATAATGTCTATGAAATCATTTTGAAAACTGGAATCCATTATACAAGTATTGGGTAGGTAGAGGGAGCATGATAATGAGTTTCTTTCTTCAGAGACAGGCCTGAGGAACTCAGGTCTTTTTCCAAATGAAGTAAATTCATGTTACGTGAATCACACGTCAGATTTCTAAATAGGTTCCTGGGAATGGCCTCCAGCAAATGCGCATCAGAGAGGTCAAACCAATGCATTCTTCATTCAAGCACAATACAGTATCCCCTCTTTTACCTTCCTTCTCACCCTCTCTATCTACCTCCCTCTAGTGTCCATTTTTAGTTATTGCAGGCATGTCAATAGGCTGTATACACTCATTACAAAATGTTATGTATTATTTATTAAAATTATCAGCAGCTTTTATCAAGAGCAAATTAGAATGTTTTTACATCAACCGGAATAATTGGCTAATATAAAGACTTGGGTACTATTTTTAAAGGTCTTTAAAATAGTTTTATGATTAGAATGAGGACATATTTAAAGTTTGGTTATTAAATTGTTATTAATAGATTGAATCATATAAAAATCCTTATAATTAATTTAAATGTTTTAATTATAAGGAAACACTAATTTTTCAAGGTAGAAGGACAATTAAATTAAATAACATGATTTATTAAAAGCGTTAATTATTACTTTAACTACTTGGAATACTGAGAATTACTAAATATTATTGCAAACGACTTGAGGGAGTAAAATTTTATTTTGGTGCTATTAATGGATTAATTCACTAAATTATTACAGTAATGGTAAATCATTTTTTATTAGTCTTATGTTCCCTTCTATGATATATACATGTCCCAAAATGTATACACACCTTTGAGTAATTATAAAGGCAGTACTATTAAAATACATTTCATTTTCAAAATTGAGCTATCAGTCCTCATTCATTATAACTTCTTCTTTTTTCCTTGAAAGAAGCTTGTCCAAGATTTCAGTATTCTAACCTGACCCCTTGTTAGTGTGTGAAATGTTGGCAAGAACGCTCACAACTCACTGGAAGGAAGCTCTTTGGTAGTCTGGCCTACAGGCTCTGGATCCAGTAAGACAAACAGGTTGCTAACAAAGTCTATAAATCCAGACCCCATTTCCTGACTTTAAAAAAGTCCATGCAAAAGTCTGAGTGATGTTTACAAATAAGAGCCTACGTCCCGCCATGCGCCCAGCTCCTGTCAGTCTGTGACAAATCGGCCGCGTGCAGGTGAGAAGTGGGCCCAGGGCCCCTCTCCTGCCATCGGCACTCCAGCAGGCAGGCAGGCCCGGTGTCTGACGGGGAGGCCCCGGAGGAGGGTGGGCTGACCGCTGGCCAACTGCACACGCAGGGCTGTTGCCACAGAACAGGCGACGCTCTGGATCAAATCTGACTGCACAGAGCGAGGGAATCGAGCTGTTAACAGGCTGAGTGTACAGTACAAGGAACAGGAAATGAGGGTCAGAAACTACGGAGTCGCAGCTGATGGGGCAGGGAGATGGCATTCAGGTGCCCAACCTGGCAGAGAAGTCCTGTGGACACCTGGAGAGGCTGCACCCGAGTGTCTGCTGTACACTGACCACCCCCACGCAGCGCACGGTTCTGGGGAAGCGCAATCTCCCGAAACGGAGCCAGTGTGGGCAGCCAGGCAGAGCCATGCGGGGCAGAGCGGGGCTCTCGGGCGGAAAGGGTCACGGGAGGATGAGGCAGCGCCAGCCGGAGACCTATGCACACTGGGCTCGGCTGGGTATCTGTCCGGGCACCTCGGATGAGAAATCAGCCTGTGGGGACTTTTCTCTCTCCCTTGACCAACACAAGAAGACAGGGAGGGAGGGCTGAACTAGTGGTAGAAGCAGGTGCCTTTGCTGGGAGCCTTTTAAAAAGACACAGATGTGTGGTGGCTGCTGGTGTCACCTGGGATCTACTGCCATAGATGGGTCAGGAGTAAAAAGAAGGCTGTTCATGGACGCTGAAGAGTCGAGAAAACATTGGGTAAGTCCTGAGCTGCTCAGCATGGGCTGTGCTATCCATCCTAAGATACTGAATGACTGAAATCTCTGGTCAGTCAGTGCCTTCCCTGGGCTGCCTCTGAGGGACCCTAAAAATATCTTTGGGGGGGCCTGGGGATGGCTTTAGATTCACCCTCCACTCCTCTCAGCACATGGTGTTCCAGGAAACAGGTTGGCAAGAAGGTCCAGGCTGAGAATTGCTGTGCAGGAGATGCTGGTTCAGGCGGGTCCAGTATTTTAGCCGTAAAGGTCTTTGCCGTAGACAACTTTGCCACAAGCAGTTTCGCCACCTAACTAATTGGCCACGGGAAATTTTGCCTAAAAAGGAGAAAAGCATGACTTTATTGCAAAATACAAAAGATTTGAATACATTTAAAGTGTGTGTAGATTCATAGCAATCCTGCTCAAATAACTGAATTTATTTGGGGGCTATACTTAAGCACTTGTGGTTGAAGTCTCCCGTTACATAGTATTATGCGCTGTTTTTGCATGTTGATGCGTTTCCTTTTCTTTTTCGCTAAAATTTCTTCCTCCATTAAGAGAGAGATCGGTTTCCAAATGCTAAGATGCGTGTTTGTAACAGCTTTGGATTGCGTTGCGGAAGCCCCTACACTGTTTGCTCTCGGCGTGCTGTCACATGGCCATTGATAAATGACCCTAAGGTCTCTGGGAAATGTGGACTAAGATTTATATCATATAAAAATGGAAGCACTTCATCAATGGAGAAATGAAACCAAACTGTCAACCAGTTATTTTATCTTTTTTTACAGCAATTGATTCATCGATGGAGAAATGAAAGCAAATAAGAAAAACCCCAACCTGTTATTTTATATTTTTTATGGCAGTCAATTCGTCAATGGAAAAATGAAACCAACCAACCAACCAACCAACCAAAGAAAAGCCCAAACTGTCAACGGTTATTTTATTTATTTATTTATTTATTTATTTATTTATTTATTTATTTATTTATTTATTACAGCAAGTGCTTGTGGCAACGCTGTCTGCGGCAAAGGTGCTACAGCAAAGGTGCCCAGAACTGCGATTTTGGAGCCAAGTAGATAATCTCATCTCCTTTGCATGAAGGGCGTGGCCCCTGGGGCAATCCTAAAGCAGAGAGGGATGTCAAGGCTCGGCCAGTTCACTGTGCAAGTCCTTGGCAGGGCAATCAATCCATCCAGCTGAGCAAACTGTTGACTTATAGCACCAAACCAAGCAAGTCGGGCCTTAATAGACTGATGCTGGTTGGCTGCTCCCTCTCTTGAATTTGGTTCTGTTCACAAAATACTGATTTAAGGCACTTTTGATTTTCCAAACTCCTCTCAAACCTGCATGAAGAGGTGGTATAACCTTGGCTTTAAGTAGGAAAGGCAAAGGGAACGAGGGGAGAGGCAGTGAGGATTTACTTCCAGGCCCCAGATAGTGTCCTCTTGGGGTGGGTGTTTCTAGAATACACCAGTGGCCTGGGGCTTTACAGATAGAGGCCTGCGTTTAAACTGGCATCAGCTAGGGGTGTCCGAGGAGTAGAAGGCGTGGTTCTTGCCCTCCTGGAGCATGTAGTCAACTAACAAATCAACAACAAACCATATCAGAAATATATAGAAATGTTTCCTTTTAAAAAAATTTTATTCTATTGCTTAAAGTATTACAACGAGTATTACATATGTCTCCTTTTTTCCCCACCTTGACCTTCCCCCCGCCTCCACCCCCCCCCCCCCCCCCCGCCAACCCTACCTGGCCTTCCCGCTGTAGTTTGACAGTCTGTTTGATTCTGCTCTGCCTCTGTATCTATTTTTGTTCATCAGTTTATAATGGTCTTTATTATCCATAAATGAGTGAGATAACATGGTATTTTTCTTTCACTGACTGGCTTATTTCACTTAGCATGCTCTCCAGTTCCATCCATGCTGTTGCAAATGGTAAGAATTCCTTCTTTTTTACAGCAGCGTAGTATTCCATTGTGTAGATGTACCACAGTTTTCTAATCCATTCATCTGCTGATGGCCACTTAGGCTGTTTCCAAATCTTAGCTATGGTGAATTGTGTTTCCTTTAATTGGCGTAAGAGGGACTATGAATGACTGGCCTGGACAGTCCAGGAAGGACTGAGGGCGGGAAGAGGAGATGCCAGAAAGAGAAGTAGGCTCACCTCGGCTGGGCCTCTGGGATGGGGTGGTGGGAGGTTGACTTAGGTTTTTGTTTTGTTTTGTTTATCCTCATCCCAGGATATTTTTTCAATTGATTTTTTAGAGAGAGTGGAAAGGAGGGAGGGAGGGAGAGAGAGAGAGAGAGAGAGAGAGAGAGAGGGAGAGAGAGAGAGATTTGAGAGAGACACATCAATTCGTTGTTTCCCCCATGCGCCCCCTACCGGGGCCAGGGATTGAATCTGCAACCCGAGTACTTGCCCTCAGATGTGATGGGGGAATCAAACCCGTGAGCCTTGGGTGTGCAGACTTACACTCTAACCACTTAGAACACTGGTCAGGGTTTGGCTTAGGTTTTAGAAATGGAAAGAGAGGCTGGCGACATGGTAGCGCCCCAGATGGTACTGCTTCCGAACAAACTGAGCCAAAATAGTACAGGGCTGCCCTGAAGAAGGAGAAAGGAAAGAAACGTCGGCAGGAACTCCGTCGATGGAGAAACTCAGGACTCTCACAGAAGGAGGAGAGAGCTTTTATTGAACAACAGCAAGAGAAGCTGTGGGAGGTAGAGAGGCAATGATTACATGAGGAGTGGTGGCTGTGGGAGCAGAGGCACAAGAAGAATACAGAATAAAGAAGGAAAAGAAAGAGGGAGCTGGAAAACAGCAGGAAGAACAGGAAAGTTAAAAGGAGAATGAGAACGGTAGAGAAAGAGAGAAGAAGAGGAGCCGAAGCTACAGGAAGGAATAGAGAGAAGGCTGGCATGGGCTGAAAATAAGCTGGAAAATTAGAGCAAATCCCAGAACCACCCACAGACTGATGAGTGATGGAGAAAGGTGGAGCTAACGGTCCATTCAGCAGTAAAATGGGAGCTGGCAGACTTGGAGCTAGGTGTTCATGTAAACACAGTTTCCCAACATCAAACCCCACCGTCCTTATCAGGAGCATGTTTCAGTGTTTGAATGGAAATGGAGCAGTGCTGAAGGGATGACTGTGTCCCAGGCACCAGCCTGGAGGGCGGAGAGGAGGAGACCTACCCTCGAAGACGTGCTCCCCGAGGTCCAGAACTTGGGGAAGGTGATCCAGTTCAAGATCAGCTGCAACGGAAACCTGTTCTGAGGGGCAAGGTATATGTTCAGTACCGATCGGGAGAAGAATGCCAAGTGGCCCTTTCTCTGTTTAACGGGTGATGGTATGCAGGACAGCAGCTCGTTCGAATTTCCTGCCCCGTGACCCCATGGAGAATGGCAATGTGTGAATTGTATGAAATACAGCAACACCCAAGAGCTTCCATATGGAGGTTGTTTCATAGATGGTGGAGGGGAGTAATGTGTCATGCAAGCATGCACGTGGCTATCTCCTGGGCGTTTGCGATTTCTGGCTTTCAACCTGAGCTGCAAATGCCAGGAAAACTCCCTGGAGACCAGGAAGCCCCGCTGGCCTACGCAAAAGCCTCTTGGCATGGGAGAGGGGTAAATACCTCTCATCCTTTGACTCCCGCGGAAGCAAAACCAGTGCAAAGTAAGTCTCAGTAGGTTACTCTGCACTTATCTTCATGCACTTGGGGTTGGTAGAATGGTTTCTACCTGCATCTACCTAGTCATACAGAGGCAGGGATACTTGGGAGAGAAGAGATCAGGGTTCTGAGAGTGCCCTTGTTGTTGGTCTCATTCCCTTATCACCACACACACACACACACACACACACACACACACACACGTGCAAAGATAGAAAGCTAGATCTCTAGATCTGAGAGTATGGGCTGACTTCAACCAGAAAATGACAACAGGTCCCCTGAGAGGAAATCTGTCAAGGGCAGGAGTTGAGGTTTTACTGGCTGCGCCTTGGGAACTGTGGCATGTTCTGTGGTGGGTTAGCAGGTGGTCCACAATACGTTAGCTCGCATGTGGTGAAGAAAACCCCATCCACATCTGATGGGTTGGAGTGGCCCTGTTCAGCGACTAGAGTGTGTCACAGGTTACATGGCCACAGATGTGGGAGTGGAAGGAGGTATGCCCTGAGCCTTAAGTAGTATTTTATGCAGCCTGAAGGCAGTGGTAGAATCTAGGCTGAAGCTAGGCAGCTGGGCGAGCCCTGTTTGAGTAAGTGTGACCTTGAACACTGCTCCTGTCTCCACAGGCCCCTCCCTGTCTTTCTGGGCAGGGATGGTGCCTGAGTAACTGAATCCCCAAGGAAGAGCTGATAGGGGCAGCCTCAAGGGGCCCCTCTGGGGTGGCTCCCTGGCAGGGCGAGGGACTCTAAAAAACCAGGCAAAGACTAGGGATCCTTGTAGGAAATTGTGTGGAGGTTGAAACTGCTGGGCTTTGAGACGCTCATACAATTGCTTATTTGTAATTGTTGCCTTTAAATACCAAGTAGATCTGGTACATTCTCAGTGTCACTGAGTTATCAACAGCTCCTCACCACCCTGGAGAAGGCACACAGGACTGTAGCATGTCTAACAGCTCATGATGCTTGTATCTCCAGGGGGCTTCCTTCTAAATTACAGGCTGTCATCTGAAGTATGTGGGACATTTGGTATTGGACTTAGCAGGTGATACATGTCATGTGTTAATTGAGCCTGGGGAGTAAAAGAAAATAGATCTAAATACAAACATGGGGGAAAGGCTTCCCAACATGAAACTGATGAGTATGAACTGCTTACCAATAACTTCCAACCAGTTGTTAAGCTGATTGCAATAATTCATTTAAGAACATAAAGTCAACTTTCTCTGAATTTGTATTGCCCATATTTGCTGCTGTCATCCTCAGTCACAGCTGTCAATCACTTTGAAAGCCAAGATGTAAGAACCGTTCAGGGCCTCTCTGATCTCTCCCTGGAGGACAATTGCTCCTTCTAGAGTGTTCTCTGAGGCTGTGCTAGGACTGGTGTTAAAATGGTCCTGAAATGAAGTCCTGCCCCTTCCTCTGGGAAAGACTATTCCATGGCTAGAGCTTATCACAAAGACAAGTTCCCCTTGATATTCTTTTCCAACTTTCTGTTCTAAATGGCATCCTGGCAATCATTAATCACAATGAATAGCAAGTTATAATTAATAGAGGCCCAAATCATTCAAGTGGAAGATTACTCTTTTGAATTCTTGTATATTTCTTGGAAGATGTCCTTGAGTTAATTATTTAGTATTTGGGATTTTTTTTTTCTTTTAGCCACAGTCTTGTTTCCAGAAAGAACAAATTGGTCACAGTACTGTAGGGGAAGAGGGGATTATGTATAATGTATGCAGGAGACAGATGTTAAAAATAAAAACAGGGCTCTGGGGGGTTTGCTGCTTCCCCCTGCTGGCTTTTTAGAACAAAAAGGAAAGCTATCTGGGCTCCAAGCAGGGGCAGATCCCAAGGATGCTTCTAGGGCACCAATGAAATACAAGCCAAGAGAGATGGGACCATTGTCAGGTTCCCTTCAACGTGGGACACAGCGGGTGAGGAGAAGAGGAGGTTTTCAAGCATATGGAAGGGTTTGGCGGCTGCAGGTTCCTTGAGGCCTGCCATTTAGTACACTGGGGGTCCTATCTTTTAGATGGAGCCATCCTGTGCCCCCAGGAATAAAAAACCACATCCACGTTGGGAACACGGGACATCAAGAGCTAAACTGGAATATGGAGGCAACCATTCATCAGTGAGACACGAAAGAGTGCAAATTAGAACCATACAGCTACAGGGTCGCTGGTTCTGTGCCCGAGGGGGAGGGGCAGGGAGTGTGGAAGTTTCCAGAGTCTCCACACTGGCCTCCCCGATCCCTGACCTGCTGGCATCGCCTTGGCAACTCAGACAGCTTGGGATCATGTTCCCAGGTACAATTGATATTGATGTCCTACATTATCTTGTTGGTCTCATTCGTGCCACTTGTTTTTAAAAGGGACACAGCTGTGTACTTATTCTCTAGACTCAGCAACTACTCGGTTACAAAGCTCCAGAGAGGAGTCCTAATGCATCCGGCTCCCGGCAGTTTTCAGCATCACTCTGGAGTTGGGTTACAATGCCTGGGTCCCATTCCTGCTGACCTCGCTTCACCCTACTGGCCTTGGGGAAGCCCGATTCCCAGGCTCTTCATTGTGAAGGATTCTGATGGAGAAATGGAGCAGCTTGGGTATTCAGACTGGAATCCTGCACTATGCAAGAGTGGGGAAGGAATGGTGCTTAAGACAAATTTTCACATTCATTCATTCATTCCCTCCTTCACTCCCTCATCAGGCATTAACATAATTAGAAATGCAATTTACTGCAAAGTTCATGTGGCTTTTAAAGACAATTATTCCACAGCACTCAATCTTTCCACATTGAAATACATTGTTAGCAAAGATACCCCACTTCTCCTGCCCCCCCCCAAACCATACATAATTTTAACGTGGCTTTGCAGCTTTCTCCTTGAGAGAAGGAATCTCTTCTCCTGTGTAGAATCTGGGCTGGTCGTGTGACTTGCTTCCACCAGTAGAAGGTGGCAGAAATGAGGGCGTGCCAGTCCAGAGCCTGGGCCTCAAGAAGCCTTGAGCATTTCCGCTCTCTCTTTAAAACCTTGCCACCTTGACCAGAAGCCCAGGTGGTGACAAGAAGCCCTCTGCATGCAGCCCCGCTCCCCCAGCTTGAGGACATCCTAGATAATCTTACAGCCTGCTGACCTCCAGACTTAGGTGAGAGCCTGTCAAGGGGAGGAGAGCTGCCTGCTTCACCTACAGCTCATGTCAGTGTGTGAGCCCAGCGGAGGCCAGGTTTCCCAGCCTACCTGTAGGCTCGGAACCAATAATCAGTGTTTACTATTTTAAGCTACTGGGTTTCAGGATGGTTTGTTACACAGCAATTGCTAAGACACGCACACACACACAGCAGGAATAGTTTATATATGCATCAACACTTCAGTTGGCAAATAGAACCAAGACCCACATTTCCCATCAGGTATTCCAAATGCATTCTTAGCAATGAGCAGACAAGGCAGATTCTGTCCACCAAGCCTGGAAGAATTGATTGTTACTAGGAATTTCAAAGATGCTCATCAGCCAAGGCCATGGGAGGTAAAGACAGTTGTGGTATGATTCCTGAGAAACCAATCCACTTTGGATAGCCCCAACAGGGCTGGTTCCAACAGTGGCCAGACTTCCAGAAGGGTGGGGAGTTGCTATGACAACCAGCACACTCTCATTGTGCGCCTATTGCTGTTTTTGGGGGCAGCATCCATCAGACACACCTTCCGTCCTGTTGGCAGCGTTTCCCCCCACCCCACTGCCCACCTCTGTGGTCTGCAGACCTGTTCATATAGCACAGGGAGCCACCTAAGACTCAGGGTTTGCAGGCCCTGTGGAGAGGAGCTGGGTCTCCAGTGCTTTAGGACCATGAGGCCTGCCAAGTGGACTTGGAGCTGCAGACGGGCTGGCTCCTACTTTTGCACAGGAGCTTATGGCAGCTCAGGGCAGGTGAAGGGGCTCAGGAAAGCACCGCAAGAGAGGCTGGCCCTGTCCTCACAGAGGGGGCGCTCTCCTTCCGGCTCCTGCTCCTGGACTGTGCTCTAACACAGGCCTAGGCAGAAAGGAAGCAGGGCCCGACAATTTGGGAGGTGAGCCACAAGGTTCCTGCCTTCTCCAAACCCTGCTGCAGCCTGCTCTTCTCTCCCCTAGGCCTGGAATTCACCATTAGGGTCACAAGTTGGTCTTTTGTAATAATTACAGTGCGTGTATTATCTCATTTGTATTTTTCTCACCCGTGTGAGGCTGGTGATATTATTCCCACTTTTGAGGAGGACATTGAGGGATAGGTACGTTGATTAAGCTGCTTGAGGTCCTGCTTTCTGTGACAGAACAGGGCTTTGAACCCAAGTTGCCTGGTTTGAAGGGAGCAGCTATCACCCACTGTGCCACAACCGCTCAGACAATCAAGGGGAGGGGCTGCCTTTGAAGGTCCATTGTATAAAAGGACAGCTGTGAGCCATAGCCAGCCAGAGGGAGCGGGGCAGAGAGCTACACGAAGTCATTTAAGTCAATGTCACCTCGTAGTGAAAGGAGATGAGGCCCCTGAAATGTTCAGGATCAGGGTGGGAGCACAGGGTGGTTCGGACATCAGTCAGGTGCCCTTGTTCAGCTCCCACAGCACCTTGCACGCCTCATTCTCCTAGGTGTCATGTCCTAACCCCATTGCTGACTTTCTGGCCTCCTGTGAGAGCCCTGTGAACTACTAGAGATGAGGGCTTACGGTGGGGGCACTCAATGACTGTGGGTCCACACGCCTGGGTCAGGGGAGGCCTGGCCGAGGGGCTGGCACGTCAGGCAAGGTAGGTCCGGTTTTGCCTAAAATGGCACCTAGCCTGGCTGGCTGGCTGAGTTCCCCCCACTCTTAAGGATAATGCAAGGTCTCTAAGAAGAAGACAGCTCACTCTCGAGGAGTTCAGAGTAAGGGGAGACCCCTTTGGGTGGCAGCACAGAGAGAAGGCCATGTAGAGGTGGGGCTTTGGCCTGGTCCTTGAGAGCAAGAGAGCATCATTATCCATCCCTTGCAACCAACCTACCACCATCTGGTAGCGAGGCCTGCTGGCTAGGGCGCTGTGGACGAGAGTGTGAGAGAGACTCGCTGCTGGTACAAGTTCCTCTCCCTTCAAAGAAATGTTCAGAACAGAGGGCTCGCCATGTGGCTGTGGTGCCAAGAAATGGAGACATCATAGCCATTTCTGCCGATGGAGGTGGGCCAGGTAGGGAGGCTCCTCGTGTGCTGAAGCAGTGGGAGGGGCACTGGGGCCATCCCCAAAGGCTGGCAGTGCTGGGACCGGGCAGCCCCAGGGCCAGGTGTGGGCCCAAACCTGGAGCAGGGATTCCTCCACGTGGTTCTCGGCCCGCCTGCCTCAGGTTCCCATGGAGGGCTTGTTAGACACACAAATCCCTGGATCCCCCAAATCTCCCGCCTCGGAATGAAGGGGGCTGGGCCTTGTTTACCAGAGTCTCCTGGAGATGCTGCCAGCACACTCAGCTGGAGAACCGCTGCCTGGAATAGACCTGACCCAGCCCTGCCAGGCAGCAGGCAGCCTTGCATGGAGGCTCTAAGGCCAGGTGGGCAAGCACAGTGCTCCTTTGGTCTTTTATTTTTTAAATATATTTGTGTTGATTTTAGAGAGGAAGGGAGAGGAGAAGAGAACTAGAAGCATCAATGATGAGAGAGAATCATTGATCGGCTGCCTCCTGCATGCCCCGTATTGGCGACTGAGCCCACAGCCAGGGAATGTACCCTGACTGGGAATTGAACCGTGACCTCCTGGTTTATAGGTCAATGCTCAATCACTGAGCCACGCCAGCTGGGCACTCCCTTGGTCTTTATAGTGCCCTGTTCTCCACACATTCCCTCCGCTACACAATGGGCTTCCAAACATATCTGCCCACCAGAATTGCATAGGAAGATCTTTCTGAAATATTGATTTTAAGCCACCATCCTTAACCAGCTAAAATAGGGTCTCAGAGGGTGGGGCCCAAGTACCTCCATGTGGACTTCGGTGCTCAATCAAGTGAGGGGACCACTGGGCTCTGCCTTCTCTGGGTCACACACAGGTGACACCAACAGGTGACCTATCTTCAAAGACCATAGTCCATCACAATTATTTCAGTGTATTTATTCAAGGTCTGAATTTTTTTCTTTTTAATTCGGGGCGGGGGTGGGGGTGGGTGGGTGGGGCTCTGAGCCAACTAATTTTTGAGTTTTTGGAAACCAGAGGGAGAACAATGAACGTGAGCTTGTAGGAGGCAAACTGAAACAACACACCATCTGCAACAAAATCAGCATAAATTCTCCAAATGGCATCAGGCTGCCAAGACAACTCTCCCAGGCTCCGCTGTCTGCCTCAGCAGTGCACAGGCCCTGAAGAGGTTCAATTATCCTCCACACATGTGTTCTCAGGGCGCCCAGCAAGGGAAGGGACTGAAATGTTTAATAATCAAGTTTAGAATAAGTCAGAACTCAGCTTGCATTTCTTCTATAGCTTTGATTGCTAATAATTAGCCTATAACTCAATTGTGATACTTGCATTTTAATCTGATTGAAAAATAACTGATAGATGGCCTCATTATCATGGACACACATCACATTTAGATATCCATTCATTCATTCGACAAGTATTTGTCCACTATGTGTGAAGCATTGGACAAGCCATATGGCTTCTGCTGTTGAGTTACTTATGGGAAGGAAGGTGTAATATGGGAGAGGGACTACAAATTAAAAAGTTTAAGGGAGATGTGATTCAGCTGGGGGGCGGAACGGAAATAGGGACCTTTTAGGGAGGAGATGGAATTTGAGTGTGGCCTTGGGAAATAGGTTGGATTTACAGATGCATAGCTTAACAGCCTGGGGAGGAGGAATGACAACATGAAAAAAACCACAGAAGTAGGTGGGTATGCAATAGGTTTAGGAACAGTGCAGTGTTCTGCTGTTTCTTTAGCAAGAGATTGGGGAGCTCTAATGCTAAAGAGATGGCGATGTCGGGTTATAGGATGGCAGGCCTAGAAATGGGGTGCTCATGAAAGACATGACCAACTGATCCTGGAAATCTTTTCCATTCACTCTGCATACAGTCTTAGAGTCCTTTTCCACACTGTACTCCACACAGCCACCACTGGTCAATTAGCGTTGGCTCATTCCACACCCCTCTTTGCCCTTTTGAAGTCCAAGGAATCAGCATTTTATTTTGGAGACAATGACTGAAGGAAACAGCTCCCCTTGCCCCAGTTGAAGGGATGATACAATCAAACACGATCCTTTGGATGATTAATCTGACAACAGAGCCTGGAAAGGACTGGGATGGGGGCAAAGAGTAGTTAAGGCTGGAGACCAGTGAGGAGGTGGTTGCCAAAATTCAATAGGAAGTTGCAACAGCCACAGTTAGGGAAGTGGCAGTGATGATGGGGACATAAAGGAGAGGACAGAAGCAAGAGACCTTTTAAGGGTGGAATTGGCAGAACTGGAGGCTCATCTCATGGATACTGGGGGCCGCGAGGGGGGAGATCAGAGGGCTCCAATTCCGTAGCTGAGACTATGCTAGTTCCAGCAGAGGAAAGGCGCTCAGAAGGAGAAGCAGGCTGTGGCGGAGTGGAGGGTGAATTTAGTTCTAGCGTATTGAGTCTGAGAAGGTGGCTCCACATTCAGAAAGGCGTTCAGGAGAAGTTCAGAAATGTGGAACCACGGTCAGGGAAAAGGAGGAGCTAGAAATGTGCATTGGAGAATCATGCCTGCAGATGATGGTTGAAGGTAGAGGAGTAGATGAGATCTTGAAGGGAAAGCATGGAAAGGAAACAAGAGGAGGAGGGGAGGGAAGGGGAGAAGGCAGAACACAATAGCAACCTGTGCCTTGAAGCCATTGTAGAATGAGTTGTGTTTGTTTGTGTGTTTTTTATCCTCCTAAGTCTAATTGTTTCCAGCCTATTTGAAAACATCCCCTTTCATGTACTAAAAGCCTTTGGCGAATATAGCCTTCCTGACACTATCCCCAATCCCTCCGGTTCAGAAAATGATCTGAAGCCCACACGCCAGTGGATAGATACCAACGGCTGGTACCTGGGAACTCTTGGATTTTTGTTGCTGTGCAGATGCCTGACAGGTAAGCATATGTGGAGAGGTGCTAAGGACACTCCTGGATTCAGGGGCCTGGTGCCTTTTGCCTTAAAATGCCCCATCGGGGGCCCTGCAGTCTGGATGCAGAGCAGGGGTTTCCCAGGGCCAGCTCGCTGGGCTTCAAGAACACACAGCCTCTGCTCCCAGCCAGGGAAGCCGCTCACTCCAGTCCCTGCCAGACGAGCAGGGGGCTTTGTGGGATGGGAAGAGAGCGACTAGGCGGGAGCTTTTGCACAGGCACTTGCTGAAGCCTTACAGAGCATCTTCTTTGGCTCAAAGACTGAAATGGAGGCATCCAGCCAGGCCCCACCCTGAAACCTGACGGCTCCCAGAGCACAGACATGGAGTGCTGTGGGCCCTGTCTGCACATGCTCAGAGACCCCCCACCCTCACCCCGTATTTAACTAGTTTAAACACCTCGGTGGTTCGAGAACCAGGCTGCTGAAGCAAATAGCGAGATCATTCTGAGGGGATATGCTGGGAAAAACACTTTTATAAACGAGGTCATACTATGTAAATTCAGAGACAAAGGTAAACTCATATCGATGCCTGAATTGTCGTTAAAGCTCATCTTTTTGGCTATCTCTGTCGTACCTCTCACCATCCAGACTCCTCCTGTCCTCCATTCTGCGCTAAGCTTTCTGAGGGAAATCTCGCCCCTCTGCCCCTGCCATACCTGCCCCGCCCTCCTCCTGCTGGTCTCTTCACAGGGTCTGCCTGGGCCTCCCTTAAGCTCCTATGTCTCCTTGGCTGCAGCTCCCCTTTTGGCCAGGTGGGGCTTGTGCTCTGCCTGGAGTGGCTGTGGGTGGCCACTGCTTGGCTGGAGTCTGCTGTTGACATTCCTGCCCTTTCTTGCCAGAGGTGTTCACCACACTTATTTTGCCTTTGTCTTTGAATTAGCCACAGGCTTTGCCCTTCTTCTGATACATTCTAAAAAATATGTATTTTTTTTTATTGATTTCAGAGAGGAAAGGAGATAGAGAGATAGAAACATCAATGATGGGAGAAAATCATTGATCGGCTGCCTCCTGCACGCCCCCTACTGGGGATCAAGCCCTCAAGCTGGGCATGTGCCCTGACTGGGAATTGAACGGTGACCTCCTGGTTTATAGGTCGATGCTCAATCACTGAGCTACACCAGCTGGGCTGAAATAATATATTTTTACTCCTCCCTGATATCAACCTGGAAGGCCGGGGAGCATTGTGTGTGTGTGTGGGGGGGGTCAAGACTTGTATGCATATAAGCATAACCAATGGACACAAGACACTGGGGGGTAGGGGAGGCCAGGGAAAGGTCAAGGGGGAAAAAAGGAGACAAATGTAATACTCTTTGTAATACTTTAAGCAATAAAACAAAATTAAAAAAAAAAAGAACTAACACAGATGGCAGTTACTGGGTGCCAGGCAGTGTTCTAAGACCCTTACAAGCAGAACTGACTTTATCCTCACAATAACCCTATAAGGTTGAGGTAGGCACTATTATTATCCATTTCAGAGATGGAGAAGCTGAGGCACAGAAGTTAAATACCATGACCTTGAGCACTGTGCCTGGGCCATGGTAAGCCCGAGTTAACACTAGCTGCCGGGTTATTTCCATTATTGGTTCACGCTGCCTCCAACTCACTGTGATCTGAGGAAATGCCTCCTTCCTAAGCTGCTCCCTCATTTGTAAAATACGAATCATCCAGAGCTCGCTTCCAATGGTAATCTTCATGCTCTTTGCTCATCTCACTCCTGCTTTTTTGCAGAATGAGTTCTGTTTTCCCAGGAGTCTCTCTCTCCAGCTTTTCCTGGATTTTGCACAGAAGTAATTGCTTGACTGCTCTGGAAGCTTCAAGAAAACAACTTGCAAAAATGCCCTGGGGGCATTTCGTGGGCTCCCCTTCCCATCCCAGGGCTGCAGAGTCGCAGCTCCCTCAGTTGTCTCCAAGAGACTTCATTAAACCAGGCTGTGATACTAAATCGATGTTTTTCAACCTGAATTCCCCCTGGGAGAGGCGAGGGAAGAGACGGGAGAGGCCGGGGCAGGCCTCAATCACACTTCTCTGGTTTGATCTTGTACCTCCACCGCCTTGAGCAGACGGGGCTCCACCACCTGGGATTTGACCAGAACAGAGGTTAGAATCAAGGGCTCCCCCTTGGTCATCAAAAGGTTTCCTTCTGTTGGAAGAACCACAGTCACAGAGGGGGTGTTGGTTTCGCTTCCTGATCTGGTGCCATTTATAGGCGATTGAAGTTCGGAGCTCCCAGTCCCCCAGAGAAACAGGCAAGCCCATGGGCTGGTGGTGTGGGCTTAAGACCATGATGCAGGCAGGATGTCCTCTGATCCTGTTTTGTAAAGTCCAGGAAAAGGACACCATAGGGACTCTGGCCAGGGTGCTGAAGGACAGACTGTTAAGTGAGAAAACTGTCTGAATCCTGCAGAGCCCTTGCCAAGCAACACGGTGGAAGCCTGCTGGGTATTAATAGCAATAGCTAACATTTAAGGAGCAGTTACAACGTGCCAGCTGCTGTGCTAAGCACCATTTAATCCTCACAATGACCCTCTGAAGTAAGTCTTATTACTATTATCACCATCCACACTTTGAAGAAGGGGACACAGGTTATGAGAGGCTGAAACACTTGTCCAGTCACACAGCAATGCCAGCGCTGACACCAAAGCCCCATGCGCTCACCCCCTGCATTGCACTGCCTTCTTCCTGAGTCCTTGGTGCCAGGGACCCCCCAGTGGAGGTAAGGGGACCCTAGGGCAGCAGCTGAGAGGCTATTTCGACCCCACCTTTGGACTGAGTTTGCACCTCAGAGGACCTCAGTCCCAGGTCTGGGTCTTGGTGATGCAGAGTTGGAAGGTCTGTTCAGGGGTATCTGGCCTGGGGGAAAGAATTCCTACTGATCTCAAACCGGATTCAGGACACGGGCATGCGGATGTTAGCATTCAGGGTGACTCACAGCAGCCATCTGTATAGTAGTCCCTCCTGCAGACAGTCTGCTCAGGAGACCACCCGGCAGATAGGGATGTTGCTCAAGTGAACAACACCAGTGAGTAACTCTTCTCAAGAGAGCTTCCTGCCTGGCTTATTGGTGCTGGTCTTTGAAATTCAGGGCACCTTCTCTCTTGCTCATTATTGGTGATGTTCCAATACAATCTTACCTTCCAAATTTTATTTTCCAATATTCCCCCCCTTCGACCCCCAAATCTTCTGTCATCACAGTGCTGCTTTAAGAAAACCATGGTGGAATTTCTGAGATTAATTTTATTTTACAGCAAGACATGAAAATCCCTGTCTTCCAAAGAAGAAACAGAGAGAGGAGTAGATTGGGAGGCAGGACAGCTGGGTGAGCCACGAGGTGCCCCCACGAGTCAGCCAATGAGGGGTTAACGCATCCATTTTACTTCTTGGCTTGGAAGAAGCTCAGCATATGCTCCTGCCCGTGGGGCTGGGATGGGGGGACAATGAAGACCCCTGGATGGAGAGCATGGGAGGAAGGAGCGTGCCAGGTGATTGCCCACCTGGAGATCTGAGCTTCCAGATCTCATCAGAGCTTGAGGCACTATTTTCAATATTTCAGAAAAGCTCTTGAAAATTGTACAGATAATAATGTATCTGATAACAAAAATGTGAAGTTTCTTTGCCTTTGGCTAGAATTATATTATTAGCTCGGCATGGGAATACCGGTTATCTAATGCGAATCTGAAGTTGGCTGGCAGGCATCAGTATTTTGAATAAATATTAAGTAGGGAAAAGATAATCACATGCACGTGCCATTTACACCTGTCCTGTCACACAGCAGGTTGGAGGTGGCTGAATTACTGCTTGATTTTTTTTTTTAAATCCTTCACAACATTGGCCATTGTAGGGAAAGCCCAATGAAAGAAGTATGACGGGATGAAGGGTTGGGGGGGGGGGGCTCTTTGTGGTTTATTCTCTCATCTTAAAAGTAGTTGGAGGCCGAGGGTCAGCAGAGGACACCTAGAGGCCCCTTAGTAAGGGGGAGACTCGGGTTCAGCTTCATCGCTAGAGAAGCAAGTGGTGGCTCTGGTCTATAAGATACAGGTTTAGAAAGAAGTTGGGAGATTCCAGTTCTTGAGGATTTGAATTACTAAATAACTAAAGAATCTATGTGAACATGAAGCACACAATGGCTTTATCAGAGAGTAGAAAAAAATCGTCTTCACCCCCAAGTTGGAGGGGTATCTATGCAGCTGAACCCAAGTCTCCCCCTTGCTAAGGAGCCTCTGCTGACTCTCAGGCTCCACCTACCTTTGAGATGAGAGAAGAAACCACAAAGAGCTCCCGCCCCCGCCCCCAAGCCTCATATTTTATGCACTAGGGTTTTTCTACAATGGCCCAATGTTGTGAAAAGTATTCTACAATTTAAAAAAATCAAGCAGTAATCCAGCCACCTCCAATCTGCTGTGTAACAGGGCAGGAGTAACTGACAGGTGCATGTGATTATCTTTTTTTTCTTAATATTTATTGCAAATATAGAAGCCTGCCAGCCAGCTTTGCAGGTTAGCATTAGATAACCAGTGTTATCACACCGAGTGGCCGAGGATTTGATGCAGGGCCATAAAGACCTTATCATTTTGTAACCTTTACTATTTCAAAAATGCTTTAGCAGTCAACGCCACACACAACCCTCACATCAACCAGGGGAGGTAAGTGGGAAGATGTTAATATTCTCACGTGATAGGACCGCAACAGGTGTTTCTCAGAGGATTCCAGTGAGTTCTTATTGCTCCGTGGAGGGGTCTGAGGCTAACCCTGATAGCAGTAGGAAAGGCCATGCTGTAGGTTTCTTTGCTTAGCCGACTTCTTTATTTTTCCATCTGCTACCTGGGCCAGCCAAGGACTGGGGAGTCCCATGACCCTACATTCCTGTCTGCCAAGAGGATTGAAAAAAATAAAGCCACCTGGCTAAATAAAGCAGCCAGCACACAGGAGAACTGGGAGTCATCAACTAGAGAGCAACCTCCTTTTGCCTCACTGATCCCAGCTGCTTTTGTTTTGCTGGTTTGTCTCTGTGCCACTAGACTTTCTGTTTCCTTCCTGCTCACCTTAAGCTCTAATTCTGGGTTCACACAGGTGGTCAGCTTCTATTCAGAGCCTCATTTCCCTTCTCGGCCAGGACACAGGGCTGACCTGGAGGCTGGGATTGACCTCTGGAGCCCGCGTGTTCGGCTCTGCCACCCACCGGGCAGAAACCCACATCACCAGCCCAGAGGAGGATTTTAGCTCTTCCTTTAGGTCGGCTGCCAAATCTTAATCCCAGGCCCCTACACACGAACACCCTCCTGGGAGGCCAAGGAAGGAATCGCTTCATTTCCAGGCAGCCAAGTGGATAGAAGGAGAGAAGCATCTGCTTTGGAAATGCATTTCTCACAGCAAATACCATTTGTGTGATTGCACCTGCAAATATCACCATGGTATTTGCTGAGTTAAATAGAAGGCCTTTGCTTGCCTGGCCTTCACTTTGCTCCAGCCCCAAGATGTTCCTGGAACCTGGGAGCTCACCTTGGGGAGGGACTCTTCCCTCAGCTCTGCCCTCTGAGGGCAAGATGGTCCCTTCTTGCCCTGGGAGAACATGTCTCTTACAGGCACAGAATCCAGGTTTTAAGCTAATTCTGAGCTGGGTAGTCCTGATCTGCCATGGAAACAATGACAATGACCCTTAAAGTTTCTACTTTTTTTTTGCCTTGCGTAAGCCTACAACATAGGAGATGATAGGCTCTTTTAATGTATGTTTCATTGTATGACTTAGCACTATACCACTTGTGTAAGCTTTCTCCTTTGTCTTCTTTGTCTTGGTATTTTTGCAGATGTGTGTTCTCTCTCCCAAAGGATGACAGCTTCTGGCAGAGACTATGTCTTTTACAATGCTGAGTCACCTATGCATGTGGATATGCTATGCTTAGGTGTGTGTGCACATATGCCTATATAAGATCATCTATCTAATAATAGGATAATATGCAAATTGGTCAGGATGCCATCACGTAATGACTGATCAGCAGGCTGCGTCCCACCCCCTGCGCTGGCCCAGAGACATGGCTCGTGTCCCCAACTCTGGCAATGGGCCCTGGGACATGAGGCTCTTGTCCCCGCAGCCAGCAACGGGCCCCAGGACATGAGGCTTGTGTCCCTGCGCCCAGAAACAGGCTGGGATGTGAGGCTCGTGTCCCTGCCCCCTGTGCCAGCCCAAAGACATGAGGCTTGTGTCCCCACCCCGGGCAATGGGCCCCAGATGTGAGGCTCGCATCCCCGCCCCCATACTGGCTTGGGGACTTGAAGCTCATGTCTCCGACCCTGACAATGGGCCCAGGGATGTGGGGCTCGCATCCCCGCCCTCCCTACACCAGCCGGGTGGTCCGCAGGCACACGGAAAGGCCCCTCCACCACGGGCCCAGCCAGGGGTCTGCAGGTACATGGAGGTCCACATCCCTCCGCGGCGGCCCAGCCCGGGGGTCCACAGGCCTCCCCCGGCTCTGGCCTACATCTTTGGGGCAATCCATCAAGGAGCCCTGGATGGGTGGGCGGGGCCTACCTCTTTGGGGCGATGGATCACGGGGCTCCCGCACTGTGACAAGGCACGGGCCAGGCTGGGGGACCCCTCCCACCTCGAGTGCATGAATTTCATGCACCAGGCCACTAGTATGAGCATAAAGAAGTATATGGAAAAGTACATATTAAATTGTTAATGTGGATTATCTGGGCTAGGGGTGGCTAATATGGATAAAAGAAGAAGAATAGGAGGATGGTTAAACAAATGAAAAGGACAAAAAAGACTATACCTAAAAAAACACATTCCTGGCACATCAGTTCAACTTTGGGGGGAGGGGGGGAGGTGGGGAGAGAGCCAAAATGATGAATCAGCAGACCACATTTATGCATTTATGTGAAATTTTACATATGTACTAGAGGCCCGGTGCACAAAAGTCAGGCATGGGGGGCGTTGCCCTCAGCCAGCCTGCACACTCTCCAATCTGGGACCCCTTGGGGATGTCTGACTGCTGGTTTAGGCCCAATCCCAGAAGTCCAATATCTCTCTCACCATCTGGGACTGCTGGCTCCTAACTGCTTGCCTGCCTGCCTGCCTGATCGCCCCTAACCACCTCTGCCTGCTGGGCTGATGCCCCTAACTGCCTCTGCCTGCCAGCCTGATAGCCCCCTAATTGCTCCCCTGCTAGCCTGATCGCCCCCTAACTGCCCTCCCCTGATAGCCTGATCACCCCTAACTGCCCTCCCCCACTGGCCTGATCACCTCTTACTGCCCCCTTGCCGGCCTGGTTGCCCCATACAGCCTGCTTATTCAGTCGTTTGGTCATCCTTCACTAATCCCCCCTGCCAGCCTGGTCATAGGCAGCCATCTTGTGAGGGAGTGAGGGTTAATTTGCATATTATCTCTTTATTATATAGGATATGTGTCAATAAATTAATATAGGGTACAACTAAGGAAGAGAAAAGAAGTACTGAGCATGTAACAAACATTTGATAAATATCTGGTGAATGTATGAATGCTGAGCAGTATGTGGTATGTGATAATGTTATAAATTTTTATTTTCAAGGAGTTTTTTCTTAGCTAACATTACTATGACACTCACAAGGCTTGCAGTGTATTCTCATAATCAGAATAACTGATGTTTTCTGGTTCACAAGTGGGACAACCTGCCTGGGAGAGTCCCAGTTTACTCTACAGTCACTTTGTTCACCTACTAGTCGTGACCAAATTATCTGGGTGATTTCTAAGAGTAGAAATGACAGGGCCCCAGCACTGGTGAGCTGAAGTAGCATGTAAAATTGGTGCTACATTCATTCAACAGCATACTTACTAGTAATGCTATACTATCACTCTACTACACAACACTGTGTCACACTGTGCCATACTATATAACAGTTAAATGAGCTGGAGCTACATATGTCAACATGGTAAATCACTGAGCAAAACAAACATTTGCAGAGGAATGCATGCTATGTGAAACCATTTACATAAAGTTTAAACTATGACACACCACATTGTGTAAAAATATCATATACAGTTAGTAAAAATCCAAATATTTATGTGCTGGGGGAGGAGGTGGGTCAGGGTGGGACTAAGGAATCTGCATTTTAACAAGTGTCCCAGGTGATTTTTATGTTCATTAAAATGTCAGAACCACTGTTCTAGGCGTTTTTAGCTGCCCACATGGTGCACTGCTTTGATAATGAGCTCTTCCCCAGAGCAAAACAAAGATTTATTTACTATATTTTAAAAAGATCATGCCTTATTGTCTGATCTTTGTCTTCTTGCTAGTATTTAAAAAGAACTAACCTATGTGAACTCCCTAATGTGTAGACAGAACTCAAATTAATCCATCCATCTAATTGGAGGAAACCAAACGCCCTGAATTGAAAAATGTCTTTGGTACTTTCTCCTGTGCCAGCTTTGGGCAATGATGACCTGCCCTGGCAAGAGAATCTTAGGTCTGTTGTCATTCTAGAACAGAATGTGATCTATCAAACATAAAAAAAGCACAGAGCATAATATAACAACCATCCACACACTGACCACTCAGCTGTATCCAGTCCTAACATTTTGCTAGACTTTTTCCAAATCTATTTTTTTGATAAATAAAACATCATGTAAAAAATGATGTAGCCCTTTCTTACTCATTCTTCTCCTCCCCCCGCCAAAGTAACCACTGTACCAGATTTAGTGATTTTAGTCCCATAAATATTTGTTGTTGCTGTTTTTTACTGTATAAGGTATTTTTATACAATTTGGTGTGACATAGTTTAAACTTTATGTAAATGATATCACATAGCATGCATTTCCCTGCAAATGTTTGTTTTGCTCAGTGATTTACCATATTGACATATGTAGCTCCAGCTCATTTAACTATTATATAGTATGGCACAGTGTGACACAGTGTTGTGTAGTAGAGAATCCTATATAATAAAAGAGAAATATGTAAATTGACTGTCCCTCCGCTACAGCCACAGCCAATCAGGAGTGAGTATGCAAATTAACCCAACAAAAATGGCGTGCCGTGGGCAGTGCACTTGCACAGGTGCCGAGTGGCTGGGTGCAGGCGTCCCACCCCACCCTGCCCCTGGTGCACACATCCTCTCCTCCCTCCCTGGCATGCGAATGTCCACCAGCACACTATCACCCTCGCGTGCCTGCAGCAGTCCTGGACCAAGGTGTGCGCAAGTTTTCCCCGCCCTTCTGCCGCACTTCCATCAACCCCAGCAGGCCTACATCCCCCACAGGATGTGCGCAGGTTCCCTCTGACACGCTCATGTCCTTTGGAGAGTGTCTGGGTGTTCTGGGTGCTGAGGGTGGGTGTCTATGAGATGACAGTGAGAGGGTGGAGTGGTGATGCCCTGTTCCTGCAGAGGCCAGTGCAGCAATGAGATCACCTCTGTGGGGCTAATGCAGGTGCTGAGGTGGGAGCAGGTGCAGACAGACACACCTGGTGGGTGTAGGCAGCCCTTGCTGAGGTGCCTTTGGTCAGCATTCAAGATCAGGAACCCAGAGGAGGTGAGGAGTTCCATCCTCTCAGTGAAATGGTGGGATAGTCGGGGTGACTGCAGAAGAGGAATGTGCACTTTGGGTGCCAGCACCCATGAGCGAAGGCTGCCCTGACTGAGCCTCGCTCACATGGGGCCTAGTGCACTCCTGCTGGGCAGCAGGTGACAGGATGTGCTTTTCCGAGTTAATGAGAGAAAACATTGATTCTTCCACTGCCTGTGAAGGTGGGGAAAGTGAAGTGGGGAGACATGCGGGGAGTGAGCGAGGTTCCCTGTCTGTGGGTTCCAAATCTGCTGTTGGTTCCTTTCATCACTGACTAGAGATATACAGGGTGTCCCCCCAAAATGTATACACACTTTGAATACCTACTAATTCCAATGGGTTTAAGCATGAAAAGAAAGAAACAGCAATGGAGCTGTCATCTGTTACAAGTGCTGGCACAAACAGGCAGTTGGACATTCCCTGAGGAGTTCCAGATTGGAGAGGGTGCAGGCCAGACTGAGGGGCCCCCTTTCCCCACCACCCCCATGCATGAATTTCGTGCACTGGGCTACTAGTGATAATTTAGTATTACTAGTAAGTATGCTGTTGAATGAATGTAGCACCAGTTTTCTGTATTCTTTTTAAAAATAATTTTTATTTTTCAGTTACAGCTGGTGTACAATATTATATTACTAGTAGTTTCAGGTGTACAACCCATAAATCTCCATAAATCTAGTACCCATCTAACACCACACACAATTATTACAATACTAGAGGCCTGGTGCACAAAAATTCGTGCACTCAGGGGGGTCCCTCAGCCCGACCTGTGCCCTCTCACAGTCTGGGAGCCCCCGGGTGATGTCCGACTGTGGCTTAGGGAGTGGGCCTAAGCCGTGGTTGGACATCCTTAGCGCTGCCGTCAGCCCATCTTGTGGCTGAGCAGAGCTCCCCCTGTGAGAACACACTGATCACCAGGGGGCAGCTCCTGCATTGAGCGTCTGCCCCCTGGTGGTCAGTGCGTGTCATAGTGACCAGTCATTCCCGGTCGTTCTGCTGTTAGTATCAATTTGCATAGTACCCTTTTATTATATAGGATTATTGCCTTTATTCCCTACTAGAGGCCTGGTGCACAAAATTCGTGCAGGGGGGGAGTGTCCCCCAGCCTGACCTGTACCCTCTCCAATCTGGGATCCCTCCCCTGCTGGCCCATTTGCCCCCAACTGCTCTCCTCTGTCAGACTGATCGTCCACAACTGCCCTCCCCCGCTGGCCCTCTTGTTGTGGCCCTCTTGTGGCAGCCATCTTGTGGTGGCCATCTTGTGATGACATAGCGCGAGGGTGTCATGCAAGGGCATGACACCACCTAGGCTTTTATTATATAGGATGCTGTACTTTACGTCCCCATGATTATTCTGTAACTACTAATTTGTACCCAATTTGATCTATTTTATTGCTGATAGATATTTAAGTTCTTTTCTTTTTTGTTTGTTTGCTTTTAATCCTCACTCAAGATATGTTTTTATTGATTTTAGAGGGAGGGAAAGAAAGGGGGGGGGAGAGAGAAACATCAAAGTAAGGGAAAAACATTGATTAGCTGCCTCCCTTATGTGTCCTGACTGGGTATGTGCACTGATTGGAATCGAACCTGTAACCTTGTACAGGATGGCACTCCAACTAACTGAGCCACCTGGCCAAGGCAAGTTGTTTTCATTTTTTAAACTATTATGCATAACGCTAAAATGAACTTTTTTGGTGAGTTTCTCCTGCCGTGTGAGGATTTGATGTATCTACCAATGGACTTGTGAGTCTTAATAAATGTGCATCTTCAGCTTTAACAGATATTGCAAAATTGTTCTATGAAGAAATTGTACCAATTCCCAAACCATTTCCTGAATATTTTAGCAAGGCTTCCCTTTTATGGCTTCAAATTTAAGTGAAGAAAACAAATATAAATCAAGGAAAGAAACAGCTTCAAGAACACATTTAATTATCAGTGGAACTTGCTTCAGACTGTTCTTTTTCCCATCTGGAGGTGTTTCTCCCATGAGACCACTGCCCTTCAAATACAATTGGTGCACCACCCAAGTCAAGTCTCCTTCCATCACCATTTAGCCTCTCATAACCTCACAATGCAATATACAGATGATGTATTATAGAATTGTACATCTGAAACCTATATAATTTTATTAACCCATGTACCCCCAATGAATTCAATAAAAAATACAATCAGTGCATACTGGTTAAGCTCTGGTGACTAGGTATATGGGAGCTCGGATTAAAAGGTGTACGTGCAAAAAGACTTATTTTCTGAGAGCTTAAAGACTATTAGGAAGCTAAAGCATAAACTGTAGATTAAACAGGTTAATTATTTAAACAACAATTTTACAGTAAGTGAGAAAAGATGCCACTGAATAATGCAGATTCATCATTGAATAAATCATGCCTACATTCATTCTATAGGAGTTCTCCAGATAGGAAAGTCAGAGCTCATGCGATTCTAATTTGCCAGACAATGGTTTCCTAGCAACCATCACTGGATGAGAATCAGCTAACTCTGCTTTTTTGAAGTGGACCTTACTCCGTTAGAAAAATGACTTAAATAAATACCAGTTTAAGGTAGAACTTTTCCACGTAAAACTATATTTGAAATATATGACTGCTGAACAAAGATCTAAAGTGGTTTCCATTCCCAGAAGCTAACAAAGGTGGATGTGTGCAAAGGTGGAAATGAAAGAGACACCAGATTTAGGGACTTGAGCATCTTACTTTTCCCAGGAGTTGGGGTTGGACAGTGATGAGTGAAGAGACAAAAGACAGACTCAGGAAGGAGGGAGGAGCAACAGAACCCCACCTTTGAATGGTAGAATGCTGCAATTTTCTAGGAACACATGGCCCAGGAAGTTTCTTCCAGCTAAAGGGTGCAGAAATGAATCATTTGGGCACGAACCCTGGAGACTTACTCCACATCACCAGCATCTGCTGATTAGCTCCAGGAGATTGCACATCACGTGTTTCCTGACACAGAGGAAACATCAGCCTGGTCATTCATCTCTGATGGTGACTGTCTGATTGGAAGAGGGGAAGTCATGTGGGATTCCCAGAAAGAACACCCACGATGGGAATGTTTATATTCTTTGAGCTTACTGTGCCCTCGTCGCCACAGCATGAACTAGAACTTGAGAGAGGAAATGGTCATCATTGAAGGAAAGGGTTTCCAAAGCAAACTTGTTTAGCACCACAGCAGAATGACATTTCCTGGGCCTTCAAATAGAAATGGAGACCAGAGAGTTCTAGAGCTAGAAGAGACTTTTACAGATGAAAAATACAGAATATAAAGAACTGGGCGATTCTGCCTTGTGTATAGTTATATTTGTACCTGACTTCTGGAGAGGAAACTTCTTCTTCACCTTCCTCCTTCGCACAAAAACAAATGCTATCAGACACTCTTAGAGGCATCTATAAGAAAAAGCATAGTATTTTAAAAGTTTAGTCAATAAAATAGAGAATCTATACTAATAAAAGAGTAATATGCTAAATAGACCAGGAGACCTTCCAGAGATCTTCTGGACATCCTTCTGGACAAAGCCATGGTGGCGGGGCAGAGGCAGAAGCAGTTTGGGGCAATCAGTCTGGCAGGGGCGGGAAGTTAGGGGTGCTCAGGCCAGAAGGGGGGGACAGTTGGGGTTGATCAGGCCGGCAGGCAGAATGATTAGGGGTGATCAGGCAGGCAGGCAGGCAGGTGAGCAGTTAGGAGCCAGCAGTACAGGATTGAGAGAGAGATGTCTGACTGCTGGCAGTCGGATATCCCCAAGGGGTCCCAGGTTGGAGAAGGTGCAGGCCAGGCTGAGGGACACCCCTGCCCCCTCGTGCATGAATTTCATGCACCAGGCCACTAGTACAATATAAGTTAAGGGATCCTGAAAAAAAATTCTTATTATTCTTAAAATCTCCTTAACGTTTTAAGTTAAAGTAAAGTTAGAGTTATGATTAGAGTTCTGTTAATGATAGTTCACTTTAGTGCAATATTTCAGCACTGTAATTTCAACTGTAGGTCAGATGTTACTAAAAGTCTTTAAAAATCAATGCTCTGCCAATCTTTATTGACAAATACTTTATTTCAAGATGCTTGACTAAAGCCATACAATTATCCTTTCAGTGTTCCTTGACATCATTTTTTAAATATACCAATTGTTAGTACAAGAAATTTCTTTGAATGTAATTATGACACCAGATATAAAAAAATATAAGATTCAGCCCCCACCAAAGTTGGTGGGTCTTCTGATTTCAGTCACCTGAATTTAGCCTGTTCCAGTAGATGCAGGGTTGTGTTGGGTCTGCCTCTCTTCCCAACTCCATGTTTAGCGATATTATGTTGGTACCTTGGAATCAGCCATGGAGGGAGTATTTGTACCACTGAAAGTGGCAAACACTACAAATCAGGGCTTTTATTGGAGAGCCATTTGTTACACATTTACCAGCACACCCCTGGGAAGATGGCACTTTGTCATCACAGTGACTTGTGAATCCGAGGCCAATATTCTTTCCACCGCTATTGCCACCTGTTCATCCAAGCAAAAATACAATCAGAAAAGTAGTCTATAACCACTTCTTCAAAAAATGTTTAAAAATTAAGAGCAAACAAACAAAAAGCCTGATAACATCCATTCCCATAATTGACTGGTAGACTTAACATTTTGTTTTGTGGGATTATCCCTACCATTAGAAACCTCATTCCCGTAGCTATGAAGGCATCTCTGGAAAGCCAGTTCAGTCCTATCGAATATTCCTTGCTTACCTTTCACCATGGGCTCAGTCTAATGGTCATTCTGCCTGTCGGGGAGCTTCCTTCTACAGCAGCTTTGATGTGAAACCCCTTCACTGACCCCTGCGGACCAGAGACTCCAAAGTGACTTTGATTCAGGCTTTTCATTAGCAGCTTAACTTCTTTAGTGCTAAGCATACTCCCCTCTGCTGGTTAAACCCTTGTTTTTTCCTCTTGGCTGCACTAAGATCATCACTAAATATTCATCACACATGGGCAGTATGCTGGGTACTAGTCTCTCTGGAAACCAAGACTTTTTTTTTTTACTAAAGCTCAGAAATAATCCAGCATGAGGTGGATTTAGTGAGAGGTTAGAAAGGGCCCGGGAGACAGGTATATGAGGAGAGATCTGTCCTGGTCCCATTGGATGACCAGAGTGGCTGATACTGAGAGGCCTGTGCAAGTTCAGTATTCTTGGTACATTTAGTCTTTAAAATAAAAGAGCTCGATCAGTGGTTGAGCATGGACTTATGAACCAGGAGGTCACAGTTCGATTCCCAGTCAGGGCACATGCCTGGATTGTGGGCTTGATCCCCAGTGTGGGGCATGCAGGAGGCAGCCGTTCAATGATTCTCTCTCATTGATATTTCTCTCTCTGTCTCTCCTTCTCCTTTCCTCTCTGAAATCAATAAAAATATATTAAAAAAATTTCTGTCACTTGGACTTTGGGTTAAGTCTCTTTAGGCAGAATAGATATCATCCATTCATCTATTCATCTCACAACAATTATTAAACACTAGAGGCCCAGCATGTGATTGAAATCACGTGAGGAGACGCTCTGCCTCCTGCCTCCCGCCTCCTGCTGCTGTGAGGAGGTGCCCCACCTCCCACCTCCCACTGCACAAGGAGGCTCCCTGCGGGGCGCCAGGCCGAGAAGTACTCCATGCACCTCATCCATGCACCTCATGGTGACCAGTCGTTTGGTTGTTTTGGTCGTGACGCCTCTTGGCCTTTTATTATTATGATTACAAAAACCTAGGGTCTAGTCTCCTTGGGCTCAGCTCAGCCTTGGGAGGACAGGGATCATGGGGTAGGGGTTCAGAAGAAGGTGGAGAACCCACTTACTATCAGTTTGTTCCCTTCTGGGTGCTGGTTATTGTGGGTAACACCAAAGAACAAGAGGTCTTCTCTTGTGAGGACTTAATTACAGCAAAGAAGCTTGTAATCTAAACGGTTGGCTACCATGTCATCTGTGGTGACAGGGATGAAGATGTAGATTTCATACTGTTGGCACATTCCACTTCCTCTAGTCTCTAAACAAGGTGACTTAAGAACTAAAAAAATATCAGCAAATATGGAAGGAAACACTGGTGCCAACTTTTAAGCTCTGCTAAGCCCCAACCTCCTTTCCCAGCTTCACACTGATTCAGGCTTCCCTGATTCTCAGGAGGGAAGGAGGAGCTGCAGCAGAACCACAAGCTTTTGCATCACTCCAGGTATGTGCGTGCCCCTCAGACCTGCTAACCTACCACATCTGGAGGCACAGGACTACCCAGCCTCTCCATACAGCTGCCGTGTCAGAGTCTTTGTACTCTGTTAACTGACTCTCAGAGAAAAACCCAAGCAGAAGGTGTCATTTGGTGGAAGATCACATTCCATGACTTGAGTTTCATGCTGTGTTAATCCATGGATGCAATTAGTTACCCAACAGCCGAAAGCTTGTTCTGTGGTTGGCAGGTACCTTGGCACATTACCCATGGAACAGATGGCTACGGGTTCCACAAATTAGATTACCAGATGATTGTATAATAAAGTCAACCAGCCACTCCTGCCTTACTCTTCCTGCCTTGCTGATAAATTGGAGCGAGTCTATGTAAATGCACTGACCTTTCACTAATTAACCATTCCTCTGGGTGGGGACACAGTTGAAGCAGTGTCTGAGGAAGGGCAAGGGGGTATGCTCTTTCAAGACATTTAATTAATCTTCAGTGTGCATGTCTTCTTGCCCTTTCTCTCTGATTCCCATTCCAGAATTCTCAAGTGTTCTACATACTAACTGGAAGGCATCTGATCTCCCTCCAATCTGCTTTGCTGACCAGGTTAGAAGGGATTTATTGCTACTCTTCTGATTCATATTGATGTGATTCAAATAAGAATCTTTCCCGAGCTCTAAGAGGTGAAATGGAAGGGGTCTTCTGCAGCATGGCTCATCAGTCCTCTCCTGCCCCCACACTCCCCTCTTAGAGGAATTACGTTACCTCAAGCCAGCCAAGTTCTCCTACTGTGTATTCTCCCTCCCACCCCAATGGCAGTTCACTTTCTCAGAAGCCAAGTAGATTTCTTCTCTTGAAAAATGCACAGAAAGGGATCAGGAAGCGGAATGGTGTCAAAGCACAGGTGAATGTCTAGGCCATTGATGGCGAACCTATGACACGCGTGTCAGAGGTGACACGCGAACTCATTTTTTTGGTTGATTTTTCTTTGTTAAATGGCATTTAAATATATAAAATAAATATCAAAAATATAAGTCTTTGTTTTACTATGGTTGGAAATATCAAAAAATTTCTATATGTGGCACAGCACCAGAATTAAGTTAGGGTTTTTCCAAAATGCTGACACGCCGAGCTCAAAAGGTTCGCCATCACTGGTCTAGGCACCCTTGCAGAGGTCCTCCGAATGGTCTGGCTCCAGAATCTAGTTAGCCACCTTCTCCGAGGATCCTACTTAACCTGAATCTTTGTAATAAATTTACCTCTATTTGAATTTGCACACATGGTTTCTATGCATCCAAATGATTCCTCTCCGGTACATCCCCTTACTCAGTTTCCTTCACCAAAGGAAAAACACAAAACCACGTCACTGTCTGGAACTTTGTCCCCCAAACCCTAAAATGTCAGATGCCCATCACTCTACTAGGCAAAACATTCCTGAGCCAGAACCAGAATCCAGTTCAATTATGAAAGAAGTGGGACCTTATCTGAAGGCCTTTCACTTGTACTCAACCCACTGGTGCAGCTCACATTGCCCAAGTCTTGAAACCATGACACCAGTGTTCTTTCTCCCAGGCTGCACTCCTCATCTTGGGCTAGCACTCTCAGGGGTGTTTGGATCATCATACTAATTGGATTGGGTACCAATAGTAGCCCTTGAATTTATTGCTTTTATGTGAAGGTGGTTCAGAGTGGAGAGAAGTAGTGCCTTTCATGAAAGAGGTGGGCTGGGACATGGATAGTCCTCCAGCAAGGAAGGAACTAGGCTCAGGCTCAGGGCCAGCCTTTGGTGGAGGAGAGAGTCTGGAAGCAGGCCTGGGAAACACCCAGTAAGCTGGAGAAGAGGTGTGTCCTTTGGTTTTGTTTATCTGGTTTAATTGCTTATGCTCACTGTTTTTTCACATTTTTAACAAACCTGTCAGCTCGGGTGTGTGCCAGGAACCCATTAGACTCAGTCTTCATAAACGAATGGTTGGCACTGTGGCTCTGATGAAAGTGATCTTCCAAATTCCCTGCATATGAAGAGAAGGCAGGCAAGAAGCATCACTCGCATCCTTATCTCAGGCTTCTAGACTTGGGATCTTTGAGGCCAAGCCCTGATCAACTTAATGAATGGCCATTGTCTGTTAGCTATGTAGAGATAGTCATGACATGCACCATTGGGGAGCTGCTAGCCAGCATTAAGAGGGACTTGGGGTGAGCTATATCTCTGCTGTCATACTGTATTGGCTAAGGGCACACTGAGGGATAGTGACTGTGGGTGATGGTTATGTTCCTGTGTATGTAGTCTGTTTATATGCCTGCTGACCACCTGCTGCAAGTGATGTCATTTTTCAAAGAGGTGTTGGCCAAGTAAATCATCCCCTTTGGCCAGAAATGTGTGAGTTTGTAGTTTATATAAGACAAGACAGTGAAGTCTGGCCATAGGAAAGAGGCCAAGTAAACTGCAAAATGATCATTTCCAGATGTGTCCAATTTTGGAATAGAGCCAGCTTCCTCATGCAGTCAAGCTGGTGCCCCCATGATACAAGGCTAGCTGAGTCTTCAGCAGGAGTTGGATCTTTTTTTCCTGGCCTGTGTTTATTTATCTTCTCTAACTTCAAGCTGACCTATTGTTTTCCTCCTTGAAATCCCTGGGAGTTTATAACCAGATGATTATAAAATTTAAATAAGCACATACTTGGAAAATGGGGAAAAAACATCAAGACTCAGACCTCAGGCAATGCCAGGTTGCAGGCTACCACAGATCAAAAGCAGGCTGCACTGCCCCTTCATGAGACCATCTCTGCTTGGGGGCAAGTGGCTTGCCCTGCCCTGCTTCTTGGGTGAGCAACCATAGACTTTTTTTTTTTTTTTTTTGCATAGGAGCTACTTTTGACCTCAAACCTATGACTCTTTGGAATGCTAGCAATTTAGAAAGGGTTGTAGCTTTAACTTACTACCTGGATGAATAACAAAATTGTAATGGCATGATTAAAAAAGCAAAAACACAGCAAAGGCAAAAACGTATCAAAGGATGAAGAAATCACTGGGAGAGATGATCTTATAGGAAAGTGATCAAGACCCAACCCCTCTGAACAATTCTTTTCACACAGCACTGTGCAATTCAGGACTGACATCACATTCATATCTTCAAGGCCACATCAGGGTCAAATAATGTCTACTGGGTGTTTGCCTTATGGAAGGCATAGTATTAAGAGCTCAGTGGGGAGAGAGAGAAAGGAATATGAAGACCTGGTTTATATGTACAGAATTGGGAAATATTCTGCAGGTCAAAAAAAAATTTGAAGAGAGTTCTCTGAAACCATAAACTACAAAGTAGCGTAAAGGATACCAGGGAAGGGTAAAACTGAGACAGTGAAAATTCATCTGTCTTATCTGGGACATTTCATAAACACATTCTGTGTTAAGATACATCCATTGAAGTCCTGGATCTAGCCGCATGGATGTAAATATCACCTGAGGGTCTCTGATGTACTCAGCTGCTCAAATGTCAATGATGGTTTGGCCAATGTTTCCATCAACAGTCCTTTCACCAATGGGACTATTCATCAAGATCTCAGTGTTCATCACCAACTCTTTTCCCTTTGAAGTCTTAGGAGGTGGGATTTTATTCCTTGCCTTACTGTGATTGGATGGTATTGTATTGTTACATATCCATAGGTTGTTGTCACCCTTTCTCCAAGAATATGAGAGTAGTGTTTTTGTTGGGTATAAAGGGCAACCGTATAGATCTGGACATATGTGTGTGTGTGTGTGCGTGAGAGTATATCTGTGAATGGGAAAGGTATATATTTGAAAGCAATGTGTGCTCTCAGTATGTGATAGGATAAATGACCCCAATAATATGTGAATGCTTTGACTTTAACACTCACTAGTCTGCATGTGGCTGTTTATTTCCCCCTTTGTTCTTGGCTGGCAATTCAAGGTAACTGGCACCACATGAGCATTGGCCTGTTGATTCTGGCCAAGCATCCAGGCTCCCAGGAGGTTCCTTTTATTGAACCAAAGCGAATAACATGCTTTGCCTCTTATTTTTAAAAAACAATCTTTCATTAAAACTGCTAATCACATGCATTTCCTAAAGCTGTATTGTTGACTTTTAAAGATGAATGCATTTTACAGCAGCAATTAAGGAAATAATCAAGAACCTAAGGGTTACATGAAGGACCTGTTAAACAAATTTGGGCATGTTGGTAGGGGGATAGCCTGTGAAATGTGAAAGACAAATCTAAGTCAAATAAACAAACAAACAAACAAATAAATAAATAAATCTTATAGTGGGGATGTGGAGTTTGTTATTCAGGAGAGAGAGAATAGGCCAAAAATGAGAATAACTTAAAGTTATAGATTGGTTCTTGGGTTAAAGATTGATAGAAAGATATTGAGGAAAATGAAGATTGGACATATATAACTACAATGTTTTTTAAATGAGAAAGGTACAAAGATCTCTCTACATTTCCTCCTCCCCCCCCCCCCCCCGCAACAATATTCCTTGGGGTCAAGTTAGGGAAAGAATGATGGGTTGATCTAATTCGGCACGGAACGCCTTTTATATGGAGCTGACAGCAACTCTCATCACTAAGGTGCTGTGTAATTCTACATATGACCTTGTCTAAGACAATTAAGAAATTAGAGTCAGTGGTGTGGCTCTTACCCAGCTTGCTGCCAGCTCAGTGAGGACCAGCAGTGTGATAGGCCTGCCGAGTTCATGTAACTTAAACTGCTTTAGAAGAAGCCTGGAGACTAGAATAAGGGAGAAGATAGTCCCATGGCATCTCTTCTAACAGATCACTTCTGGAATAATCTCTTTATAGAAAAGCAACTTGGGTACCAATGAGATTACCACTTTGAGAAATAATGCCTAAACATTTATGTGTAATTTGTTCATACTCTAGAGCAGTGGTTCCCAAACTTATTTGGCCTACCGCCCCCTTTCCAGAAAAAATATTACTCAGCGCCCAATGGAAATTAATTTTTTTAAAATTTTAATAGCAATTAAACAGAAAGATATATGTATTAATGTGTCTACCTTTTTCGTAAAATATAGTAAAGAAAGGTGTAAATTAGAAACATTGAAGTTTGAAATTATGAAACTATTTATTGAACTCAGAATAGAAAGGTAATACAAAAAAAGTTAAAACAAATGCACCTGTGGCCATCACCGCCCCCCCATCGCTGCAGCGCCCACCAGGGGCGGGTAGCGCCCACTTTGGGAATCACTGCTCTAGAGTTCTCAAAACGGCTACATTATCTCACTGGGCCTCAAACTCAATCTATGATTTAACATTAGCCCCATAATGCAGATGAAAAAGTGAGGCCCAGAGAGGGGTAATAGGCTAGCTAGGAGGAGGTGGCTCCAGAACTTACATATAAGCTCTCTGGATGCAGAACTGTTGTTTTTTTTCTATGATCCCATGAACAAAACTACAAGCCCAGAGCAGGGGTCTGGACTAAGGATTCTGGGTGCCACATTCAAGAAGGAGCTTTGGAAGAAACTGAAGATGCTCAGCCTAAAAGGCAGACACTTTTAGAGGCTCTGTGATAGCTGTTATCAAATATTTGAAACTGTCAGAGGAGGATGGAGGTGACTTCTTTATAGATCCACAGGGCAGAAGAAGGACTAATTGATTGAAATGGTGCATGAAGCCAGAGGGCAATGGCAACAGCGTGTCTGAAAGAGTGACACGTGTTGAGCTGCAGAGCTGTGTCCAGATAGGTCACTCTAGCAATGGCTTCAGAGCAACGGAGAGCCAGATGGTCACCTAAGCAGATGGGGGGGGGGAGGGTCATCAGCACAAAGGTCTGTAGCTGGGACTTTGCCTGCATTTGTGGGCAGACAAGTCTGTCTAAAGCACCACGTAGTTTTGATTCCACTTGAAGCAGTGTCCTGCTGTGGGGTCCTGTCCCAGAGGGGAGCCTGGCTGTCAGTTTGGAAAGCCCATAGTTCAGAGCTGACCGCAGAACCCGAACACTTCTGGCTGCTGTTCTTGACAGGCCTGCATGTGCTCCCACTTGGTGGCTATTTTTGGGTTTTCCTGTTCTGGTTCTGCAGCCGCCTGTAGCTTCCCTTTGCTTTTCCCAGGTGCCGGGAGCAGGGCTTGCCATTGATGGTGGCTTATCCCATCTGGCTTCCTTTTGGGGTTCATGAGGGTAACTCATTAGTTAGTTTTGTGGTGAATGTTGTCCATAACCAAGTGTGTTGATTTTAATAGCTCTGTCTGTTTCCATGTGGAGACTCAAGAAAATCCAACCTATGCGGCCATATGGCCGCCATCATGCCAAGATTCTCTGGCCTGCTGCTGTTACTTCAAGCGCCTCCTCCATGGCTTTCTGGTCAGGTGTCCGCTAACTCAATTATTTCCTACTAGAGGCCCGGTGCACAAAAATTTGTGCACTCAGCGGGGTCCCGCAGCCAGGTTTGTGCCCTCTCGCAGTCTGGGACCCCTCGGAGGATAACCACCTGCTGACTTAGGCCCGCTCCCCGGGGTATTGGGCCTAAGCTGGCAATCAGACATCCCTCTGGCAGCCCGGGAGCCCTCGGGGGATGTCCACTTGCAAGCGGGGAGCAGGCCTAAGCTGCAGTCAGACATCTTTAGCGCTGCTGAGAAGGTGGGAGAGGCTCCCATCACCACCACTGTACTGGCAGCCATCAGCCTGGCTTGTGGTTGAGCAGAGCTCCCCCTGTGGGAGCATACTGACCACCATGGGGCAGCTCCTGCATTGAGCGTCTGGCCCCTAATGGTCAGTGTGTGTCATAGTGACCAGTCATTCCCAGTCTTTCTGCTGTTAGGGTCAATTTGCATATTACCCTTTATTATATAGCATAGAGGCCTGGTACAGGGTGGGGGCTGGCTGGTTTGCCCTGAAGGGTGTTCCGGATCAGGGTGGGGGGTCCCGCTGGGGTGCCTGACCAGCCTGGGTGAGGGGCTGAGGGCCGTTTTTAAGCTGGCCAACCGCCCCCCACCCCCACCCCCCCCACCCCGCTGGCGATGGAAGCTCTCCTTCTTTTTTCTTTTTTAATTCTGGGATTTATTTACCTTCTATAATTGAAACTTTGTAGCATTGAGAGGAGCTCAGAGCCAGCCAGGGCAGGCAGGAGGGAAGCCTCCTGCTCGCTCCAGCTCCGTGGCCACGGCCGGCTAAAAGCCGGCATCTGGGGTTTATTTACCTTCTATAATTGAAACTTTGTTGCTTTGAGTGGAGCTCAGAGCCAGAGCCCGCCAAGGCAGCTGGGAAGCTTGGCTTCCTCCATCATTGGGGCAACCAAGCCTCCTGCTCGCTCCAGCTCCATGGCTGCCGGCCGCCATCTTGTTTGGGTTAATTTGCATATAGTCGCTCTGATTGGCTGGTGGGCGTGGCTTAAGGCATAGCAAAGGTACAGTCAATTTGCATGTTTTCTTTTATTAGTGTAGATTGTTCTCTTAGAAACTACCATCAGCATATAATAAAACATAACACTTCTGTGAAAGAGCTTGTTGGAATAAAATAAGTGAAGCTCTGCTAGAACATAACTTAAAGAAGATTTAAAAACAGATATAGAGGCTTTTTCCACAGTGAGTTATGGCCTGGGCTGGGGAGATGTGCCATCTATCCACATTTTGCCTTCTTTGCCCCAGTAGAGAACAGTTCTCACAGTTGGACGTCTGACTCAGTAAGCTGTCGGTTGTGCTTGACTAAAGTCACATCCTTGATTGATGCCAAATCTTGCTCAATTAAAGGTTCATTTTTCTTTTGGCTGTTGGCAAATGCGACATTGATTATGGGTTATTAGCATCCACCCCCTCAGATTTCGAAGGCTCCGGTAGCGGTTGCCTGCATACCAACTATCCATAGCAGCAGGGCTCCAGCCATCTCTCCGTCCTGGGCCCAAGGACACCTGCCAGCTGTCTGACTGCAGGGAGCTTATATGCGCAGTCAGGCCCTTCCCAGGGAGATTTAAAAGAAAAAAGAGATCTGTACCCTATCTCCATCTCACTCCCAGCTGAGCAAAACAGCGGTATCTTGTGATAATGTTTAGGTACTTTATGCCACTCTATCCATTGGGTCATTTGTTCATTCATCCAATAAGTACTTTTGAGGCCTGGCTGATGAAACAATTGCAGAGACTGCAGAAGGATGAGACTGAGTCTCCTAAGCTGCGTGTGAACAAAGTGTCCGCATTACCACAGGAGTTCCCAGGCAGGATGTGGAGACTCTGAGCCACCACCCACAATTACACCTGCTTGGTAGGCCTTCCTCTGAGAGACCACAGAGGCCCTGGCCTGCCAAAGGACTTTCCGTTCTCACTCACCATCTTCCACTCTGGATGCCTCCCAACCCTTCAACTTGCTCTGGCCTGGAGCTGTGTCTCCATCAATAGGGAGACTTTGTGAGAATGAAAGGCAGCTTCTCTTCCCTGCAGGGCTGCGACCTCCATGAGGTGCCCTGTGGCAGGATGGAGGCCTGGGCCAGACTGCCCCTGCAGAGCTTCCTCTTGAGTGCTTGCCTCTGCTCCTGCCTGGGCTCACAGGTCTCCTTCATCACCCAGAGCATTTGTGTCCTAGGGCAGCTGGAAAAACATTACTCAAATTTAGTGACTAAAGATAGCACATTATCTCACAGGTCTGAAGGTCAGAACTGGGAACCTTCCAGAGGCCCCAGGAGAGAAGCTGGCTCCCTGCCTTTCTCAGTGTCATGAGACCTCACTGTTCCTTGGCTCCTGGACCCCTTTCTCCGTCTTCAAAACCAGCAAGTAGCGTTTCTCCTCTCTGACTCTGCTTCGGTCCTCACATCCTCTTCTCCTGCCTCTGACCTTCCTGCCTCTCTCTAATCAGGACCCTAGTGACTGAACTCACCTGGGTAACCCATGACCATGTCCCTGGGGCTCTGAATTGATCACATCTGCAAACTCCCTTTTGTCCTGTAAAGGAATATTCACAGGTTCTGGGGATTAGGTAGAGAACATTTTGTGGGGCCATTAGTTTGTCTGCCATACCCAGCTCCTTTTTCTGTTTCTTTGTTTTAGTCCAAAAAAGGATTTAAAAATGTATTTTTTCATTTTTTTATTGTGGTAAATTCCATAACATAAAATTGACCATCTTAACTAGTTGTAAGTATTCTGAACAGCTCGGTGGTATTAAATACATTCATCATGTGCAAGCATCGCCATCACCCATCTCCAGAATGCTTTTCCTCTTGTAGAGCCGAAAGTCGGTACCCAGGTCCTTTTATCCTGACCATGGCAGCTCACTGTGGCATTTGTCAGAATGATCACAAGGAGAGCAAACTTAATGAGTGTTTGCCACACACACAAAAAAATCCTATATAATAAGACCCTAATATGCAAATAGACGGAAAGGTAGAACGACTGGTCGCTGTGACACACACTTACCACTGGGGGCAGACGCTCAACGCAGGAGCTGCCCCCTGATGGTCAGTGCGCTCCCACAGGGGGAGTGCTGCTCAGCCAGAAGCCAGGCTCACAGCTGGCGAGTGTAGCAGTGGTGGCAGGAGCCTCTCCCACCTCCACAGCAGTGCTAAGGACCCCTTGGGAGATGTCCGCTTGCTGGGTTAGGCCCGCTCCCTGTGAGAGGGCACAGGCCAGGCTGAGGGACTCTCCCCTCTCCCCACTAGTGCAGGAATGTCATGCACCAGGCCTGTAGTTAGATAAAAATGTTAGCTAGTTGAGGATATTGAAGCACAGGCTTATTGCTTGCTCAGTATACCCAAACCAGGGAGCAACCCAGGCAGACAGCCTGATTCCAGACACCTGCCACCTTCCTGGGAAAGAAGGTTTACTGGAAAGCGTTGTTCCCAAATGTTGCCTGCAGCAGCGGAACTTGAAACATCTCACAGGAAAGACAGAAGATAAAACCTCTCCCAGGCCTTTGTGGCCAGTGTCAATTAAACAGCATCGCTGTAGGAGGCTGTTAATCAGACACTTCTGTCGGAAAAAAAAAAATGCAGCTGCTGAAGTAAGCAGGACTGACTTCTCCACAAGTTACAGGGGCGCTATCAAGCCTGTTAGTGGAAATTCCCCCCCATTCCTCCCCCATGTGGTTTGCTGCTGCTGCTGCTGCTGCTGCTGCTGCTGCTTGCAAAAATGCCAGTGAGCGCTTTTTCCAGCCCTGGTCTCTAGCCGGGTCTCTCATCTCATTGCTTGCCATTAGCCGTGATGTTCCTGTGGGCCTTCAGGAGTCCAATTTTCATTTTGGAGAACTAGCAAATCTTCTCAAGAACTCGGCAGCCCTATAATCCAGCTGGCTGCTCTGTGTAAAATCAGCCATGAGATTAGAGTTTAGGGGAATGGAAAGGGCTCACAGCCACTCGCCCTGAAGAACAGGAGCCTGCGGAAACTCCAAGAAATGGAAAGGAAATGCCTTGTTGGACACAGGGCCAATGAGACAAGCCATGTTGGTGGTTTGGTGTTAAATGATGCCCTTAATCCCCAGCTCTGGGGACCTGGTGTCTCCGATGAGCGTTCTTCAGCTTGGCTTGGTCTTCTTGTTCTCTGCACTGATGTTCAGGGCCATTTGCAGGCACAGTAAATACTTGTCTTGTCAAATGGCATTTGGCTACTCACATGTCTTGTTTAAGAGAAAAATGTCAGGGATCTCTCTCCCTCCCTCCATTTCTCTCTCTCTCTCTCTGTTGTGAACTACAAGGAGGTGTACGTACATCAATACCGTTCTTACTTCCCTAACCGCTGTGAAGCCACAGATGAAGACTGATCTCTTCAGAGTGCTCTTATCCCGATTAGGGTTGTGTCAAGTCAAGGGAAGCCGCCATGCCTTAGTTATGTACCAAGTACTTGTCGCAGAGAGCACAGCCTGTTCCAGACCAGAAGCAACCCAGCTGCCAGTTAGAACCATTAACACAGCGTCTTCATACTTCATCTCTTGTAATCTCAAAACATCTTGTGAGTCAAATGTGTTTAATCCCCATTGACTTAGCCCATTTATTTCTTACATCAACCTTATGGGATTTTGTCATTCTTCTTCATTTAGAGATGAAGAAACTGAGGTTTAGAGAAGTGAAGTAAATTAGTCGCTCTGCTAGCAGGTGACTGAGCTAGGTTTGAACCAAGTGTCTTGTTGATGGCAAACGAAGCTGGACCCCCTCTCTAAGCCACATGGCAGCTGCCAGGGTGCGTAGTCAAGTCCAAGTGTGGTATCTAGTGTGTCTGGAAGACCTCCCTGGAGGCGTGATAGTCCTATTCTGTGCCTGCAGTATGTCTTTTCTCTCTCTCTCACAAACCCTCTCTGCACAGACTACCTCCCTTCCCTGCTTGGTTTCCCACTTTAGAAGGTTCGCACTTACCCAGAGCCTTCCCAACCCCCTTCCCTGCCTTGATGCAGAACACAGCAGCTGAGACCACAGGGACTGACAAAAGCAAATGACATCACAGTGGCTGCTTTTGCTGAGTTTTATTTCAGGACTGTGTCTGCACTAAAGATGGGCTTTAAAAACAAACAAACAAACAAACAAACAAACAAACAAACAAACAAACATCCCCTCTGCGGTTTTACTCCATTTACCTGCAAACAATTTCCAGAATTGGGACTGGGATCTGAGCTTTTGACCTGGTATAGGTTGGGCTCCCTAGTGCCCTGAGATCCCTACTTCTCCCACTTTCCAATGACTGCTGCACCTGGCAAGAACTCCGCACAGGCAGGAGTTAAGGCCCATGTGGAGCCGGCTTGGCTCAGGGCTCCTGGGATTTAGAGCCATTAAGGCTGGATTCCTCCTGTTTCCTCTGTAATCTTCCTTGTAACTTTCCAATTTGAATTTGTTTAAATTGTCACTGGATTGTAGAGCCTTGCTTCAAAAGACTTGTTCCATTGTGAAATAAAAAGAGTTTTCTCAATATGTAAATGATTATGCAAATCATGTCTTTCCACCACCAATTCCTCCTCCCTAATCCAGGCCCTGCCTCAGGCTGCTGCTTGAGTTAGAGCCTGTATATATGAGGTCACCCAGGAGCAGGAATCTGGGGCGAATGTTACCATGACTACCGCTTATTGAGCACTTACTCTGTGCCAGGAATGGTGCCAAGACCATTATATGCATTATCTCATTTCCCTTCACAACAACTCTTAGGATTAGAGGTTATTAATAGTCTTATTTTTAATATTTTTTAAAAATTGGTTTTAGAAAGAGAAGAGGGGAGAGGGAGAGAAGGAGACAGAAGCATCCACCTACTGGGGATTGAGCCTGCAACCCCAGCATGTGCCCTAATCTGGAGTAGAACCAGCGACCTTTTAGTGTATGGGATGCTGCTCAACTGACTGAGCCACACTGGCCAGGGCAATATTCTTAGTTTAACAGAGAGATTGAGTAAGTTGCTCATGAGTACATAGTTCTTGGCTAAGGTTGTACCGCAGTGCTTTCCAGTAAGATGTCGCCTTAGCCAAGGATAATTTTATTTGAGGTTAAAAAGTCATACATTTATATGACTTAGTCATACAAATATATTATGTGAATATGTATTAAGTATTTTATTTAACTTATTAATGAATGAGGAAATCAGTGAAATGTTATAACTGGTTCAAAGGAGAATTCAAAGACCAGAGAAATATGTAGGTCATGAATTAAATTTACAAATAAATGCAAAACTGGCTCTTTTCCATAATGAAGGGGAGAAAGAGATCAATTGTTCCTCCACCACAGAATTTGATGTGTATAGATAATAATTATTTGCATTGCTATCATTTTAAAAAGTAACTTATAGAATTATAAAATAGCTCAAAGACAATGAAAGGTTTTCATACCATAGAATCTGATAATCCAAAATGGTATGCTCTAGATCAGTGGTCGGCAAACTGCGGCTTGCGAGCCACATGCGGCCCTTTGGCCCCTTGAGTGTGGCTCTTCCACAAAATATCACGTGAGGGCGTGCACGTACAGTGCGATGGAAACTTCGTGGCCCATGCGCAGATGTCGGTTTTCGGTCTGGGAGAGTCTATTTTGAAGAAGTGGCGTTAGAAGAAGTGGGGGGTGTCAGTTGGGAGACGGGAGATGAGGCGCAGGCAGGCAGAGGGATACATACACAGCGCGGGGGAGGTGCACGCGATTCATGCACGAGTTGAGTGAGCCAGTCAGTCAGCAGTCTCATTGTGCAGTGGTTAGTGCTAGTTGCGTCCGCAAATCGTGCATGGGTGACAAAAGTACCTACTGGAAGCATAAAATTACCTGTATTTTTCCAACCAGCTGCAAATCCTACAGAAACAAGTATACAAGACGAGTGTGGATGGGAGAGTTGGAAGGGGTCGACCTCAGCGAACATACCTCAATCAGATTGAAACGTTTTTAGCAAAGGCCAGCTTAGGAGTACCCTAATTAAGTTAATAACAATGTACCTACCTATATAGTTTAAGTTTAAAAAATTTGGCTCTCAAAAGAAATTTTAATCGTTGTACTGTTGATATTTGGCTCTGTTGGCTAATGAGTTTGCCGACCACTGCTCTAGATAATACATAGTTTGGGGTACTTTGGGGTACATTTCAAAGTCTTTCACAATTTTTCTGACAGTCTCTTTCTCTTCCATTATGATGATAGAATCTTAAAGAAAGATTACTCTTGACCATAAAATAAGGCTGACCTCAATAGGTCTGGTCTGATAAACTCAGAAAGGGTATTCATTTTTTAACATCTAGGCTTTCTTAAGTTTGCTTTGCAAATCTTGAGTCATAGAGTATTAAACAACTAGTAATGTCACAAAATTAACTGCTGTTTGGGAGTTTGCAGAAGGACTCTCAGATGGATCTAAAAGCTTCTTCTATTTACTATCTTGAGACTAGGATACAAATCCTAAGAAACTCTTTCTACCAAAGTTCACCTTCAGTACCTGTGAATTTAGGTGAATTCCTCTCATCCTAAGGACCCCAAATATCCTATGGTTCTGGGTCTGCCAGGAAGTGACCTTCCTAACCATCTGAAAGGTGGGCACCCTGTCACCAGGAGCCAGGCCTGCTTTCCTGGGAAGGTTTTGTGTAGATATTAATCAGTTCTATAAGTACAGCGGACCTCTGTCTCTTAAAACAAAGTGGTAGTTATAACTAATTCAATGAGCAACACTCTCAAATATAACACTTCAGATAAGACCTATATGGCACAATTTGCCTAATTATATCCTGGTAAAAAGGAAGACCAATTCTTATTAAAATGATGCAAATAACTATATCCTATATAATAAAAGGGTAATATGCAAATCAACTGGAGGAATGACCAGTCACTATGATGCACACTGACCACCAGGGGGCAGGTGCTCAATGCAGGAGCTGCCCCCTGGTGGTCAATGCGCTCCCACAGGGGGAGCGCCGCTCAGCCAGAAGCCGGGCTGATGGCTGGTGAGCTCAGCAGTGGTGGCAGGAGCCTCTCCTGCCTCTGCTGCAGCACTAAGAATATCCAACTGCGGCTTAGGCCCACTCCCCCGGGGGATTGGGCCTAAGCCATCAGTCAGACATCCCCTGAGGGCTCCCGACTGCTAAAGGGCACAGGCCAGGTTGAGGGACCCCCTTCCCCTGCTCTCCTCAGTGCACGAATGTTGTGCACTGGGCTTCTAATAACTATATAATATGAGGCTCTTTAAGAGTTTCTGGGTTGAGGCACCCAGTGAGAATCAGATATCATTTAAAATCTGTTTCATTTCAGTTTACAAAAGCAGAGTTCACTAAATGATTGTGGGTTATAGAAGTGTAAGAGGAAATGGAAATGGATTTTTAATAGATCCAGAAAATAGAACATTTTTAAAAAATCAACAATATTCCAGATAACAATAATAAAATTTCCCTCATCAGTTTATTCATTCCTACAATGAATTCTGGTTACCCTGAATCTTGGGTTAGCAGTCTCATGAAGCCGTCTGCTTCTCAACTGAGAAGAGTTCTGGAAATCTTGACTCAGCACATTGGTACAGTCTGGCAGTTGTCTAAGGGATGTCATCCCAGAAGACTGTCCCCAGGAGTATATTCTTTAAAATGTCAGTAGTTTGAAGCACTGGGTCAAGTCTTTTTCAATGAGACTCTGAGACCGTTCTTTATTGAAGACATAAACTGTAGCCTGCATCTTACAGCATCACCTCAAGGAAGCATTAGAGTAAAGCAAAACCATCTATAGAAAACAAAGACTTAGAAATTTGTGGTTAGTTTATTACAGATAATTTTGAACTGTAAAAGGTTCGATGATGGGCAAAAGAAAGGTAATAAAATAATTCAACATATTTAGACAAAAGATCTATAAGCATATTAATTAAACTTATTTTCAAAGAGGTCAGTGGATGCCACATTTGGCTTATAAAAATGTATAAATATAATTTTTATAAAGGAAAAACAATCTTGAGATATAGCATACAATAATCCTAAGACATATTATACACAATACTAGAGGCCCAGTGCATGACATTTGTGCACTGGGGATGGGGCGTCCCTCAGCCTTGCCTGCACCCTCTCGCAGTCCAGGACCCCTCGGGGGATGTCCGCCTGCCAGCTTAGGTAAGCCAGCACTAGGACATCCCCCAAGGTGTCCTTAGCACTGCTGCAGAGGCGGGAGAGGCTCTTGCCACTACTGCTGTGCTCGCCAGCTGTGAGCCTGGCTTCTGGCTGAGCGGCGCTCCCCCTGTGGGAGCACACTGACCACCAGGGGGCAGCTCCTGCATTGTGCGGCTGCCCCTTGGTGGTCAGTGTGTGTCATAGTGACTGGTCATTCTGCCATTAGGTCGATTTGCATATCCTATAATAATATAGGATACCAAGAACATATCAAGAATATCAAATAAAGACAGTCAATAAGTTTGGATCTTATTCTATATTTTTACTAGAGGCCCAGTGCATGAAATTTGTGCATGGGTAGGGTCCCTAGGCCTGTCTGGTGTTAAGGGCCAATCTGTGGGGTGACTGGTGGGGCAATTGGGGGGCCCCCACTTGCACTTGCCTTGGCCAGCCTGGTGCCACCCACTTGCCAGCCCTGCCCCTTGCTGCTGCCGGTTGCCTCCCTCTGTGGGGCAACTGGCGGGGCAATTGGGGGGGCCCCCACTGGCACCTGCTTTGGCTGGCCTGTGGCCTGCAGGCTGGGGGCAGCTCCTGCATTGAGCGTCTGCCCCCTGGCTGTAAGTGCATGTCATAGCAACCAGTCATTCCACCATTTGATCAATTTGCATATTAGGCTTTTATTATATAGGATAAAATATAAATGAGTATGTATGTTCTCATTTATATACCCATATTCCATGGGAAAATCTGATGCATATTTCTGGCTGAGAATCAATGGCCTACAAGCCTCTAGATTAAACTAAAGAAGTAAGGTTTTGACTAAGTAAGTATTTGAAATAATAACTGAATTATATGACTCATAACACAATACTGCCATGGACTAATATCATTAAGTAAAGCATCTCCAAGAAACTAATAAATGTAGGAAAACCTGAAAGGAGCTATTTCTTAAGAAATTTGATCAGTGTTTCCCCTGAGGTAAAAACATATTACAGAAAGTAAGAACACTGACAAATTTCCAGGGACTTTCCGCTAAGCATACCTTTCTATAGTGTTTATTTTAATACCATTTAATTTATACAAATTTAAGCTGGGACATGCTCAGTGTTTCTGCTGATAGTTCTTCCCAAGAAACTCTTACAGTTAGTCACATATTAAACAAACCTAATTATTTCTAGTACCTCTCTTCTTATAAAAAAGAAAAAGTAACTTTGTGTTTTCTAGGGGCTCTCTGGGAAATCTCAAAGATGGTTTTTAGATTAAAAAAAACACCATCCTGACAGTTTTGTTTTTTCTATATTTAGGGTCCCATTTTGGGGAGGCAAAATTTAAAGAAGTTGTCAGAGGAGTTTAGATGATTGATTAAGCTAGAATGCCTGAGAAACAGTATTTATTACCTATCTAATCAAAGTGACAATAAAATATTTAAAGATACACATCAACGACAATGCAATTGGAAAGAATGCTACCCCTTCCATAAACGAGTCTTTTTTCCTCCCTCAAATAATCAAGGACATAACAAAGTCAGTGCAAAACACAAAAATTATTCTAGTAAGACGTGGAATATTTTCTAAGCACTTTACACAGAAAGTAAAGAATCACCATTCATCTTGTAAATAAAGGCATTCATCAGTAAGCCACGGAAGCAAACCCATCAAAATAGAGCTAACTTTGCCAAGATTCTAATGTCTTTCAAAACTTCCTTTCAGACGTAGGTGTATCTACAAAGGCAAATAGAATTTACATTTTTTATTATTTTTTGTTTGTTTGTTTTCACTGTCCTTTTTCAGATTCTGAAGCAACTGACACTTTAAAACAGATCTCAGGGGAACCACAAGATCCAGACAAATTGTTCTTACAATTCTGAGATGCTATTTATGTAAACAGGCAATTTCTTCATTCCTGGTATCCTGAAATTAAATAATAGGCCAGTATTTTTCAAATTCTCAATTTTAATTTTTAATATGATATTGATAGTTATAACTCACCTCAACAGAATCTCTTTGGGGTTCTCAACAAGTCCCAAGAGTAAAATGGTCTGAAGACCAACAAAATTGAGGGCTGCTGCTTTAGGATAAAACTATTCTTTTTCTTTGAAAAATGCAGTCGGAGTTCTCTGTCACTATTGCTCCTAAGTGTAGTTGCAGCCACTCATGTTCATTATAACTTAACGAAAGCAGTGGTGTGGAGGGGGTAACTGAGAACTTTCTGCAATACGCCCACATTACAGCCGAGTAGAAAAGCCCATTAGCATACTTTGCTATAGCCATACACTTCTCTTTTACATGTTCTTAAAGTCACAAAAATGAACATGCTCACTAACATGACCCATAGATGCAGCCCCGCTAGAGCATATGATTAATTAATTAAATGTTTCAGTATTCTATCTTGCTTAGAAATTATCTAGATATATAATGGCTACCCATTCATTAACTCAGTTTAATACTAGTTCAAGAATCTTGGAAATGATCTTCAAGCTGGCATGCTACAGAACATAATTATTCTTGAAATAAAGTTATGAAAATCATGGTTCAATTTTATTGAACACAAATTTACATTACATAAGAGTAATGTTTAGCTAATTTAATCAGTAACCTGTACAACTATAGGAAAAATACACTCAAGTAGAATAAAATGTATGCTTCTTTTTTTTTTTTTTGGCTGGGTGCAGTGAACTTTATTGATGGTGCAGGACAAAGCAGGGCTCCCTAGGCCCCTCCCCTTCTCCAGGGGGTCTGGGATGGAAAGGGTGGTCAGGAGATTCTCAGTGTGTCAGGGGTTCGATCTGGGGCAGGGACTCCCCAGCAGCGGAGGGCCTCTCTTCCTCTCGCTGGGGCTGGTGGTCCGGGGGACTCTTACTCCTTGGAAGCCATGTGGACCATAAGGCCCACCACCCTGTTGCTGTAGCCGAATTCATTGTCATACCAGGAAACAAGCTTGACAAAGTGGTCATTGAGAGCAATGCCAGCTCCAGCATCAAAGGTGGAGGAGTGGGTGTCACTGGTAAAGTCGCAGGAGACCACCTGGTCCTCAGTATAGCCCAGGATGCCCTTGAGGGGGCCCTCTGATGCCTGCTTCACTACCTTCTTGATATCATCATATTTGGCAGCTTTCTCCAGGTGGCAGGTCAGATCCACCACCGACACACTGGGGGTGGGGACGCGGAAGGCCATGCCAGTGAGCGTCCCATTCAGCTCAGGGATGACCTTGCCCACCGCCTTGGCAGCACCAGTAGAAGCAGGGATGATGTTCTGGGCAGCCCCTTGGCCATCACGCCACAGCTTCCCAGAGGGGCCATCCACGGTCTTCTGGGTGGCGGTGATGGTGTGGACTGTGGTCATGAGTCCTCCATGATGCCAAAGTTGTCATGGATGACCTTGGCCAGGGGGGGCCAAGCAGTTGGTGGTGCAGGAGGCATTGCTGACAATCTTGAGGGAGTTGTCATACTTGTCATGGTTCACACCCATCACAAACATGGGGGTGTCCGCAGAAGGGGCAGAGATGATGACCCTCTTGGCCCCACCCTTCAAGTGAGCCCCAGCCTTCTCCATGGTAGTGAAAACACCGGTAGGCTCCACAACATACTCGGCACCAGCATCACCCCATTTGATGTTGGCGGGATCTCGCTCCTGGAAGATGGAGATGGACTTCCCGTTGATGACCAGCTTCCCGTTCTCAGCCTTGACTGTGCCCTTGAACTTGCCGTGAGTAGAGTCATACTGGAACATGTAGACCATGTAGTTGAGGTCAATGAAGGGGTCATTGATGGCGACAATATCCACTTTGCCAGAGTTAAAAGCAGCCCTGGTGACCAGGCGCCCAATGCGGCCAAATCCGTTCACTCCGACCTTCACCATCGTGTCTCAGGGTTGTGGCTGCTGGCCCAGCGAGGAGGAGAGGCTGTCTGATGCACAGGGGAGCAGAGAGCTGTATGCTTCTTTTATATTTAACACTGATAAATCAGATAAGGCACAACTGTTCTATTAAACCGAACATATTAAACTAGTCTTATTTGCCAAAGAGTTATCTTAATTATGAGGACTTAGATTCTTAAAATGTTTCTGAGTTAGTTTCTGTAAGAATTTTTTAGTGAAGCACATTTAAAGCATTGGAAATTAAATGTTTTAATTTTATTAAAATTTTAGAAATATTTTGTTTATGTAAGTATTTATTTACCTAAGCAGTCAGAGTAGAGCTTCTTTAAGATACTTGATAATCTAATTTATTAATACCCTCTCAAGTGAGGAACATTTCACACTATACTACAAGAAATAAAGGCCTACTCGGCTGGCGTGGCTCAGTGGTTGAGTCTCAACCTATGAACTGGGAGTCACAGTTTGATTCTCGGTCAGGGCACATGCCCAGGTTAAGGGCTCGATCGCCAGTGTGGGGTGTACAGGAGGCAGCTGATTGATGATTCTCTCTCATCATTGATGTCTCTCTCTCTCTCTCTCTCTCTCTCTCTCTCTCTCTCTCTCTCTCTCTTCTCTCCCTTCCTCTCTGAAATCCATAAAAATATATTATTTTAAGAAGTAAAGGCCTGAATTATAGACACATAGATATAAAGGTACAAAAAGATCTAGAGTTTCAATTTTACAATTTTAGCCACTGGTTAAAAGACAGAAGAGGCACAGAAACAAAAATTCAGTGGTCCTGATATTAAAGAGCTGCTTTCCTTTTGGTGGGCACAAAATTCTTTGAGCTCAAAGTAAACAAATCTACAAACAAATAAGACTGACCAACCAGATTTTCTGTCATCTCTTTACTCAAGAGAAAATAAATTTCTATAATTTATTAATTCATGTACAGAAATCATTAAATGGTTGGACTATAAAACCAAATTCCCAATCATTGCCATCACTACTAGGGAATAATTTCTCAACCATAAACAAAACAAACAAATGAAACAAAACAAAACACAAAATTGGTAGAGAGAAAACAAATCCTAGAGAAACTGAGAGTCAACAAATTCTATTGTGACTTCAGGTTCACCTCTGAGAGTCAAGAGTTGATGTGCCTTGGCTTCAGCTGCTCCCGGGATGCCCTTATTCAGCAGAACAATTTCTGCTGGTCTGTCAGGCGAATTCACTGGGCATCTTGGGGGAAGACCTCTAACACTGATAAAGAACAATTTTTTTTTTTTTTTAAAAAAGGTAAAAGCATAACTCTCATGCAAATATAAAATGAACACATGTCAATAACTTTATCTAAACTCATTCATTAGTAAAAGAACCAGTAAAATGTTACAACTGATTCAATAGAGATTTCACAAAGCAGAGACACATATAGGCATTTACAGGAGTTTACAAATAAATGCAAAACTGGCTTTTTCCACAGTGAGAGGGGGAGGGAAGTCAATGGTCCTTCTGTTATCAGTAGAAGTGGAGTTCGTTGGGTGCCGCAGGGAAAAGAATTTCCTCAGGCTCTCAAGGGAGGATGGCGTTTTGTGGAAAGCTTTATTGATGATGTTAAATTAAAGGGGTTCCTCTCCGATGTCCTATCTTTGTCCGTCTCGCCATGGAAGAAGTCCAATCTTATCTTCAGCAGGGCCAGGATTAAGGCCACTGCCAAGAGTTTCTGTTCCATATTAAAGTCCAGTCCAGCGCAGGATCTGGCTAGCTTAGCTTGTGTTCCCAGCTGCAGTCCATTGCGTGGACTATGCAGCTGCTTAAGGCCTCATGGTGGGCAAAGTGCAGGTCACAAAGCAAGAGTGAATAAGGGGGAACCAGAGGCAAGAGAGAGCGAACTCTGGGAATTTTACCCTTTCAGAATTTGTGTGCCTGCAGTGGCTTCACCCTCCTAGTCAATGATCCCTTTTCCCAGGCTAGACTGACAGGCAAGCACCTTCCCTAGTCACCTCGACTTCATTGTGCACGCATCTGTCTCCCACTTTGCTCAATTCCTTCCCCCAGTGATTTGCAGGGAATGGACGGTGGTTCCCTGGGAGTGTGAAGGTGAAGCTGCAGCTTCCTGGTGAAGCTGCCCAGATGACCATGCTTATTATTTGGCCTCCCCTTTGCTCTCTTTCCATTATTAACAAACTAGCTTGAATTACAACGGTAATACTTCTACCAGACAGAACATATTTTCATGTTTATAGACCAGGATGATTTGCATTGTTATCAATTTCTACAACTTACAGAGTTGCAAAATAGCTCAAAGGCAATGAAAGGTAGACAATATATACATTTCCATTGCAGATATACAGTAATCTTTTTTGGGGGTCCATTTCCAAGTCTCTCACAAAGCTAAAAAGTATAAAGCTTGTGATCACACAAATCTTTAAAACATTCTGCAGCAAAATAGTTACATTAAATGTGAGCTCTAGGTAGACTCTAACACGTTTGATTTGATTGGATGTGGAGTAGAATGGAATGGGGTCTTCAAAAGTAAGAATGCCCAGGATCTATGAAGGTCTTCTTGGTGTTGAGTAGATGCTAGTATTGCATTCAGAATGTGTGTGTGTGTGTGTGTGTGTGTGTGTGTGTGTGTGTGTTGGGATGGGGGTGGTGGTGGTGGTGAGGTTTATTGAGAAGAAGGAAAATTTAAGGCAAGACTTCAAGAAACTTGTAATCCATTATGGTATAGAAAAATCAAGTTCATTAATTAATTATACATATTTTCACACAATCAAGAAAATGAGTTAAGTTCAGTAACAAAAGGATCGTGTAGAGGGAATGCGATTAACTAAATTGGGTGGTATGGCAGCCATGGTTGGTTGCTGACTTAATAGCCATCTCTTTTTTGAGAGCAGCTCCCCCGTTTTTTTCAGGCATAAAGTCTCAGGGTGCATAGGGAAGATAGGCTCCTCCCTCAATCCCAGGCGATAGTCAAAGGAGGTCATAATTCCAGTCCACAGGCCTTTCTCTCCATTATCACTGACACAACTCTCTTTCTGGCACTTTTGAGTTATTGCCTGCCTCTTGTCATTCTGCAAATCATTTTATTTCCTTTTTTATTAACCTATTTCAAATGGTGAACACACACACACACACACGCGCGCTGAAAATCATACAAAACAAAAATAAAGAATAGCTTTTTATAAAATAAGCATTCAAGAACCATTATCCAGGTAATAAAATAAATATTGTCAACAGCCCCCAATCCTTCCATGTGTCTTTATCCGATTGCACCCCTCCCTCACTGCCAGAGACAATCACCGGCATGATTTTGTGTAATCCCATCTAGCCTTTTCTTCATGTTTTACTATCTAATTTCCAGATCTTAGTTTCGCTAATAAAAAGAACCAGTGTTCCATGGGGGAAATAGTAGGTTTTACAATTTGAGCATAGAAAATACAAAATGAGCTTGGAACATCTTGCTTTACAAGAAAAAAGGAAATACTTTAAAAAGTATAGGATACATAAAAAAGACATAGGAACCCAACTGAAGTACATCCAATGGCCAAAGTTGGGACAATTGGAGTACAAAATAAATAATGATAGAACTGGCTTGGAAGCTGTAAACTGAAACAAATATCCATGAGTCTATACTCAGGTAAATAAAATAAATAAATAGAAGGGGAAGAAGAAACAGCTTTTCCTTACAGAATAATTCTACACCATTCATGGATACAGGCATCCTTGAATTACTAGGTATGGTAAGCAGAAAAATGGTCTCCCAAAGGTGTCCACATCTTTAACTCCAGAATTTGTAAGCATGTTATCTTACATGGCAAAGGGACTTTACAGATCTCATCAAATGAAGGACTTGGAGTTGGGGTGATTATCCTGGGTTATCTGGGTGAACCCTAGGTAATCACAAGTGTCCTTGGAATTAATGTTGTATCTATAAGGAACTTCCTAAAAATAATAAAGAGTAACAGGTTACAAAATTAACAAAGTAAGAGGAGACAGTGGAATTGTAAGACAAACAAAAATGTTGAATCCTAAAGAGGGCGAAAAAGAAAATAAAAAAGTATATGGAACAGTTGGACAACTAGAAAACAGGCAGTAAAACTGGTAGATTTAAATCCAACTCAGGGAATCTATAATAATAAAAGCATAATATGCTAATTCGACCGAACAGCCAAATGACCTCCCGGATGTCCTTCCAGAAAACCTTCCAGATGAAGCCGGGGCTGCGAGGGCCGAGGCAAGCCACTGTGGCTGCGAGGGCTGAGCCCCTTGCACGAATTTTGTATATCGGGCTTCTAGTGAAGTGATAAAAGCAAGGTTGCTGGACTATGTGTATCTTTTAAGAATTTTCTTACAGGCTTGCCAACTCTCAACGGTCTGGAAGAATGGACAGTGTTTAACTGAGGTCTCCGTCAGAAGCAAGGCTGCTCTTTCATTATTTACCTGCATAAGAAATTTCTGAGCTTGTGACTGTATTACATTTCCAATTTAAAAGATGGTAATTAAAATAAATATTTGTTGAATGAATTAGAAAATTTCATTGAACAGACTTATCTTTTTGGTTTAAATTTAGATTTTTCCCCCTCCTCCCCTACCCAATCTTTTCTCTCTTTATCCCTTCTCTTCTTCTTTTAATAAGTTGTGCCTAAAGGGGTATTAAAGTGGCTCAATTCAAATATTGCAATTTGAAGAGCACATATTGTACACCATCTTTTGTCTGAGATGAGCATTTTCGGTAGCTGCTCCCTGGTGGATTGGTGCAGGGGGATGCCTGACCTGGAGTGGGCTGTGTCTCTCAGTAGCCAGGAAACTGCTTCTTCCTTAGGATAAGCTTGAAATCCTCCTGGGTTGCTGGGGTGGGGGCTCGTCTCTAGTAACCTTTAAGGCCAAACTTTCATGTTTGTATGTATCAACCTTGTTCATTCAGCAAGCGTTTTATGGAATGTACTAGTATACTATAAGCCACAGATATATCAGCAGTGTTTGAGGAGGACAGGACAAGAAAGCATGCCAAGTAAGAGTTTTATAATCTCATTTTCTCACCAGTAGGCAAATGACATGGCATTAAGACAACTAAGATCCCTATAATTAATCACTTTCATCTCTCTTCCATGAGACCAGTGGCTCTAAAACAGGTCTGGCAAACTCAAGGCCCAAGCTGACCATGGCCAAATCCAGCTCATAGCCAAATCTAGCTCACTGGTCAAATTTAGCTCACTGTCCTCTCTCTTTTTAAAAAAATATATTTTATTGATTTTTTACAAAGAGGAAGGGAGAGGGATAGAGAGTTAGAAACATTGATGAGAGAGAAACATCAATCAGCTGCCTCCTGCACACCCCATACTGGGGATGTGCCCACAACCAAGGTACATGTCTTTGACCGGAATCGAACCTGGGACCCTTGAGTCCACAGGCCGATGCTCTATCCACTGAGCCAAACTGGTTAGGGCTCACTGTCCTCTCTTGCTATAAATAAAGTTTTATTGAAATGTAGCCACTTCCATTTGTCAACATATTGTCTATGGTTGCTTTGATGTTTAAAATGGCAAAGTTGAATAGTAGCAACAGTAGCTGTATGGCTCTCAAAACCTGAAATATTTATTCTCTGGCCCTTTACAAGTATACTGTTATAAACTCACACAGAGCAAGGGACAGTCCAACATGTCATTTGGAGACACACTCAGGACTAACCCTGTCTTATTAAGGATTAGGACACAGGAAAATTTAGAGCAATGTATCTGGAGGTCATTTTAGGATTGAATCTTGGCATACTTTAGTGCACATTTTTTAGGAGACCTCATGCTTCATAGTGGTACCAGCAATGCCTAAGTGTTCTGTCCATACCTGCTTTGCTTGGCAATTGGACAGTGGTGAGTATAAAAGAGTTTGGTAAATGTCATGTTCTATACCCATGAGTGCAGCAGCTGGAAGCACTGGGTTTGATGAGCACCTAGCTACATAAATAGATCATAAAAACATATTTTGTGAAAAAAGTAGTGAACAGAATGAGATCTATAATGCCAAACTGTTTATGCCAATTAAAATATATGCATACATATAAACAATTTGCATCTTATTATGCTATTATAAGCAAAAAATATTCACCAAACATTGCAATTGCCTTGTCGAGGAGGACAAAGGGAGTGGCTTTGGGAATAAGAATGGATCAATTAATAAATAAGACAATTAGAGAGGCCTCATGGACAAATGATGACAATGTGCCATGAACTGAAGAATTTAACAACAAAAATAACAAGTAAAAAAAAGGAAGGAAGGAGGGAAGGAAGAAAGAAGGAAGGAAGGAGAGAAGGAAGGAAGAAGGAAGGAGGGAGGGAAAGAGATAAGAAAGCAGGAAGGAAGAAAACAAAATGGGGGAAGGGAAGACCAAGACTGAAAAGATCTGGAGACATATTCTGATTCTGTTATAGCTCTGGCACCTAAATAGATTTGTGACTTTGTGATAAGCTGTCAAGACTCAGCTTCCAAATTAGCCAAAGTCTAATGGTGGAGGCAGTGATTTTGAGGAAAATGGTGATAATGATGATGATGATGATGATGATGATATATATATATATATATATATATATATATATATATATATATATATATATGATGGGTAGGGAGGTATCAGAGCTGGGGGACTCCAAACCCATTGAGTGAAGTTCAGTCTTCAGGGAAGGGGATTAGTCTAGGGTAGGTAAGCTCTGAGGAAAGTTGGGGCTCAGACCTCAGTTGGCATCCACAGCCCAACTGAGAACCTGTTGCTTTAGTACTGAGGTGGCACGTGGTGCAGGTCAGGGGAGAAGGCTGCCTTTGGACACTCACTTCAGGCATGTTAGGTCTTAAACTTAGTCCATTCTGGGGAGTGGGCTCTGAACGTAATACTAGTTCCTATTGGCGCAGGGACTGAGCAGAAGCCTTGGGCAACAATGGGTTAAAGTTCATCAGAGGTGGTCTTTGGATCTTCATCTAATGTCATCATCCTTTCTTACTTCATTTCCACAATTTGGGATTATAATACCTGTTCTGAGTACCCCATTGGATTGTTTTTATGAACAAAGGAGATGATCTAGGGAGAACGCTGAAAAAAAAATAAAGGACTCCAGACCTTAGTGACAAATATATTTAAGCAAATCCTTAGAAAATAATTCCTTCTTGCCATTCACCCCATCAGCTCAGTTTGCTGGATAGAAAGAAAAAAGAGAACTGGTTAATGCTCCAAACAGCCAATTTACTCTGAAAGACTCGAGAGAAAACATAATAGCTTTTATGTTACTCCAGTAATTTTCTTCAAAAGAAACATGCATTATTGCACTTCACCCTTAAATTCTTAAAAATTAAATCAGTGCTTTTGCATAGTTTTCAAACATTTCTGAGGTGTACCTGAGGACTGTCCAACTTATAGCTAACTCCCAGCTGGCTGTTCTAGCAGCGAAGAGTGAAACTTTATCCAGTAATAATCTCTCAGCCCAGGAAAGCAAGAAAAATGGGAACATTTTTAAAGTTCATAGACCAGTGGGCTTTATGTATAAGGAAAGAAATGGAAACCAGACTGTGAGAATTATTCTTGTGAATTCAACTAAGATCATATTTTTAAAAAATGTAATAAACATGCAAGTATCATTTTTTACTACACAATAATTTAGGTAAATTTTTAGATAAACTTTCTCAATTAAAAAATAACCTGGAAATTACAGTAGGGCTCAGCAAGAGAGTAAAATTCACCTGATATTTAATAGTTAGTTACTGCAACATCAGGTTCCAACTACATATAGCTCAGCGTTCTGCTGCTTTTTATACCTTTTTTATATCATTACATCACTAACACCTTTTTATGTAACTAAATTTTCCTAATTTTATGTTACTAAATTAATATATTTTTAAGTACAAAATACTATCCCATCATATGAATTTGCCATGGTTTGACATTTTCTATATTTAGGGTGCCTTTAATATTTTTTACTATTATAAATAACATTTTCATGAACATTCGTTTACATAAATCTTTAATAACATCGCTGGTTGTTTCCTAGGATAGATCCATGAAGTTGGAATCACTAGGACAAAGTATACTAACAGTTTTAAGGTTTTTGATATAAAATTCGAAATTGCTTTTCAGATACTTTTAATTAAGTCTCCTGATACATAGCTCCAAATTGTTTTTCAGAACCACTTCAAAATTAGACTCTAATCAGCAGTCCAAGTGAGTATATGTCTTATCATACCCTCATCGGCATTGAGTTTCATCTTTTAAAAAAATTCCTTGTCTATTTGAAAAGCACAGTGAACATTGTTTTGTTCTTCCAGCATCCCTTTGGGGAGCATTCCTCCTCCTGTTCATAATCTTTCAGATCAGACCCTGGAAGCATAAACAGCAATCAATGATGGCACGTATGTTGTATGCCTCCCTGTGATGACACCACATATTTTATTGCTTAAATTGGCTTTGCATTATAAAAAAGGGAAGCTGCCACAATCCATCTTGACTTTTTAGGAAATGCCTTATGCAAACAGCATCTTGCATACATTTTGTTATTCTAGAGGAATCCAGGCTTCCCTGGGTCATTGCTTCCCTTTCAGTGATAAAAAGCTCTGCAAGGTTTATTTTCTGTTTGGATTTTTGGCTCTGCACAGAGTTCGCCCTGATGTAGTCTATGCAAATGATGGTGTTCGAAACACATAGGAAAGCACAGGCTCATGCCCAGTGTGAGGCAGGGAGGGCTGTGGTGGAGAACGTGGCATGATCCCACTGAAAAATGCTGGAGGCAGAAGAAAAGAATGCATAGGAGGAAGGAAGAGCAGGCAGCGGGCGTGCTGTGTGGTTCAGGGCTGGAGATGTTGTTTACTTTCAACGAAAGCAGGTGCTGACTGAAAAGACACATTGATGTTCACTGTCCAGCTTTGATTGAGGAGCAAGGCAGGAATGAACTAGGGACAACAGCAGACACCTTTTGGAGAGCAGGATGAAGACTCTACCTGCAAAAAAGCCTGGACCCGGGGATTCAGCTTCCAGAAACGGCTAGGTAAAGCCTCGGTACCGGATGCGGGTGGTTCTACCTGTGATTCACCTGCTCACACATGGCTCCTGTCCAGAGTCAGCAGCAGCCGAGTCAAATCGTTCTGTTGTTGTTGTTAGTAGCACAGGCGTTAAACACCCGATGCAGTGGTTTTATTGAAGAGTGGTAACGGTGTCGGGGAAGCACCACCCCTCAGTTTGGAGGAGGGTGCTTACATCTCTGTCCGATAGCTGTTGGCTTATTCATAACTCAAGGCTCCATGGCTTCTCTTTAGAAGCTCCTGGAATTGTTTGCATTAAATATGGGTGGAAACAGCCAGGCTCTGTAGGGTTCACCCTGGCAAACATTATGGAATAGTTGTTTCTGAGTCACAGGCTGGGAAGAGATGCTGAGAGGGAAAGAAAAAGCATACACCAGCCATTACAGGCTAAAAGAAGCACTCCAGTTAATGTACTGCTTTAGCAAAAGTGAAAAGTGTACACGTCCTCACCACCACGACAACAAGCCGTGCCAGCTATTAGGCTATTGTCTCTAATTCCTGAGCCACCCTTCCACATCATATTTCGTGGTGCCGGAGTTGGATGGAACTCTGCCAAGCACCGTTCTGCTTTTGCCAGATGCCTTTGTTAGGCTTTCCAACAGAGGGCGCTGCAGGGAGACCGTGAGTCATCCCAGCCAGTGAGGCAGGGGCTGTCTTCTACCTCGCTAACGATTCCTTATGTTGATGTGTTCTGTACTAATTGATGTGGGTCTGACTTCTCGCTGACCCATGAGCCTACTTAGTTCCTTACACACAATCCCACAGGTGGCTGGGAAGGGTACCAGTGTCTTTTTTTGATAAGGTGTTTTGGCTTGTCTGTCAGTCCCTAAACATTTTCTTGTGCCCACTGTGGAACTACTCAATGGTGACACAGTGATGACAAAGAAAGGGGCATTGCTGACAGAGAGAGATATGTGAGCAAAGCTTGAAGGTCTGAATCAGCATCGCACATCTGGGAACCCAAGTGGTTCTAAGGCAAAGTGGGCACCAGCAGGAGGGTAGCAATGGGAGGGGAGCTGGGCTTGAGCATGGACCCCCCTCCCCTTTTTTAAAACTTAACTCTGCTTCTCTTTTCTCTGAAGCTATTGCCTTTCCTTTGCCTCCAATTCCAATGAAATCACTTTTTTTCTCAGTCCTCACTGGTCTCCTTTGCCAACCAGCCACCCTTCCTCCGTTTCTTCTTAATATCTCCCATTTGTTTCTCCTGTGATGCTTTCAGTAAAAATACTGTTTACTTATTATTCTTCTGCAAATCTCTTGTTACCTTCTGTTAAGTCTTTCCCACAGTTATCACCAGTTCTGCAAAGAGCCTTCTGGCGCATCTCTTTGACTCATTAGCCCTTTAAACATCCAGGGGCCAGTGTTATGCTAAGTTCTGCTTTCTGCACTTGACCAAGGACAGGCACTTATTAGTATTAAAAAATGATACATTCTGAATTTCATCCTTAATGTTTTACTCTAAGCCAGAGGACAGAGCCAGGGGGTCCTGCGACTAGGGCATCCATTCAGACATGACATTCATTTGTGGTTCCTGGAACCTCCCAGGGTCAAGTGGCTTTTGTTTGGATACCAAGTTTGTCAAATGAACAATGTGGTCCTTTTGCCCAAAGCACTTTTTAGATTTTAGCCACAATGACACCGGTGCTTCATCACGTTAGACACAGGAAACCACGCTCCTTGGCTCTGGAACCGTGGAACAAACACATCTGGCCAGGAGTTCTCTCTGCCGAGTATAATCTCATCCAGGTAGTGACCAAAAGAAGGCTATTTTGTGGAGCTAGGGGAGTAAGAAGAGAAGTGGCAGGTGGCAGAGAAGGGAAACAGACAGAAAGTCAGGGTGATCTGGAAAAAAAAAAAAGGTGGTGTTGGTGGGCGGGGTGGGGAGGTCACGCAGATATCAAATGCAAACCAGTTTATGCCAAGACGAAGGTATCTGCAATGAGGGAGGTTTGCTATGGCCTTAGTGCTTCACTCACTCCTAAAGCCAGTCATAAAAATTTTTGGAATAATAGGAAAAATGAGGTTGACCTTTGTTGGGGACTATATTGGGGTGGAATGTGGCCACCAGTGTCGGCCGATGTGAGAGTTCAAGAGATTCTGGGACTGGGAGGCCCGCTGAGGTTACCATAGTCAGCCTGATGCCCACCTCAGTGCGGGGGGCTATCACTGCTGGTCACCGATGCTATCGAGCTTCCTTAAAGGATGTCACTTAAGTTCATTGCATTTAATAGCTTGCCAGTATTTCACTTTAAATGTATTTTCAACACATATTCCCATCACAATGATTATCAAAGGTTAGTCATAGAAATTACAGTTTCTTTTTTACTTGGGTCCCTGACAGACTTTGTCAGCATTATGAAAACAAATGTTTTCTTGAAAACGGATTTTGAGAGGGAGTGATGAAGCATCAGGCCCAGCCTGTGTGTGGTGAGGCCTGGGCCTTCCAGCCTCACCTGCTTCCACCTCTCCGGCAGCATTCTAGGACCCATCCTGACTGCCCCTACTTTCCTTATTTTTATTTTTCTGCAAAATAGATAACTCTGATAATCTCACGGATCCCTTGGCCTGTCAAGCTTGTATCACCTTCTAAGTACAAAGGCTTTGAGCAGGAAAGGGTAGCATGACTTCCCTTCATCTTTCTTTTCCTTTAATATCCTCTGCCCCCAACTCCCTCTTCCCAAGAGCAACAACACAGCCCTGGACTACCAGACAAGCACGAAATGAATTACCCGAGCTGGGGACTGTCCCGCCAGCAGGGTCTGAATCCCTACTCAACCCGCCAAACCTCCTCTGTATTTACCATCTCCGCTTTTACTTTTCTTTAGTCTTCACCATGAAATAAACTACCCAGGTGTGCCCCAATCACAGACTCAGTGCCCCACATTGATTCTTCTCACTGCCCAGCTGAAGGAGAAACCTGAAGGTCCAGTGTCTCCCTGAGGCCAAACCCCTTTTCCCAGGGAGTTGTTGACGTGGGATTTCTTTAATTGCCCTTTACTGGCTGCAGTCCGGTGTGGCCCACTGGGGAAGTGAAAATCTTATTTTTGAGTTTCCAATGAATATTCCTTCTCACCTGCCAGGGGGTCCTCCTCCATGTCACCCCACCAAGTTCTGGTTGGAGTGCAGCCTGTCTCACCAGGAATGCTAACCTGAAATGTTGGGATCCTAAAACCGGCTCTGGTTGAGTTTGATAATGAGCTGAGTCATGTAAAGTGCTGAATTATTTAGGAAGCTTCTCTACTCACTGGCAGAAGCAACTGAGGAGGCCACTGGGAACCATCGAGAGGAAATAAAGACAACGGAGGAAGCGTTATTTTACCTAGCGAAGTTATTTTACCCAGCCTCCCCCTCGCTCTGGTGATGCCCACAATGAAACTCTCTGCCCTTCCCTCCTCCCCAGCAGGAGAGATTCCCTGGACAGATCCACTGGTTTTATGAGTGTTTCTCATGTGAACCTCATTAAATTTCAGATTCCTCAGGGTAAACAGCAAATAGGGAATGAGAGTTGCCTCCCTGGGAGATCCTGGGGCTAAATACTGAGCACTAAAGCCATTTACCGAGTTCAGACTTCTTTTCGTTGTCTCTTTGGCATTCACTCGAGCCTCCCTTCCGTGTGCCTACTGCTAGCCAGTAGAATGTGGGGATGTGGGGGCATGGGGATTTGGGGGACTGGGTGTGAAGTCTCGGGAAAGCATACAGGATGGGAGAAATTAGTAGATCCTGGCTTCTCTTATTATAATCCCAGGACCGTCTATTTGCAGCAGGCTCTCAAAGTTCGCCAACAGGCAACAGGTCAAAATGGACAGACCAACATTGCTAAGCTGGATGTCAGGATGGCTCCCACGAGCATCATGGCCTTGGCAGGATGAGGCCTGGAGATCCTGGATCTGAAGCTGCCTCCCACTGTCTAAGGCAGCAGTTCATGGAGGTAGCAAGACCCATGGCTTCAAAGGTGTAGGGCAAGCTTCCGGGAGCCGGTCCATGCTTGCTGTTTCAAGGGACCTGGCATATATGGCATACTTTTTCTTAATATGTTTGCTCACCTTCTTGGCGCTGTTTTAACCAAGGTCACCTCTCCGAGAAAGGTTGAATCCCCAGGTAGGGATTTTCCCCTGAAGTTAGGGAGGGAATAAAACCCCTCAACTAAGTGCCAGGCGGGTAATTAATCACTTTAACTATGAACAATCATGCTTAAGCTACATAATCTTTACTCCCTGGAATGGAGATAAGAAACGCCCTCACCTTTGGAATAGAGATTGATAGGATTGGAATAAACTGGTATAAATACAGATGCAACAAGACAACAACAGACAGAATTCAGAAGACAGAAAGACACAGAACTTCAGACACAGAACTGAGAACACAGGGCTTGGAAGACAGGACAAAGAGAGACAGAACTCAGAACTTAGAACAGAATCAAGAAGACAGAACCTACACGGAGCCTAGAGACAGAAGAACTTTGCTGGAGAGAGCATGCCGGAGGATCCTGGAGAGGGACTGGCCTCGGAGCCTAGAGACAGAGCCTAGCGGGAGAACATGGCAAGGGATCCTGGATTGAACCTGACTACAGAGATTGGCAGGAGAACCTGACTGGAACCTGGACACTGAACCTGACTGGAGTACCTGGACAGAACCTGGCTGGAGAACCTAGCGAGGAACATGGCTACAGAACCTCGCTGGAGATCCGAAGCAGAACCTCTCTGGAGATCCAGACCAGAACTTGGCTGGAGATCCGGGCTAGAGATCCTGGCTAGGCTGCTGATCAACTGAACACTGTCTCCATGTCCTTCCTTCTTCGCCGACTCCGTCCACACCTTTGGGGACCCCTGGACCTGCTGGGGCTGGACCCCGGCAGCAAGCAATGTCTTACTTATAGCACTTATATTGAAATGTGCTGATTCTTTACTTAAGAAAATAAAATGTTTTCCATATTATCCCTAGAATAATGTCCCTGATTTCCCTGCATTGGATATGCCTTCCTGCACAGGAGTGAGAATGGCTGAGGTGTAACCACCATACTAGGTATGTGATGATGTATGTGAGCCTCACCCACTGGGTGGTGAGGGCTGCTGATCCAAGGTGGACATTTCACCAGCCACCATCCAGGAGACTGAAAATGAGAAACAACAATAAACACAACCAGATGTGCAAAGGCTGAAATAGCGTGTGGGATTCTTTCTCTTACACCAGTTTCTACGGGTAGAGGCTGCATGTGCAGAGGGACTAGGGGCCGTGCCTGGGCTCTATTGGTGATATCTGTAATAGGTGGGGGTGGGGGTCATCTCATGTATTTGACATGTGCAAACCATAGACAGACTTTCATAACCAATTCCATTTCTGCTTTCCCTAGTCCCTTTTCTTAAATCCCTCCCCAGGAAGAGGATGATAGAGTGAGGTTCTCAAGTGTTCATTTCTGTTCCCATTGACCCAGGAGGAAGAATTTCCATGCTCATTGGTCCCTTCATGGTAGTATCACAAGGACCTCCCAGGACACTAGGCAAGTCCTTGGTACTCCTCTCATCCTCCCTCCCCTCCACCTCTTGTAGATGTGTGGTATCTTCTTGTAATGAAAGTATGGGAACAGGTGTATCTTCTCTTGAATTCCAAAATATCCCTCTTACCAGTGTAATCCTGAAGAAATTGGTATACTATGGCAATAATTGTATACCAAGCTTAGAAAAGACATTTTGGTTTTTATTTTATATCACACACAAATTATATGTTCATATTTCAGCCCTAGACTGTCTTTGCTAAATGCCCAGAGAGACAGGGAAAAGGGCAGGGAGTGATAGATGGCTCCAAATACTCAAGAACCTCCAAATGCCTCACTAGATGAAAAGCAAATTAAGGATCCTTGACAAGTTAAAATCAAGTCTTTGGGGTTTCTCCACTGGAGCAAATGAATTTCCAGCTTAATAATTTTCTTAGAATTCCCCCTGCTGCTCTAGAGTGTGACCCTTTCAACTACCGAGCTTATTCCTGGTATGTCACGAGTTTTAAATCTGACAGTAGCTTTTAATTAAATCCTTGTTTATCATTCAGTTAATGGGCTAAGACTAATGATGAAAGGAAAACCAGACTTTCAGTGATTTTTCTCACCCATCATAGGATACTTGAGAAAAATAATAAAGTGATTTACTCAAGGGTGAGTTGGTATAAATGCCGTTTCCCTGATTTGTTCTCCTATATGATTTTTGGAATGATTTGGGACAGCCAGTCACTCTGCTTGGGTACATCAAGAAATTACTATAAATCTCTCTGGAGGAGCTTAGACACATCCAACATCTCCCTCTTGCCAGGTCTGGGCACGCCGCCATCTGCAGTGTGATCCTTGAAATTTAAGATGACAAATCTTCAGGGTCACCTTTCTCTCTTTTTCAAGTGTTTACTCTGGGAACTTTGAGCACATTCTTGTTAAAAGTGTAAGAGCCAGCCTGATTTACCTGACCTCATTCCTGGTGTCTGCCTTCTCTACCTCTTCCCTTCACATTTCTCAAGAGTAAATAGGATTTTGAAAGTTGGGAGCCCTGAGTTCTCTTCCCTGGGGCAGTCACTCAATCACTTTGCACCTCATTTTCTCCACCTATAGAGCAGGATAATCATACTATTTACTGAACTATCTAGATGAGATATTGTGAGAATCAGTTACAGAAGTGAAGGTTTAAAATGAAAGCAAAAGAAGAAACCACGAGTCTTAGCCAGTGTGGTTCAATTGGTTGGGTGTCATCCTGTGTATCAAGAGGTTACCAGTTGGATTCCTGGTTAGGGCACATGCCTGGGTTGCAGGCTCAATCCCGGTAGGGGGCGTGCAGGAGGCAGGTGATCCACACTGCACTCTCATAGCAATGTTTCTATCTCTCCCTTATTCTCTCTCTAAAAATCAATTATCTATCCTATCTAATAAAAGAGAAACATGGTAATTAGCCGTACATCTGCTACCCTTTCCATTGGCTAATCAGGGCGATATGCAAATTAACTGCCAGCCAAAATGGCGGCCGGCAGCCAGGCTACTGATGTGAACATGAGGCTTGCTTGCTCCAGTGACAGAGGACTCCAACGTTCCCCGCCTGCCGCTGCTGGGCTCTGAGCTGCTAAGAAACATTGTTACAAATATAGAAGCTAAACAAAACCCGAGAAACCTGTTTTTAGTCAGCCGGGATCTCAGAGCTGGAGTCGCAACAAAGTTTCAAATACAGAAAGTAAACAAAGTCCAGAAACCTGCTTTCAGCAGCGAGGTCTCACTGCTAAAGCCCGCTCTCAGCTCCAGTGACAGCCATAAATCCAAGAATTAAAAAAAAAGGAAAAAAGGAGTGGTTGGGAGCTTCAGTCATCCGCCAGCCTGAAAACAGCCCTCAGCCCCTCACCCACACTGGCCAGGCACCCCAGTGGGGACCCCCACCCTGAAGGGTGTGTGACCAGATGCAAACAGCCATCATCGCCTCATCCAGGCTGGCCAGGCACCCAAGCGGGACCCCCACCCTGATCCAGGACACCCTTCAGGGCAAACCAGCTGGCCTCCACCTGTGCACCAGGCCTCTATCCTATATAGTAAAATATGCCTCCCAGCACCGGGATCAGCGGAGCCGCGAGGCCTCCTGTCCCCTGGAGCAGCGTGACAGGGGGCAGCGCCCAAACCCCCTGATCGCCCTGCAGCTCTGTGTGTGACAGGGGGCGGGGCCACAACCTCCCTATCCGCCCTGCTCTGTTCATGACAGGGGAAGGCGCCCCAACCCCCTGATCAGCCCTGCTCTGTGCCTGATAGGGGGGAGCTCCCCAACCCCCTGATTGGCCCTGCTCTGTGGGTAATAGAGGGTGGCTCCCCAACCGCCCCCCACGGGCCCTGCTCTGTGTGTGACGGGGTAGAGCCATAACCTCCCCATCGGCCCTGCCTTGAGTGTGACAGGGTGTGGTGCCCCAACCCCCTGATCGACCCTGCTCTGTGTGTGACAGGGTATGGAGCCCCAAACCCCCTGATTGGCTCTGCTCTGTGCGTGACAGGGGGTGGCGCCACAACCTCCCCATTGACCCTGCCTTGAGTGTGACAGGGGGTGGTGCCCCAACCCCCCAATTGGCCCTACCCTGAGTGTGACTGAGGGTGGCATTGCAACCTCCCAATCCGCCCTGCTCTGTGCATGACAGGGGGCTGCACCTAGGGATTGGGCCTTCCCTCTGCCACCCGGGAGCAGGCCTAAGCCAGCAGGTCGTTATCTCCCGAGGGGTCCCAGACTGCGAGAGGGCACAGGCCCGGCTGAGGGACCCCCCTCCCCCCCAAGTGCACAAATTTTTGTGCACCGGGCCTCTAGTCTATATATAAAAGCCCTAGCGACTGGCTGACTGGCCAACTGGCTGACCGGCCAGTAGCTATAACATGCACTGACCACCAGGGGCAGATGCTCAATGCAGGAGCGGAAACCACAGGCATGGAACCACGGAAGAGGCTGATGAATTTCAGAGGGAAGGGATTAACCAAAGATCTTATATGCATACTAGAGGCCCAGTGCACAGATTCATGCACCGATGGGGTCCCTCAGCCTGGCCTGCAGGGATTGGGCTGAAACCAGCTCTCCAATATCTCTGAGGGGTCCTGGATTGTGAGAGGGCACAGGCCAACCCGAGGGACCCCACTGGTGCATGAATCCATGCACTGGGCCTCTAGTATCCTATATAATATAAAGGTAATATGCAAATTGACCCTAATGGCAGAATGATCAGAACAACTATTGGACCAGTCACTATGAGGCGCACTGACCACCTTTTAGTCCCTTTCCCTGGCTGGCAGGCTCCGATCACCTGATGGCCACCCACAGCGGGGGCGAGGCTAGCGAGCGGGCGGGAACAGCTGACCTCTTGGTCCCTTCCCCCTGCTGCAGCACCAATCACCTGATGGTGAACAGGGAATCGGGGGTGGGTGGCTGTGGGGGGCAGGACTAGCTGCAGGCAGCTGGGAAAGGTGTCCCTGATTGCAGGCCAGGCCTAGGGACCATACCCGCACACAAATTTCATGTGCCGGGCCTCCAGTATATATTTAAAAAGAAACCATGAGCCTCTAACTATCTGAGGATGTACTGGGACATATTTTCCTGAGCCCTGGGTAGGAAAGTGCCACGTGGATACATGAATATGAGATGGGTGATTGGGGTGCTCATGGTCATTATTATGGGGTACATAGGAAACTCAATGACTCTCAGGCACTACAGTGAGAACACATCAGAAGTTGAATTTGCCAGTTGACCATCATGGCCTTCAAAATGTTTCTAGTTCTTGCTTAATCTAAACCAGTAATCTCAAATGTCCTCATTGGTGTTCACTGGTCTTACAGCAGGGAGGTTAGAAATAAAATTTGATGCATTTTACAAGTAGACCATTTGCTTGATTGGAAAGGTGAATCTAATCTGAGGATTTTGAAGCTCCCAGATTAAGAAGTCTTAAATTGGATGGTCCTAGGTGTCCCATGAATGGGACTCAAAGGGTCTGTGAATTTAGATGGGAAAAAATTACATGTTTATTTTTACTAAAATTTAATGACAATTAACTATTTTCTTTAGTTACAAATGTGGCCAGCAAACTACAGTAGTATGAGTAGTAGCAGTGTCTATGTTACCATCAGAAATTAAGGATATTTTCATATGATATTACCATTGTTGTACATACCTTAAAATACAATTTTCACTGATCACTGCTTTGAAATTGCAAAAGTAATTAGACCAGCTGCTAGAATATTGGTTTAGTTAATAAAGAAGCACATGTATAACACTGTATTGCACATTTGATTAAATTATATTTTCATTGAATATGTTTCTTTTGAAATCCTGTATGTTTGATTGTGTGTATTTAAAAACATTATTCTGCAAAGGGGTCATTATTATTCTGCCTGCCCCAGACTCTCTCTGAGGCCTCCTAGGGACCAAGGCAGCCACTTAGAGCAGCACAGAACCCAGTCCTCCCAGTCCGTGGGCCTGGGGTTTGAGCCCTGGTTCACCTCTGTCTAGCTGTGGGGTTACTTAGCTTCTCTAAATTTCCATCCCTGTGAAAAGGCAATGACAACAATTTCCCACATGTTTTGTTGGAAGAGAAAATAAATACTAAATGTCAGGATGCTTTGTAAACTGTGAAGTGCTATGCAGATGCTAGGTATTAATATTCAGTGGTTCCAGACACTGCTTTTACTTAGCATCTCTCGAATCAAACCAGTGATGAAGGGGAAATGAAAGAAAACAATCAGGGGGCCAGATGTTTGGTGTGCAAGAGCTGGAGAAGGAAAATACATTTACGGTTTGAATTATGGAACATTTATGCATATGGTGAAGAATATAACGGGATCAAATAGATCGGGTAAAAATTCCTGCCCGGCTACGTACTAGCTGAGTATCAGGCAAATTGTTCAACTGTCTGAGCGTCAGTTTGCTCATCTGAAAAAGGGGAATAATAGCTACCTTATGGGGTTGCTAGTAAAGATTAAATAACTCTTACTCTTATGCCAGCATGTAGGGCTCAAGTTCCGTGTTTGCATACTTTTCCAGACCCATCCTTTCTTAATAATCCAAAATGTTGCAAATGAGAGAGAAACAGAGAGGGATACAAGAATTGTCTGTAGACTTTCGAATGAGTTGCTTTGTTTTCCAACAATGTGCTTCAGCTGAGTTTTACCAAGGATATTTTTAGTGCCCATTGATGAGCTTGGCTTGCTGTCTGGTGAGCTATAGAGGGCACAGAGCTCTCCGGGGGGGGCATTGGCAACCTTACACTAATCTACATTGCTGTCCAGTATGGTAGCCATGATCTACATGTGGTTTTTTAAATTTTCAATTAACTAAACTCAAGCAACGTTAAACATTCCATTCCTTAGTTGTGCAGGTCACATGTCAAGTGTTCAGTAGTCACAGGTAGGTCGTGGCTACCGAAGAATATAGAACATTGTTGTCACAGTGCAAACTCCTGAGCAGCATTGTGAACGGCTGTGAAGGGCTGGATCTGTCCTAACGACACAGACTAGACTACGGTAATGTAGGTAATCTATGGCAACTGATAGCCATGTGGACCCCACACAATGGCCTAATGGGCTGCAACTAGCCTGATGCTGTACCGGACCCAAACGAGAAACTTTGGACCGGAAACTTTGGATGCTAGCTTTGCTTTTAGCTCTCCCGAAGCCCCAGCTGCACATCTTCCAGAACTGGATTAAGGGAAATGGAAATTTGAAAACCCAGAGATGTAATTCCACAAAAATAAAAATCACTCATCCTCCCGTGTGAGTCAGAAAATTCTTTTTCTCAAGCTATCCTAAGGACCCTTCCCCCAGCACCCAGTGGGGAAGGGCATACCTCACTCCCACCAATAACATGACCTCGTGCGATCCATAAGGGATGGTCTGTGCAAGAAAAAGGAGCCTGCTTTCTGTTCTCTGTTACTTGTTTTCTACTCTCTCCACCCTGTTTCTTCACAACCTTGTCTCTGATTATTCTGGCAAAGAGCTGTGGCCCCATCCTCTGTTAACTCCCCTACTTCTGGGTTTATCTAATTAGAATTTAAATTGAGAAAGGATTGTCGGAAAAGTGGTGATTCCAGTTGGAGCTTTCTCTTTCTGTGTATCACAGGAGAGGAGAGCTGGTACCTACTTCCTTTGATATGGTAATATCACTATCCTTATCTGCAAAAGCTCATGCAGCCAGTGGAATGGGAGTCACAAAAGCAGCAGCCCTGGTTTGATGGATTTCTCAACAAAGCACCCATTCTACCTCAGTTTCTCCTTTAAGCATGGGTATGTCTCTTACTACCACTCACCACCTTCCAAATATACTGGTAGCACCATAAAGAAGATGTGGTTTATAAAATCATTCTTATTTATCAACTAAGAAGCTTACAATCTCTAGATTCTTTCCCCCTACTTGTTTTTTTCTCTCTCAATATATTCTTGGAAGGAATAACCTTCCCTGTTACTATCTTATCTGTTTTCCAAAAGCAATGCACTCATTTCCTTTTACTAAGAAGGTGTTCTTGTAGAGTCAAGATATGGGTCATGGGAAGGGTGAGGGAAACCACAACCTAAGGAAATCTGTCACTGTCGCCTCATAAATATTAAGATGCAACTGTTAAGGTAATGCTAGCTGCTCTAACAAACCCTCAAAGAGCTAGTAGTTTAACACAATGCAAGTTTATTCCTTGCTCTCGTAAATCCTCACCTCGTGTTTCCATGGTGAGTTTTGCACAGAAGCACCTTCTTTACAGTCTCTACCTGCTAGATCTTCTAAATCAGCCAGCAGATTGGAAAGTGAGAGCGGGAATCACGACTGTGCAAAAGGTTTATGTGGGGGTGTCTGCAGGGAGCACACAGCACATTTTCGCCGAATGTGCTAGGTGAGTCTGATCCACCGCATGAGGACTTTTGGACTTGTGACCATGGCTGCCTTTTGAGCCACAGTTTTCCTCTGTTGCCAGCACCAGGGATGGGAGGGCTTGTTAAGCCACCGCCAACCTCAGTGTCTGTTGCTTATTTAGAGCAGAATTCTAAAACTTAGCTGGGTGGAGTTGTAAGACCCAGGATTGTGGATGCAGCTCCCACCTCCACAAGGGAATCCTGACCAGAGAGGGTGCCAAGGAGCCCTTGTCCTTGGCCTACCATGGGCACCACGTCCCAGCTCTCCATTTCTCTGCCTCCGGACTCATCATTACGATGCCTGAGTTCAGAGAGACACCTGTCCTCGGCGAGCGACAGTGGCTCCCCCTGAAACTGATGAGTAACGTCTTTGCCACCCTCCAAATAACCGTTCATAAGAGTGAGGGAGTGGGGACTTCAGGTAGCTCTCAGACCTTTGAGGCAAATCCTCAAAGACCACCAGAGTCTCCGCAGCAGACGAGTCAGGTCAGATTCATTTTCCCTTCCCTGGGACTCTCTCCAAACATCTCTCTCTACCCAAGCTCAGACAAGGCAAACAAATTTCAATCCAAGAGCAAGTGAAAACATAATTAAGAAGGTAAATCTGTTTCCCAAAAAGCATACAGTGCTCTGCTCACTGCACATTCTTTTAAGTGTCTGTAAAGACAAAAGACATGCAAATATCAGTACAGACACAGCTGCTGTGTTCGTGGAGTTTGCAATTAAACACTGGCCTGTGCTGCCCAATGCCCTCTGTTTTGGAGGGCAAGAGAGCAGAGAAGAACTTTAACTCAGAGCGTAGAGCAGAGGGAAGTAAAACCCTGCACAGGCGCTGGATTCACTTGGAACAGGAACGTGGGCCGGAAAGATCTAGGATCTAAAGCGTCCCCTGGGATGGGGCTGCTTTTTGCTTGATGTTGTCTCAGCCCCCTCACCCTCCCCTGAAGAAGCCGACAGATCCAGATGGATGCGCTTTTTGAGTTGCCTACATATTTAAAGGCATTAGCAAGCCCGTGCCTTTTCCTGGAGGCTGTCGCTTAACTCGGCTGCAGCCTGGCGCACGGCTATGTAAACACACCAGGCCCATTGTTTGGGCAGGTGTCTAATAGAAATGGCAGGGCTTGGTCACCAGAGCACAGGGGCCCGGCCTGCTCAGCGCCCTCTTCCGGAGGACAGGAAGCTCTTTCGTATGCCCTACTTAGCCCGCAATTCAAAGAAGGTCGCTCTATTCCCAAGAAGCCATTCAGTCATAATAGATATGGTTAGAATGACAGCCCAGAGGCCGTGGGTTAGAAAAACACATTTATCAGAGCAGGCCCGAGACTGCAATAATTAAGTGACACAAGTGAATGCAAGTTAATGAAATCTCAATCGGGTTGTATGTGTTCCACCTCTCCTCCTGACATCTCTACAGCAGCCCAGGCTGGAGAAAGCATCAGGAAAGGAGGAGTTCTGAGGGTGGCCCCCTCCAAACTGTGCTGGAAAGTTAGTGTCCGGGTGGGGTGGGGGTACAGCAAGGACCTGATCCACCGTGTTCTGTCCCCAGACTCAGCTGGCAGCTGTTGGTGTAACTTGGGATGGGCTTTTATAGATTTCAGTTTCAAGGTTTGCCAGGTCCAGAATTCTTATCCCTGAGATATTTTGAGGAGAACAAAGTGATTCTTAAAAAGCATTTAAACTAAAATAAAAATCACCGGAGATGACTGCAATGACACACTTAGAGAGTTTTATCTTCCATTCACTCTTTTAACGAAAACTGATTGAGTGCTACCGTGTGTCAGGCGCTGAGAACATAGCCGTAAATGATAATAATGATGAGAGTGATGATCACATCAGCAACAATAATAATGACTAACTCTTGTGCTTACTGTTTTCCAGGCACTGTTCGAAGTGCAAGTGACATGCCATGAACCCATTCTTCCTCGCTATAACCCAATGCTACACAAGACAGGCCAACAAGGCAGAGACCGGCCTGGAAAGACCATGAAGTAGGTGAGGCAAGACCTCTGCTGGGAGAGATGTGGGGGCTGAGGGCATGTGGGCTCAGGAACCCAGCGAGGGCCTCTCAAAGGTGTGCAGGCTGAGGAGGAGGTGGCCTCAATCTGCCTTGAGGAGAGCATGCCTTCAGCAAGGGCAATAGTTCTGCTGGTTGAAGTTTGGGGTCATGGTAAGAGATGTTGGGGGTGGAGGAGAGGGTAGAAAAGACTTCCTAAACCAGGTGACAAGAGTCATCCCCAGAAACCTGAAGGATGCCTGGGAGCTGGCCAGGCAGGGGGTGGGCATGGCTAAGATCCTGGAGGGACGGAGCAGAGGCTGGACAGGGTCCCAGGCATGGACAGCCATGCTGTGGCTGGGCAAGAGAAGAGGCTGAGGGTGGGCAGGGACAAGGCCATCCCAGCTGTATTCAGGAAGCGGCGTGTCATTCTGAGGGCACAACTAGATTCCCCACTGAGGGAGAGCACGCTGGCTGCAGGGTGGAGCATAAATGACAGAGGAGCCTGGGTGCGCCATGGTAGTGAGTAACAAGGGCTAAGGCAGGAATTAGATGGATTTGAGACCTACCTAGGAAGTAGGGTGGGAGGGAGGGCAGATCCTGGGGGATTCCTGGAAACCCCACATATATGCAGAGCAGCAATAGTGGCAAGGCCGGGGAAGGAGCCTGTGAGCTCTGCTGCTGCCTCGGCTCAGGTTTGCTCTGCCCCATCATGTCACAGGGCAGCTTTCTCCTCCAAGGGGGAGGGTTGCTACGTCTTGCTGTTCCTGTTGTCCCCTCCTCCCTCTATACCGCACTGCCCACCTTGGTCCTCAGAGTCTGCCACACTGTGGGTTTGGCGCTCACATGACCCTGTCCACAGTGGGGGCCCCTCTTGGATGCAAGCCACATGGCAGGACCAGGCAGTTGCCCGGAGGGCTTCCCAGGAACCCGCTGCCTGGCTGAGCGCTTCAGCAGGATGCATGTGCTTCCAAATCTTTTCTGACTGAAACTCTGTAGGTCCATAGCCTTTATTTTCCTCCTCTGAGAAAATTTTAACCTGGGGCCTTCACTTCAGCAATAGGCTTCGGGAGTTCAGGGTGAGCCTGGAATTCTGTGTAGCTTTGTGTGTGTGTGTGTGTGTGTGTGTGTGTGTGTGTGTGTGTGTGTGGTTTTTCTGGGAAGAGCACACAGAGCTGTCAGATTCTCTGAGGGATTTATGATCCCCAAAGCTTAATAGCCATTGATTTGGGCTTTGCTTTCAAGGTTAAAATTTTCCTGGTCAATTTTCCCTTCTCATGATCACCAGCGCCTCCCAGTGCGGAAGTCCGGGGACAGAGTCCACCTCATCTCTTCGCAGTCTGGCCAGGAATTCAAAATAGGCATTTGCCTCTTAAAGCTTGTCTCCATCTTGCTCTGAAAGGCCTCCACTACCCTTCATCAAATATTTCAAAATACTCGCCGCACCCAGGTATATTTTATGGTGGGGAAAATCATCATGGGAGGTCCTTCTTCCCGCAGGTCCCCATCACTCTGGGGGAAGCTTGCTGTGCGCTGGCCTGATTAGGCCTCCTGACTTGACAAACCCGTTCATGACAGCAGCTAACACTGATTGTCAGGCACTAAGCACTTTACTGGTATTATCTCACGTAAACCTCTTAAGAGTGATGTGAGACAAACACTAGAATGATCTCAATTTCAAAATGAGGAAACTGAGACGTGGTAGAAGTAGCCAAGCAGAGAGTGGCAGACCCAGAAGTCACACACAGGCAGTTGAACTCCAGAGGCCTTGTCTTAGCCTCCACTAGGCCTGTCTTCCCTTCAGCTGTTCCCTTGCTCCACCTGAAGACACCACTACTCTGACTTGCCTCTTACTTGGAATTAGTATCATTTGGACTCAGATCCTAACCCTGTTCTCTGAAGTTTCTTTGGGAAGTAGTGGTCAAAAGCTGTTCCATAGAGGAAGCAGTAATTTGTTAATGATAGAAATAGCTAGACTCAGTGTCTCTCACTATGGGGTGATTTGAAAGGCCGAGAAAGGTTCTGCCACCCCTCAAATATTTCCCTATCCTAGAATTCCAATGTCCCAAATTCCAACGTGAGAGGTTCATTCCTTTAGGTTGCTTTTTCCTCAATCCACTTGAGCTGCTTAAAATAAATAGGAACAGCCCTATGGCTAAGTGGTTGGAGCGTCAGCCCCAGCACCTAAGAGTCATGGGTTCGATTCTCTGTCAAGGATATGAACCTGGGTTGCAGGTTTGATTCCCGGCCCCAGTTGGGGTGCGTGCATGAGGTCAACCAATCCATGTGACTGTCTCACATTGATGTTTCTCTCTCTCCCCACTCCCTCTTTTCCACTCCCTCTAAGAATCAATGCAAAAAATATCCTCCGGTGAGGATTAACAACAACAACAAAAATAGGAACAACACTGGGAATACTAATTGGGAGTCCCATTAGGTAGGGGCAGCCCTGAAAGATCCGAGGGCCAGAAGATGTCCAAAGAGAGAAGAGAGTACATAAAAGGGCACTCACTGAAAGTGCTGCCAGGGCCAGCCCCGTACACGGCGCGTACCTTGTCACCATATTGGAGAGAGGTGTATGGACTAGGCTCATTTCTGGATCTCCAACAGAAGACTCTGGAGGGTCTTGGCTGGTGTCTCCACAGCTGGGAGAGTCTGAGGGAGGACAGCCCAGCACTGTCCAAAGCTCTTGAGGGTTCTCTTGCATCTACCCTTTGTGGGGTTGGAGAGCAAGTGATCTGTCACCTCTAGGAAGTCAGCCAGTGATCTAACATTACCTGATGTTAGAGGGATCAGCTTTGATATCTGGGAGAGGTGGTTCTACAGTTATCATAGGGGCAACATTACCCCCAGGGCCAAATGCAAGTGGTCAGCTAATGGCTTGAGAACAACCCCCGAGGTCCTCCCCTGGGTCCCAGTGTCAGACATTGGACTATTGGTATGGAGACCATTGGATTAGAATCTGGAAGAGGCCCTGTTATGGGCTGAATTGTGTCTCCATCCACCCAAATTCATCTGTGAAGACCTATCCCTCAGTCCCTCAGAATGTGACAGTATTTGGACTTAGGACAGTGATGGCGAACCTTTTGAGCTCGGCGTGTCAGCATTTTAAAAAACCCTAACTTAACTCTGGTGCCGTGTCACATATAGAAATTTTTTGATATTTGAAACCATAGTAAAACAAAGACTTGTATTTTTGATATTTATTTTATATATTTAAATGCCAATTAACAAAGAAAAATCAACCAAAAAAATGAGTTCGTGTGTCACCTCTGATACGCTTGTCATAGGTTCGCCATCACTGACTTAAGGACCTTTGAAGAAGTGATCACATGAAAATGAGGCTGTCAGCTAGGCCCTGAATCAATCTGACTGATATCGTCACACAGAGGAAATTTGCACACACAGACAGAAGAGGCAGCAAGAGGGTGGCCATCTTAAGCCAAGGAGAGAAGCCACAGAGGAAATCTGTCCTACTGATACCTTGATCTTGGACTTTCAGCCGCTGAAACTGTGAGAAAATAAATTTCTGTTGTTTAAGCCAGCCAGTCTATGGTATCTTCTTATGGCAGCCCTGGAAAACTAATATAGACTCCATGGGATTTAGAGCAGAAATCTCCAAAATAATAGATGACTCTTTGAGATGAAGGGAGAAAAACATTATAATGTCTATGTCTATTGATTTTCATCTGGTGCTACATGTTGATTTCAATTTCTTATATGTTTTTAGATTAATTTATCTTTATTGTTGAAAGTATTACACATGTTCCCCTCCCTCCTTTACATATTACATATGTTCCTACCCCCACAGCAACCCCAGTTCCCCCAGGCCTACCCCCACACTATTGTCTGTGTCAATGGGTTATGCATATAAATTCTTTGGTTAATCTCTTCCAGTCACCCCCCCCCCTCTTCCTTTTGAGATTCATCAGTCTGTTTCATGCTTCCATGTCTCTGTCTCTATTTGGTTTGTTATGTTTCACATATAAGTGAGATCATGTGATACTTGCCTTTCTTTTACTGGCTTATTTTGCTTAGCATGATACTCTCCAGGTTCCACCATGCTGTCTCAAAGGGTAAGAGATCTGTACATAATAGATCAGTATAATAGGACATGCACATAATACGTAACATATTGAGGATGTGTGCTTAAAAATTTTTACAGCCCTGACTGGTTTGGCTCAGTGGATAGAGCGTCGGCCTGTGGAGTGAAGGGTCCCAGGTTCAATTCCGGTCAAGGGCATGTACCTTGGTTGCGGGCACATCCCCAGTAGGGGGTGTGCAGGAGGCAGCTGATCGATGTTTCTCTCTCATCGATGTTTCTAACTCTCTATCCCTCTCCCTTCCTCTCTGTAAAAAATTTTTACAGATGGGATAAATAATAAAAAAGTTTGGATGCCAAAGATGGTGGCTAACCGTGCATCTCTAAATCCTTAAGACAAATAAGAATAATTTCTTCTCTCATAATTACAAGTGCCCTGAAGAGTTCATCATCTGTTCCATACTCTTTCCACAGCTTATTACTCCCTTGCCTGTATCACGGAGATTTATGTTGTCATCACTGTAATTGTTATCTATGAGTGCTTGTGAGCAATGACTCATAGAAATGTATGCTATTGAACGGACTTGAGGCAACATAAAATCAATTCATTAAAAACCATGCTTTTCTTAAACTTCTCAATTAAGCCTCCTTCCCTTTCCCTTTCCCTTTCTGCTCTTGACAAAGACCCAGCATTTTAAGATCCAGAGGTAGTGAAAATTACTAAGCACTTATAATATTAGGGAAGGTGTTTGGCAGTTCTCTGCAACTTTCCCTTCCGGTCCGATCCAGTTGCATCCAGGCCTAATTCTGGTCTCAGATCAGTCTTTAACAAGCCTAGGCAAATTGAGGAAGATGGTCTTACCAACCTCTATCTCCAGCCCCTATCTCTGCTTTTGACCCCTTGAAAACCTGTCAATATAGTAGCTTAGTGTATATACCCCCAAAATTTAAAAATATAATTGTGGCTCTAAGACCCTGGAACTCAAAGAGAAAGCCATCCAGGCCTCATGATCCTCTAAGGGACGGGCAGTGATGGCCTACCTCAGGCCTAACAGCATCTTGGCCAAGTTCACTCTTTGGTTTGTGGTTAGGCAGGAACAATTAATCTTCATTTAAAGGAAGAAAGCCGTCCTACCCAATTCCACTATGGACCAGTTTGGCCTGGCTCTGCTGGCCTGGCACTCACTCAGTGGTCTTTCAGTGAGAAGCGTCCTGAAAGTGACATCCCCTGGCAGACACCACTGAAGTGCGAGAAAGAATATTTTTGATGTACATGGCAGCCCTGCATGAACTTATGCCAGCAGAGTGTTTGAAGTAGAACACGTCAATGCTATGGTGGTGACATTAAAAATGTCTCTTTGGCTGAGTGGTTAATCTCCTGACATTGTTTAAATGTGCCTACAGGGCCCGAGAGAGTCACAAATCTACAAGAAGGGAACCAGCTCTCAGAATTAGCTGGCAGGTATACAGCTTCCCTGAAGGCTGCTGAGGAGGCGTGCAGCCTGCACATTACTTCTGCCATTAGCACCGGAGTCACCGTGACCCATGTCCTAAATAAGAGCTCCTTTGACAGGAGCATAAGTAGAACTGGCCCCCAAGGGCAAGGCCCGTCGAGACTGATCAGGCCATCTCTACTTGGGCATCTCCAGGGTAATATAATGATACCTGATGTTATTTGGGGACAATGTCCGTCACACTCAGAGCCATGTAAAAGGCTTTAAAGCTGTGCTCGGACCACACGGGGTAAGATTTGGTTCTCAGCTTTCTGGAATAAATGGAATGTGATCATGTAGCCAGGAAAGGAGGTGCTCTGTAGGCAGACAGCTCTGGTGTGGGATATTGACTTTTCTTTTTATGGGTGGGATACCTTGGGAGAGCAAAATACTTTCTCTGCTCTCAGTGTTCTCATCTCTAAAATGGGAGATAAGACCGGCTGCTCTAGAGGTGCTATGGTGGTGAGGGCTGAATGCAATCATCTATGCAAAGCACACAGCACACACTCCATTGTGTTAGTTCCCTCATTTCTCAGCAAGCAGACAGCTGACATGCTTGGCCACTATATTGTCTCTATTTGCAGTCATCAACAATAGCTGTGCCTCCTTTTGCATATAGCCCAACATCATTAAAGCTTCCTTTGGCTTTTTCCTCTCAACAGTATTAATTTATTCTTTTATTCAGCACACACGTATTTTTCTGGTGCTATACAGGTACTGGGGACACCAGGTTGAGCAAATTAGACATGGTGCCTGCCCTTGCAGAGCTTCTGGCTCATGGCCAAGGTTGACAAAGACCCACCGGTCTGTCTTAGCAGGTTGTCAGGGAAGTGATGTGAGTGAGGCCTGAAGATAACGCACCAAGATGACCACTTTCCCCCTTTCTGTTGACTCATTCTCAATGACGGACATTTGTAAATTGGCTGCAAAGGAGTACTCAAGGCTTATCAGTCAGAGAGCTAACCCACAGCCTTGCCTTTGCTATTTCTGTTCTTTAACCAACTGAGCCAGCCACATCCTCAGTCTCAAGCTTGAAGTGGAATTAGTGGGACTCAATAAAGCATAGAGTTTGGCAAGTGATAATGCACAGTTTGGCATTGGTATTTTGCATACTGCTTGACTCAGAAATTCCACTTCTGAAAATTTATACTAAAAGATGAACAACTATTTGCACAAAGATTTGACTACAAAGATGTTGTTTGCCAAATTATCTTAGCACAAAATTTGAAACAATATAGACCCTCCAAGATAGTGATTGGATTGGGTAAATGAATCGTGGTAAATGCATTCAGAGAAAAAAATATGCAGCCATTAAAATATATTATAGAAAATAAGTATTCCCAAGAAACCAGAAACACCAATCAGAAAGGATATATGCATCCCTATGCTCATAGCAGCACAATTTACCATAGCTAAGATTTGGAAACAGCCTAAGTGCCCATCAGCAGATGAGTGGATTAGAAAACTGTGGTACATCTACACGATGGAATACTATGCTGCTGTAAAAAAGAAGGAATTCTTACCATTTGCAGCATCATGGATGGAACTGGAGAGCATTATGCTAAGTGAAATAAGCCAGTCAATGAAAGAAAAATACCACATGATCTCACTCATTTATGGATAATAAAGACCATTATAAACTGATGAACAGAAATAGATACAGAGGCAGAGCAGCATCAAACAGACTGTCAAACTACAGCGGGAAGGCTGGGGAGGGTTGGCGGGGAGGGAATAAGAGATCAACCGAAGGACTTGTATGCATGAATATAAGCATAACCAATGGACACAAGACACTGGGGGGTAGGGGAGGCCTGGGGAAGGTCAAGGGGGGGGGTGAAGGAGACATATGTACTACTCGTTGTAATACTTTAAGCAATAAAACAAAATTTAAAGAAAAGAAAAGAAGTATTAACATGAAAGATGTTCACAATATATCTTAAATGAAAAAGGGGAAGTTGGAAATTAGTCCATATAGTATGATCTTTACATTATTTCTGAGAAAAAATCTGAAAGAATATATAAAAGTATTATTAGTAAATTAGTAATTATTTCTGGGTTGCAAAAATAATGATTTTTATTGCATTTATTTTGTTTATTTGTCCCCAGTTACATATTTTCCCCAGTTACATATATTCTTTGTGTATTAAGAAAAAAGTTAGCATAAAAAATAGAGCTTTCACACAAAAGATGGTTAACATAATTAGTTATTAGGAAAATGCAAATCAAAACCAAAATGAAATACCACTTCACACCCATTAAAGTCACTATTATAAAAAAGATGGATGATAATAAATGCCTGCAAGGATGTGGAGAAATTGGAAGTCTTATACATTGCTGGTGCAGCCAATTTGGAAAATAGTTTGGCAGGTTTATATACAGTTAGTGTATGTCCCAACAATTCTACTCTTGTTTATATATCCAAGAGACATGTAAATATACACCTATATAAAAACTTGTACACAAATGTTCATAGCAGCATTATTCATAAGAGACAAAGAGTAGAAACAACCTTGTGCCCATCAACTGATGAATGGGCCAATAGAATGTGGTATATCCATACAATGGAATATCCTTTATATAATAAAAGGCTAATATGCAAATGGACCAAACGGTGGAATGACCGGTTTCTATGATGCACACTGACCACCAGGGGGCAGATGCTCAATGCAGGAGCTGCCCTCTGGTGGTCAGTGCACTCCCACAGGGGGAGCGCTGCTTAGCCACAGCCAGGCTCATGGCTGGCGAGTGCAGCTGTGGCAGTGGGAGCCTGTCCTGCCTCCTCGGCAATGCTACTGAGTGGGCCAGGGATGAGTGGCAGCAGAGCTGCACCTGGCCCCAGCTGGGGCTCCTCCCCAGCCACCTGCCACTTTGGCATTGCTACATTTCTCGGGGGCTGGGTGGGGGGGGTGGACTGCCGGTTTTGGCCAGAACCCCGTAGGCCAAGGGGTCCTGGATTTTGAGAGGGTGCAGGCCAGGCTGAGACATCCCACTCGTGCACGAATCCATGCACTGGGCCTCTAGTAAGGTCATAAAAAGAAATGAAGTACTGATAGATACTACAACATAGATGAACCTTGAAAACATTATGCTAAATAAACGAAGCCAGACCCAAAAACCATATAATATGTGATTTCATTTATATAAAGTGTCCAGAATAGGCAAATCCATAGAGACAGAAAGTAGATTAGTGGTTGCCAGGAGCTGGGGTAAGGGAGAGTGGGGAATGGCTGTTTATGGGTACAGGGTTTCTTATTCGGGATGATGAAAATATTTTTGATAGATAGTGGTGATAGTTCACTAACTGTAAACATACGTCAAACTACTGAATTGTACACTTAAAAAAAATAAGCAGAACAAAAAGTAATGTTTTTCCCTCTGCCATTAACCCTTTTACACAATGAGGAGTCACTATCAAGCAGCCCCTCACTCCCCCTTCAGCATACATAGACCTATACCCTCTAGCTAGCCCTTCCTCTGGCTTCCAGAACTGTAGGAAGTACAGTTGATATGCATGTATGTATTTTCATTTTTATTTTTGTATTTGTATTTTGAGGTCTTGCTGACTCAGGAGGGACTGTCCCTCCCAGGACTAGCCAACTCCTAGAGCTAGTATACAACTCACCTGTGAGCACAGTTTTGTATGCAAACCAACCAATCCAGGAACCAGCATCTTTACTGGTTCTCACACTCAGGGCCACTATTCCCCTGCCCTAATCACCTAGGGCCATGTACCAGCCACTTAGGGACAGCACCGCCACCACTGAGCCTAGTGAGATTACTCAAAGGAGGTAATCCTAAGGCTGCTTACTCTGTCTCACCTGCTTCTTCCTAGGAGAGCATAATAGAGACTGTTGTCTACATTTCCCCTTGCTCTTGCCTCCTCACTGACCTGGTGCTTCCCCTGTGGCGCACTCTCTCCCCTCCCCACAGCATGGCATGCCGTGCCTCCTGTCTCTATTGACCTGTGAGTACAAAAATATTCTCTCTTTATGGCAGTTCTTTCCAGGTCTGTGTGTCTCACTAAACCTGATTAAAACAAATCCCGGGCACCCTTAAAACAATACACATCTGAAACCCTGGCCTGACACATTGCTGGAAGTCACACGATGATCAAAGAAATTGGTGCTTCTATGAGGTAACCAGTAGAGGAGGCAATAATTGATAGTGTCTGAATCTTCCGCCAGGACTGCTGGATCCCACAGGTATAGACTGATTTTTCAAGACCACGTTGTCCACACAAAGTTACCACCCATTTCTGTCTCATTAGGAGTTTCCCATGGATACCCAGGCCTTAACATTCCCAGCATATCATCTGTAATATGCATTTTTGGCTCATTAGTCATGAAGGTCTCAGGACCCCGGGGTGGTAGAAACTGAGTGATTTCGGTTTGCTCTGTATTATAATGTTTAATTTGACAAAAATGAAAGCAAACCATCTTTCATCCTCTTCCTTCTCAAAGCCTGACTGGCCATCTCAGATATAAAATGGGATCAACCCTTGTACATAAAATGGGGATTGGTAACAATCCTCTGACACATGTATTAGTTACCCCAACAGTGCAACACGCACCACAAAGATCTCATCTCCCCTTCCCTCAGCCACACAAGACTTTTCATTTTTATTGACGACTGTTATGCAAATAACAAAGAAACAACTGGAGTGCCCTCGGCGATCCCGGATCTGTCTCTTGCTTCAACAGTGTTTGGACAGAACACACCCAGGGGCACCCCTTCTTCCAGCCTCTGGCCACTCTCCTGCATCTCATCCAGTCACCACCTTCAGAACCACCTCCAGGACCAGCCAACACACCTGGTTTTGTTTTTTTTCTACCTTAACTCCTTATGCCGAACAACCATGAGCTCCCAAATTGGTCAGAATTATTCCATCGAGGTGGAGGCTGCGTCAATCGCCTGGCCAATCTGCATCTGCGGGCCCCATACACCTACCTCTCTCTGGGCTTCTAGTTCCATCACCACAATGTGGCTCTCAAGGGTGTGGGCCACTTCTTCTGCAAGGGCACTGAGCAGCTCTTAAAGTTGCAAAGTTGCCGAAACCGGTTTGGCTTGGTGGATGGAGCGTTGGCCTATGGACTGGGGGGGTCCCAGGTTCGATTCCAGTCGGGAGCATGTGCCTTGGTTGCGGGCACCTCCCCAGTGGGAGATGTGCAGGAGGTGACTGATCGATGTTTCTCTCTCATCGATGTTTCTATCTCTCCCTTCCTCTCTGTAAAAAATCAATAAAATATATTTTTTTTAAAAAGTTGCAAAAAAGCATGGTGGCCCCATTCTCTCCCAGGATGTGCTAAAACCTCCCAGGGTGAGTGGGGCAAAACTCAGGATGCCATGACAGCCACCCTGGCCTTGGAGAGGCACCTGAACCAGGCCCTTTGGAGCTGCAGGCCCTGGGTTCTACCACGCAGAGCCTCAGCTCTGTGACCTCCGGGAGAACCACTTCCTGGGTGAGGAGGTGAAACTCATCAAGAAGATGGGCCGCCACCTGACTAACATCCGCAGGCTGCCGCCCCTCAGGCTGGGCGAGTTTCTCTTCAAAAGGCTCACCCTCAATGATTAGGAGCCTTTGGAGCCCAGAGGCCTTTCAGGGGCCCCTCTGCATTCCCCAGGCGCCTGGCTTTTACCTGAGCCTCTCCCCGAAACTACTACGAGCCATTCTTTGAACCACCCTGAAGCCCTCTCCCAAGCATTGGACCAAATGAAACAATAAAGCTTTTCACAGAAAAAAAAAAAAAAAGAAAAAAGAAAGGAAAGAAAAAGAAAAAAAAAGAAATTAAAAGAAAAAAGAAACAACTGAATTTGCTGAGCATAGAAGTTGTAAGAGTGTCCCCCCTCTCCCCTTCTTAAATAAGTAGGTATAGGATTGTGCCCCCAGGAAATAGGGAAGAGGAGAAAATGAGCTTGGACAGAGAAGGCAAGACCAAACTAGAACTAGAAAATGGTATTTTGGGCTGTGTCTGTTGTCAGACTTCAGCTGACGACCCTTGAGTAGCTTTGCATATTGCTCGTTTTTCTGTTGTCCTTGAAGAATCATTGTAGCCCGACTAGATTCACTGAATAGGAACCCAACCCAAGCCAACCAAATGCAAAACCCAAGCTCAACAAACCTGTACTGTTCTTGATTAAGATCTTTCTTCTCTTCAGACTTAACCACATGCCTAAGAGATGATGGAATCAGAAACATTAACCAAGGGTCTCTGAGAGCACTTGACTTCAGATCAGTATCTACCTTTGGAGAATGAGATTCATTATCTGCAAAATAGGGGTGATAATGACTTTTTCATAGAAATGTTGTGAATATTAACAAGATAATGTATATAAACACTTGACATGGCCAGCTGGTGTGGCTCAGTAGTGGAGTGTCGATCTATGAACCAGAAGGTCACAGTTCAATTCCTGGTCAGGGCACATGCCCGGGTTGCAGGCTCTATCCCCAGTATGGGAGGCAGCTGATCAATGATTCTCTCTCATCATTGATGTTTCTTTCTCTCTCTCCCTCTCCCTTTCTCCCTGAAATCAATTAAAAATATTTAAAATAAACCAACAAAAAAATCTTGGCATGTACTGAAGCTCATGGGCCCTTGTTAGAAAATTGAAATTCTAACTCATTTATGTTTCTTTAAAAAAATAATAAAGGAAGAAGAAGGTACAATCTATTTTAAAGGATTAGTCTAGTCATATCACTTTCCTTCTAAATAGCATTTCTCCTTCTGGTAATATTTTGGACCCACTGCTAATGTGCGTTAGTTTCCAATTTCTCTTCAGCCACTCTCCAGAAGTGCAATATTGGTTCTTTGTCTTAGGGATATTTCATTTCCTCAATCATGTTAAATCAAACAAACCTCCCCTACCAGCAAACAGAAAGGAGCAGCTCTGGGCCTCTGAACTAATTTGCACTGGCAAAACTGATCGGACCTTCCTCCAGTGTCTTAATTAGGAGTCTTAATCCCTTTGATTTAAAACCACAAGAAATACAGGACATGGTAGGAAACTCTGAGCATATTTATTTAATACTGACAAATAGGGTTTAGAAAGTTCACTTAATATACAGTGTCAACAGAAATATATGTCCCTTTCTTTCCAATAATTCTTCCAGGATAAAGTATGGCTCATGCTCCGATTTGGAACTATCCATTTTCCTGTTCTCTTTCATTTAAAGAGACAGTTATTCCCAATCCACTCTGTTTCCAGAGACATTTGACTGGTTTGCATTAATTTTTCCTGTGACATGAGGAGAGAGTGACTCAGAGAATATATGCAATAATGTTCACGTTGAATTTTTAAAAATGTGATGAACCGGTGGTGGTGGATGGAGGTTGAACGTGAGAATATGACAACAACACTGTGGCCCGGCTGGTGTGGCTCAGTGGTTGAGCATCGACCTATGAACCAGGAGGTCATGGTTTGATTCCCAGTCAGGGCACATGCCTGGGTTGGGGGCTATAGGGCATGCAGGAGGCAGCCAATCAATGATTCTCTCTCATCATTGATGTTTCTATTTCTCTGTCCCTCTCCCTTCCTCTCTGAAATCAATAAAAATATACTTAAAAAAAGAAAAAACAGCACAGTGATTCCGAACGATCTCCACAGACTTGGAGCAGGTCTTCCTGCACAGATCCTAGTCTGCTTCTGGGATTTGGCATAAGGTAGGTTCTTCTTAAACCCTAACCAAGGGGGTTCAGTTCTTGCAAAAACAAAAGAATGAGGTCAAGGGCACTGATGTGGCTCCTCCAAGGGCGTGAAGAGAAAGTCCAACGCTTAGCGAGGGGCTCAGATCAGCACCGGTGGTGCCACCCTTGGTGTAGGCTTCTGGGCAGCTTGTGTTTTAGAGGACTATGAGCATGTGGGCATTTAATGATAACCAGGTGAGGGTGCTCATGACTGAGGTGAACCCCAGATGCTTTCAGAAGGATTAGAAAGAGATTCCCTCGCTAAGTGGGAACCGTGTCCTGCTTCGCCTCCAGGCTGTATTCTCCTACAAAAAAGCAAACAGAGCCTCAGGAACCTCAGCCTCTTCAGAGGAGCAGCCAGGACTTTGGATGCTTCTCAGCTTTGAATCCAATGAGCAGCCATTCATGACATCCCTCGTAAGGTGCCCCAGAAGAGCCTCCGTGCCTTTGATCCAATGGAGCCTTGGATAATACTTAAAATCAGTGTAACTGGTACAAGGTATCTGGGCTCGGTTCACAAAAAATTCCCATTATTTTTTTATGTTCCCTTTCATGTAAAAAGACATTTTTAGATCGAATTGTTTGTGAGTTCTAATAGAGCCTACCTTGAACCATGTGTTGTCTTACAATAAGTAGCTGATCACTTTCAAGGATGTGGAGTAAGCCTAAAAAAAAGGCAAAACATTAAAAACATAATAAACCAGAAAGTAACCATAGGTGTTTAAAATACTCTCTGTAATGTGTGAAATAATTAACTGACTTTGTATTTTTTATACTTAAAAGTCTCAGCCATATCTTTTATTTCACTTTTTTTTTACCATACCTGTGAAGTTGACAAGACATAGAGCTATTTTAGAGAGGAACAAAACAAAGCCAACTAAGAAAGAAAACTAAATGCCAGCACCGGTTTGGCTCAGTGGATAGAGCGTCGGCCTGCGGACTGAGGGGTCCCAGGTTCGATTCCGGTCAAGGGCATGTGCCTTGGTTGCGGGCACATCCCCGGTGGGGGGCGTGCAGGGGGCGGCTGATCGATGTTTCTCTCTCATCGATGTTTCTAGCTCTCTATCCCTGTCCCTTCCTCTCTGTAAAAAATCAATAAAATATATTTTAAAAAAAAGAAAAAAAAAAAGAAAGAAAACTAAATAATATATCTAGTGAAACACAGAGCCAGGGATGGAGTTTGTTGTCTCAACGATTAGACTCTGGAAGCATTTGGCATGAATAGATTGACTGTGTGTGACTGGGCACTTTTAAAGGACTGACAAGCGATGTTGAAAAAGCTAATCCTCTGAAATATCTTAAACACTGCAGTTTTGTTAACAACATAAAGTTAACACTATCCTTCAGGGAAACATCTGCTTGAGAAATAATCCACATCCCATTCAAACCGTCAGTTAACTCTGGAATTAGTGAAATAGCAGCTAATAAGATTTGATTGTTTACTGCTTCTCAGATACATAACCAGCATCCACAATCTGAAGCCTGACATGACACGATTATCCTGTAAAATGGGTGTTTTTGGAGTCTCTCAAAGGTGTTTCTCGGTTCTGCCTCAGGCGGATAACAGTAAGAAAATAAACAGCCCCACCTACCTGTGGTTAACGTCTCCCTGGAGAAAGGCGGAGGGAGGCCGGAGAGAATTTAGGTGTGGAAAAGTCCATTCCCCTCTCTCCCAAAGATGCCGTGGATGACTCTGCTGCAGACCCCAATCGTGGAGAGATAAGCCACATGAGTTTATGAAACAATTACCGATCAGCACACTGTGACAGCTGTCAGCAGAGAAAACTCCAAGCCTGCTGAATAATTACGGCTTGAGCTATTGATTGGGACCACGGAAGAGTTTCATCCAAATGCTTTTAATTTGCCCAACAGAGGGAAGTGTGCTGCAGAGAGGCTGCGTCCAATAAAGGCACGGCTCCCCCTGTAATGAAAGGGAAACCTAACAAGGTGGAGGGGATTGTTTTTAAATCTCGCTAAGCAAAATCTATGGCCATTTGAAAGGTGGTGAATGAGAGGTGGAGGGCTGGCCTTAAGAAATGGCTTAAAACAGTTGGTCTGAGATGACTTGCATCCTGGGGGGAGACCCTGGTCTGGTCCAGGACCCTTGATTCTCACTGGCCTGAGGGTTCATGCCAGGCTCCTCTGAGAGATGATGGATCTCAGGCTGAAATAACAGCTGGGGGCCAAGCATGGCTGAGGTCTCCTCTTTGGGCTCCTGCACATTTGCTACCCTACTGTGACCTCGGAATGTCTCTTTATCCCAACCCTCGGCCCCCCAATCCCTGATGAGGAAGGAGAATATTATTTTACTGGAACTGGATTTAAAAATATATAATTATTAACCGAAGTACATAGGCCCCTTCTGGCTGTGACAGTTTCTCAGACTTTCTTTGTTGCAGATGACCTTGACACTTTGGGGAGTAAAGGTCAGATATGTCATAGGATGCCCCCTTATTAGAATCCATTTTTCTAATGGTTAGACAAATAAAAAACACAGGATAAAGATGAGGAGGCAACACTGGCTGGTGTGGCTCAGTGGATAGGGCATCGGCCCACGCACAAAGGGTCTCGGGTTTGATTCCTGGTCAAGGGCACACACGTCCATTGCAGGTTCGACCCCCAGCCCTGGTTGGGCAAGTGTGGGAGGCAACCAGCCAATGTGTCTCTCCCACATCGATGTTTTCCTCTCTCTCCTTCTCCCTCTCCCTCCCTTCCAATCTCTCTAAAAATGAATGGAAATAATATCATCCAGTGAGGATTAACAACAACAAAAAAAGGTCAGGAGGCAAAATTAACCATGTACAACAAATGTATTATGCAATAATTCTCCTTCTCCAACCATTACCCTCCCACCCCACTCCCCTCACACACATTCATGTCTTCCAAAGTGCCTAACACCGATTTCCAACATAGCAATAATCTAATGTTTGCAAGGATGAACAGAGTGATGGATGGATAAACGTTTTTCCCAACTGTACCATCTCTACTTTCCTCGTGGAACTCTGTGTTAATATTGGTGCACTCTCCTGAGGCTGGTGCTATATGGTCCCCATTTTACAAATGAAGAAGCCAAGGCTGGGGAGGCTCCGAAACTCACCATGTGATTCAGCTCATAGCAGGCAAACCTCGGAGCCAGGGAGCCTGCCCAGGCGCCTGCTCCTCTAGGTGCCTCAGGTGTACGCCTGGATTCCAGAGCATGTGGTCTGGGACACAAATGCAAACTATCCTACATAATAAAAGTGTAGTATGCAAATTGTCCCCTCCACTGGGAGTTCGACTAGGGGGCGGGGCCGGCCAGGGGAAGGGAAGGAGGTCCCAGCCGGCAGCCCGCAGCCACTCCAGGGACCCTCAACACTGGGCCTCTAGTCTTCAATAAGGGGGAAAAAAGGCCAGGACCAGAAGAGCATACTCCAGGGTTAGACCACACTGAACAAGAGCAGAGCGGATACAGAGCAGGAGGTCAGAGGTCAGAGGTCAGTTCCCAGGTGATGAGGAACCAGAATACAAGGCAGGTGGGGCAGAATGGCGTGGGGTGTAGGCTGAGAACGAGGCAGAGGCCAGGAGCTCCCTGCTAGCTGGTGTTGGCTGCCTGGGTCAGGGAGAGGCCACCTGGCTTGTAGGTGCTGGTAGGGCCCTGGAATGGGGAGGGGCTGGGGGTAAGTTGGGTGCCAGCTTTTATTGAAATCAGGTGCTTTTCTGCCTGCTACCCCATCCTGCAGGCTCCAGGAAGAAGCAGAATTGCTTGAGTGTGTACCTGAGTGTCCTTCAGGGAGGAGGGAGGAGGCCCGAGGGTAAAGCTTTTCCTCTCCAACCTTGTCTCTTTCCAGCTTCCTCCTGGCTGCAGGGCCCACAGTGACAATGCTAATCTCGAGGAGCCGTCCCTGCCAAACCAGACTTCCGCGCCGCAGCCCTACTCGGTCTATTTTCAGATCTTCTGTGCTTTAAAATAGCCTTGTCGGCAGGTGCCCAAACCCAGCAGACCTGAAAATTGCTTACCAGGATGGAAAAGCTGAAGGACACTGACTTCCTGAACTGACTCAGTGCTGCACCCCCCTCTCCCTCCCTCACCTCTCCCAGAACACACATCTAGGCACAGAGACCCCCCCAAAATGTCCCAACCAGTAACACCAATCCCTGTGACAATTCTATAAGCTGATAGAAAGAGTCCTCATGGTCTGGCAAAAAAAAGGAAACTCCATTTCCATCATCCAGATGCTGAAATGAACCGGTGGTGCTCAGGGCCTGACCACATTGAATTTGGATGCACACTGCAGTTTGGAGGCAGGTGCGGGGGAGGGGAATGAGACTCGGGAGGGAGGCGGGATAGCAGCCCAGCATCCATTTTCACCCCCCTCAGCTCTGTTCCTGTTCCCCATTGGCCCCTCAGGATCTTCAGGTGCCCAGGAGCAGCAGCACCAGGTGTTCATACCGGAGGATGTCTCACCGCACGTGAGGTCCCAGTCCAAACTGGCTGCTTCTACTTTCATGCAACCAACAAGCCATATAGAGGCCTCTGACATTGTTCATGCTTTGGGCATACAGAAATACATAAAATAAATAAAACACGGTCTCTGCCTTCAAGGAGAGTCAGGAAAACACAAGATTCCATCAACACACATAGTAGGGCACCTACGACCTTAGGTTAAGGAAGGTCTCTGGAGGAGGTGACCTTGAAGCTGAGACAGGGAAGAAGAATGTGAGATAGCAGCCAAGTGACAGCATGAGGAGTAGGGAGAGGATGCTCCCTGCAGGGGGGGAGGGCATATGCAGAGGCCCAGGGGGGAGAGAGAGCCAGCGGTGTCTGGGAGATCACAGGAGGTTCAGCATGCCTGGAGTGGAAAATGCCAGGGGGGTGGGCACCAGCAGGCTGGAAAGCAAGGCGGGCCCAGAGGCTGGGGGCCTTTCAAGTAGCTAGTGCTTGAGGAGTTTGGGTTTCAGGAGAGCAGGCTTTGTTTTGTTGACTACTGTATCCCCCCAGCTAAATGGGCAACTAGCAGAGGGTAGATGCTCAGTATGTGTTTGTGGTTGAATAAGAGGTGAGCATTGAAGGATTTTATGCAGGAACAAGATCAGACCAGCTCAGCATTTTAGAATCACCCCCTGGGCTGCAATGCAGAGAATGGATTTCAGGGCAGTGATGCTGGGGCAGGAGGCAGGGAATGACAGAGGCCCTAACCAGAGATGGCAGTGGGGGTGGAGACACAGGACTTGGGGATTGGTTGAGGGAGGTGGTGGGAAGGAAAAGTCCAGATGAAGGGCCTCAGGTGTAACTTCCTTTGTGAGGACTGGGCAGACCGCAGCCCTGAGGCCAGGCAGCCCCCACGGGCCATCAGTGTGCGCTCAGCTCAGAGCCTGGGCTCCACTGTGTCTTTCAATTCCCTCTTCTGCAAAATGGAGCTACTCCTGCTCACCTTGCAGGGAGAGCTTAGAGATGATACAAAGTGCATGCTGGTGCAAGACCTCCAGTGTTACCTGAGCTGGATCCTGAAGGACAGGTGCCTTTCCAACAGCAGGGGGCGGGGCCAGGGGAGGACATGCCAGGTGGAAGGAATGGGATGAACAAAACATGTCTTCGTAGGAAAGATAAAGCAAATGTGCAAGTGGAGTGAGAGGATAAGGAGGACCTTACACACTCTTCGCTTCTCCCCCTGCTGTGCTCCCTCTGACGTCCACCAAGTCCCTCGCCCATCTCCCCACTGCAAGCATTTTGCTGTGCAGTCCATTCTCCACATTGTAGCGGGAGATCGTGTATAGTTTGGACTTGATTCAGCAGCATGAGGAGCCATGACAGTTTGGAGCAGGGGAGTCGTGGCGGGGGAGGGTACTGCGCCTTAGTTGTGCTGCCCAGACAGCAAGGCTATGGAGGGTGGGTCACGGTGCAGTTTCAGTAGCATATCCACCTTGTCTGGGCAGGTTGCCAGGGTTCCCTGCCACCTACAGGTACAGCCAGGCCCACTCCTGTGTTCTGCGAAGCTCCTCAGAATGTGCCCCTGCTGCCTGCCTGGTCTTCCCCAAGTCTGCCTCACATCACTCCTGATCCCCGTTGTGTGTGTGTCAGATTTCTCCTCCCTTCCCCCTGAGTGCCCTGAATGACAGGCGAGGCAGAGAAAGACCCCTTGATCCCTGTCTGTGGCAGAAGACAGCACCCCATACGCACAATCATTCTTTGAGGGTTAATGCTTCATCTTCAATACTGGGGTGGGCAAATGTAGGGTTACAGTTCTGAGTGCATAAAACCGTTTATTCTTACATCACTTACTTTTTAAGTATTGTATTACTTATTTGTATTATTTGTTTTCTTATTGTTATTGTTATTATTTCATATTGTTATTATTGTGTAATGACGGCTGGCAATGTAAGCACTCACGAGTTGTACATAAGTGCACTGTGCCATTGTGTCATTCTCTTGAGTTAATAAAGCTGTTGTAACAATCAGAACCTGCATGTCTTTTTCCAGACAAACAACTGGGAACCTGCTTTTGCCCACCAACCCTGTATTTGTGCCCACTTTGCCTTCTATTGCATAACATTCGTGCTTATTTTAATTTAATTTTTTAAAAATATTTTTATTGATTTCAGAGAGGAAAGAAGGAAGAGGGAGAGGGAAAGAGAGACAGAAACATCAATGATGAGAAAGAATCTTTAATTGACTGCCTCCTGCATGCCCCACACTGGGGATCAAACCAGCAACCTAGGCATATGCCCTGACTGGGAATTGTTTTTTGTTTTTTTTTAATATATTTTATTGATTTTTTACAGAGAGGAAGGGAGAGAGATAGAGAGTTAGAAACATCGATGAGAGAGAAACATCGATCAGCTGCCTCCTGCACATCTCCTACTGGGGATGTGCCCACAACCAAGGTACATGCCCTTGACCGGAATCAAACCTGGGACCTTTCAGTCCACAGGCCGACGCTCTATCCACTGAGCCAAACCAGTTTCGGCCTGACTGGGAATTGAACCGTGACCTCTTGGTCCATAGATCAGATGCTCAGCCCCTGAGCCATGCGGGCCAGGTGTAATTTTTAAGAATGCCTTTAATTTCCTCTTATCTAGCTTATTTTACACAACTTTTTAAGCAAAATGAACACCCTTGGGAGATGCACCAAACTTCTGTGGCTTTGAGCCCTGACACAGCAGTGGGCTCCCAAGCATGTGGGCATCCACTGCCTTACTCTTTCACTGTGTCCTTTTGCTTAAGGTTTCTCCAGCTTCAGGTGCCCTTCCCTGGAGAACTCCTACTTACATTTCAAGACCCAAATGTTACCTATTAATTTAAAATTAGTCAATTTATTAATTCTGTAACTAACAAGTTCATGAGAGGTTTTCCTGCTACCCTGTCTGGCAGAACACACACAGCCTTCACTGTATTCCTATAACCTTTGTGATGCCTCCATCAAAGTGCTTATCCCATCGGGTTAGAACAGAGTTTTGACGTGTCAGCTCTACTCCTTTTGTGAAGGCAAAAGCGAAAGAGGATCATGTGAGTACCTGGGAGCTTGGCACACAGTAGGAGCTGTTATCTATAGAGCCTGGCACACAGTAGGAGCTGTTATCAACAGGAAGAAGTTGCAGAAAGCTTTTGACTGGTGTGTGAAGTTTAACTCGGACAGCGGTGGGACTCCCAGGACCTCCATGGCTCCCCTCGGCAGACTCACCGGAATGGCTTGAGAGGGATGTCCTCACTCATGTGTTTCCCGGAGGCAGCAGGACCTCCCCCTCTTCCTAATTAGACACGCCTTGTGCCAATCCACACCAAAGCCAGAACCCGGCGGAAGGCGTATCTTTAAAGTACAGAAGGAGCAATATCTGGTTGAGATGCTGTCCCCATTCCAGGGCGGACGGGGCTCTCTGGCACTCTCACCGGCCTCCACGTAGAGATCTCTCAGCCTGCAGGCCTGCTCTGCCCGGGAGAAGCAGAGACGTCAGCTGCACCCCTCCAGGACCGGCCCAGGAACCCCCACTCAGGCCTGGCCTCCTTTCCCTTTTCTCACAGGAGTTCCCCAAACCTGGGATCTCAAGGCCTTGGGAAGCACGCTCCTGGCCTCCCCGGCTGGCAACAGTTGTGAATAGAGGCCGTTTGATTCTGCCACAACTTCAAGGTCTGGGTTTGACCTTGGTGGGATTTACTGACCCAGGTTATCCACACGTGAACCTCTAAAGATGGTAGAGTGTGTTTTGACACCCGTGCCCCTGCCCATTTCTGATGGCTCCCACCCTGGGAGCAGGACAGTCTTCTCTGTGCCTTCTATTTGCCTGTCGTGCAGCTGCAGGGGACAAACATAGTCTCTTCCCGCAAGCAGGCTGCTGAGACTCAGAGCACAAAGAGTTGTTTTAGCCATAGCCGTGAAACGGTAGGAATCTTTGCCCCGAAAAGAGGACGTAGATCAATGTGTGCTTAAAGAATAAAGACCAAACTTCTCCAGAAAAAACAAAATGTGATATTTAATTATCAAAGCCAGTGTTAGTCATCACAGGGGGAACTCAGTGCCTGACGCTCTTAACTGGGCACCTGCTGGTATCCTTGCTAGCTTACATCCGGGCCTCGGTCAGTGGCTGATGCCTGCATCCTTCGCCCCCGTGTGGCATCCTCTTCCTGTCTGACCCCAGCTGCTTGCCGCCCTCCTCCGCCTGCCCCATCCTTTCCTGGCAGTTGCATCTGCCACTATATCATCATTTGCATATGGATGAGGCAGAGAGAACAGGAGGCAACAAGGAAGCCTCATTTTCAAGACATATATCCCTTCTTGCTTGAACCGTTAGAATAGGCTCCAAGCCACCTCCCTGGCTGTGCTTCTGTCCCTCTTCATTCCCCCACACGGCTGCTGCTGCAGCTAGCTCTCTACCGTGTAAATCTGACCCTGCCTGATGCTGGCAGTGTGAAGCGTCCTCATGGTCCCATGCAAGGCCTGCAGGATGTAACCCTGCCTCTCGCGCCTGTGACCTAATCTGCCATCAAAAAGTGTGACTTGGGCTTGCTCCATGGACCCAGGCTCCTGACACTACGTCACCTTCAGTTTCCCTCGGATCCGGCCTTGCAAAAGAGCTAAGATCTAAGTTGAAAAGTAAATAAAGGAGAAGGGAAAAGAGAAAATCTGCTGAGAAAGGATGTGCAATGGGAGGTGAGGGAGGGAAAGAACAGTTTTCTTCCTTCTCTGCTTCCCAGGCTGCACCGGGTTGGTGACAGCAGCGGCAGGAGCGGCAGAATTAGGAATGCTGGGGAAATGTGCTTCTTTTTTTGGCTCAGAAACGTTTTGATGCGAGTATAAAATGCACTCAGAAACATGCATAAATCATAAGTGTGCAGAGAACGCCCATAAACTGAACACACCCATGTAGGCGGCACCCAGACGAAGAAACAGAACGTGACTCAGGCTGCTCCAGGGCCTCCTGGTGGTCACTACGCTTGCAGCAAGGTGGCCCTGCTGACTTCTAACACCCGGGAGTCATGTTGTCCATTTTGAACTTAATGTAAGCCCACAGGGTGTATTCTTATTTTTTTTTAAATATATTTTATTGATTTTTTACAGAGAGGAAGGTAGAGGGATAGAGAGTTAGAAACATCGATGAGAGAGAAACATCGATCAGCTGCCTCCTGCACACCCCATACTGGGGATGTGCCCGCAACCCAGGTACATGCCCTTGACCGGAATCAAACCTGGGACCTTTCAGTCCGCAGGCCGACGCTCTATCCACTGAGCCAAACCGGTTTTGGCAGGGTGTATTCTTTTGTGTCCAGCTTCCTCTGTTCAGCATTATATTGATAAGATTCAACCATGTCCTTGCTGTTGGCTCATTTTCGTTGCTGTATAACATTCCCTTGTGTGACTACACCATTCTTTATCTAGTCTACTGCTGATGGGCGTTGGGGCAATTTCCAGTTTGGGGCTGTTATAAAATGCTGTTATGAGCATTCTAGTCCATGTCTTTTGGTGAACACCTATGTGTGTATGGTGGGTATATACCTCGGGTAGCACTGCTGGGCCATGGGAATTGGCTACACTCAGCTTTCATAGGTACTGCCCAATGGTTTTCCCACATGAATGAATTGAACTAGTTAATCGAGTGTGAGACGTCTAGGGGCTCCACATCCTCTGGTGTGGTCAGTCTCCTTCCTTTCAGCCCGTCTCATGGGTGTGTGCTGGCATCAGGTGGTTTTCATTAGCTTTTCCCCTGATACTACCCAGGTTGAGTACCTCTTCATTTGCTTATGGGTCATTTAGATAGTCTCTTTTGTGAAGTGCCTATTCAGTATAGTTCCTGTTTGTGAGTTGTCGGTCTTTTTCTTATGGATTTGCAGGAGTAGCTGTGTCCTTTTAGTTACCTCATTCTCCACTTTGTCCCTCTTCTATCCATTGAGGGTGATTTGATTTAGCAAATCTTAACGGATTGTTATTGGCATGACTATGTTAAGTGCATTGGGATGCCAAGAGCTGTGGCCCCCAAACTCACTCTTTGCCCTCAAGCTGGTATCCTCGGATTTTGGAATCTAGTCCTTAGGCTGCTGTGCCGGCAGGAATTCTTAGCAGGGCCCTGGCCTCCTCCTCACGCTCCCATCCTACCCACATCAAGGCGTGGCCTGGTGGGCCAGGAGTTAGGTTGAATTTCGGGAAGTTCAGTGGTTAGCTCATCTGCAGGTTTCTGGAAAAGGAACAGGGAGAGAGGATGCTGCAGTTTGAGGCAGACGAGGCATTACTGACTCTGTCTGGCCTCATGGGTCCTCAGCAGCTGCACCGCTCAGCAGTCTGGCTACGGCTCTCCTTTCCCAGGAATGGACAGCAACACACTAAGGAGCAACAAATTGATATTGATGCTGCCTTGCTTCATGCCTGCCAGCGATAGCCATCACTTTCCTTCGGAAAACATGAGCTTCCCATAGGACACCTGTTTCGGAATCCTATCGATACGTCTGAACTGAAGGCTTCTATCTCTATAGACTCCTAATGTTTCTGGACACAGACATGCTGACCGCTGGGAAGAAAATTCTTTATGGAAACAGGGAGGCCTTGTATGGATCTCATCCTGATATTCTTCTGAAAGAGATTGTGCCACCATGACCCACAAACTGTGCTCAGGAGACCTGGGTCCTGACCACCCACCCGACCAGGTCGCTGTGTGACTTCAGGCAAGTTGCTTACTTTCTCTGATCACTTCTCACTCTGTTCATCTGTCGAATGGAAACCCTAATCCCTGCCATACCTTCTTTGTCAGGCTCCTGGAAAATAAAAATCAGGTGATATATATGAAAAAGGATTTTGAAAAATTTTAAATGCTCCATAAAGGAAAGTATGCCACACACCTGACTCTGTTCCAGGACTTCTTTCAACCACCACTTTCCATTTTGTTGTGTAGTTGGTTCTCAGACCGGCCGGTGACCCTTGGCTGGGAACTCTTTCATGTAAAGGGTAGCTCTTTGGTCTAGATAAACTCTTGTACTTTGGCATTTCACTGCACGGCTACTTCCTCTGTGACCTTTTTCTTCCTTTGTTTTTCCCCAGGATCCAGCAGACCTTTTGTCACCTGGGCAGGATCTGCATGGGCAGCCTCTGGGCCACACCAGGGATTCTAATTTCCTCACAGCTTTGTTAGCATTTCACACAGTTACAGGTCAAAACACAAGGCTATTTACTGGGAGTGAGAAATGTCACGAATATGAATTATGGGAGCCGCACAATTTCCCTGCAGGTAGGTATTTGGACAGCACAGGGCACCCACATCCTGGAGAGCTGAGCACAGGCACCGACTTCCCGGCTCCTGAGCCCCACGTGGCTAACAAAGGCCCGAGGGAGGCCACCACCAGGCTGGGAAGAGCCAATGCGTGTGAGATTTGTTTCAGGAGCTCTCCCTTCACTGGCTGCTATCTTGTTAAAGAAAATTCTGGAAGGTTCAGAATCTGTTTCCTAACCAGTAAGGAAGGGGAATGAAGACACTTGTTCACTCACTCAGGTGTCACTCATTCGTCTTGTTACTCACTCCTGCAATGGGGAGACCTACCCTGCAGATACTGGTGGGAGTGAGGTACATAGCTGTGCATGTGTTTCGGCTTTTCTCCTGCTGCTTCGTCCTTTTGTCGCACGGGTAGCAGACAAGGGTAAGGGAGCCCTGATAAGGAGGGGCCCACAGTGCTAAAGGGAAAAGGAAGCCTTGGGCCATTGTCAGAAATGGAGCTTTAGGAAACGGCCCCTTCGTTGGGCTTCTGAGGCACTCCCCTCCCCGTGTTCTCCTCCGTGGCTCTGTTCGTCTAAATGGAGGTGCCTCAGGGACCTGTCCCAGGACCCTTTCTCTTTTCACCAAGAAGTCCCAGCTATTCTAATGGCTATAAATGCCTTCCATAGGCCCGTGACCACCCCCTCCTCCATTTCCAGCCCTAACTTCTCTTCTGAGTAGCTCTTCCTGGTCACTTGAGATGTCCACTTGGAAGAATCAGAAGCATCTCCAAATTCATACGCCGACAGTGAAGATGTCCATCTTCTTCCCACGCCATCATTGCCTTCACCTTTCTCCATCTCAGCAAAACCAGAAACCCAGGAGACAGTCCTGCCACTCTCCCCTCTCACCCCTACTCCCATCCCCCCATGCACAGTCCTGCCTCTCCCCTCTCACCCCCTCCCATCCCCCACTGCACAGTCCTGCCTCTGCCCCCCCCCCTCTCTCTCTCAGCGCCCCATCCGCCACTGCACATGCTCTTCAGAGCTGTGCCACCTCACATCCCCTCCTTCCAGAACCACTGCAGGGGCCTCCAAACTGAGGCTCCCCTCCCCTCCCCCCCCCCCCCCCCGCCGCTTCCGCTTACCCCCATTCTCTGCTGGGAGGAACAGCAAGTGTGAGCTCTTAAAGTGAGAACTGGATCATATTCCCTCCCGGTGTGAAAGCCTGTGGGGCTTCCTGCTGCACTTGAACCGCAAGCTGCTCCCAGGACCTGCAAAGCAAAGCCTGCCCCATGGGCCCTGCCCTCCTTTCTCAGGTCTGCCTATCCCCCTCCCCGCCCCCCTCACCCCCCCCCCCGCATTCCTCCCACCCCTTCACCCCTCGCTCACTGCACCTTTCTCAGGTGTGGACTCTGCCTGAATCTTCTTCCCTTTACATCTCAGACCAAACATCACTACTCAGATGTGCCTTGCCTCCCAATTTATCTCTCTTATTCTTATCTCATAGTCCTCCAATCACAACGAGCCATTTATGTGTATGTGAGTCGGTATACTGTCTCCTCCTGTATAAGCCCCATGAAGACAGGGATTAATTAGCCTTTTTTTTTTTTGGTAACATATGTATCTCTCATACCTAGCACATACCAGGAACTTGATCAATAAATATTTGTTTAATAAATAAATGTTCAAGCTATACAAGGTCAGATATTTAAGTTGCAAAACAGAAATTCTATCTATTCTTTGAGAGCATAAACATTGTCATTTAAAGAATTGGTCCTCCCCTTAGACCCGGGAAAGAGTGACCAAGGGCCCGTGCTTCAGAGGCCCTTGGGGCAGGGAGTTACAGGACCAAGGGGACAGGCCTGGCCAGAGCTCCCACCGCCACCAGAGAGGCCGGATTTAGCCAATAAATATACATGACACACAGTTAAATTTGAATTTCAGAGAAACAGCCACTCATATTTTCAGTATATCCTATGAAATGTTTGGGACATACTTACACTAAGACATTATTCACTGCTTCTCTGGAACTGAAATTTGACAGGATGTTTTGTATTTTATTTGGCAACTCTAGCCCCAGCTTCTAGACCAGATGTAGGCAAACCGTGGCCTGTGGTCCAAGTCTGACTTGTTGTCTATTTTCATAAATAAAACTCTATTGGAACAGAGCCACACCCACTCAGTTACGTACTCTCTACGGCTGCTCGTGAGATGCAACGGCAAAGGTGAGCAGTTGTGACGGAGACCACATTGCCCACAAAAGCTGAAATATTTGTAGTCTGACCTTTGACAGGAAAGTCTGCTGAGCTCTGTTCCAGAACGTTCTGTGCCTGCCCTGGGCCTCACTAGTGCCTGCTCAGCGATCCTGAGAGCCCTCCAGAGCACGCAGGTGCCTCTCCTCTGGCCTGGCCTGAGGGTGTCCCCAGGCTGCGGAGTACAGGAGTGTGAGCGGAGTGTGGGAGCTCATGGGCCAGGCCGTCACAGTGAAGGGTGAAGCTGAAGGAGGGAGGCTGGACACCGGCCTTCCATAAACCACCCTCTTTCTGCCCAGAACTCTGAGGACCTCAGAGTTCTAAACCTGCTCACTAGGACGAGAGAAAACATTTCATTTACTATGTGTATTAGATTGACTTAACTGATAAATCACTAAACCGGGAGCAGGGGACCTCCCTTGGCACTCTTACCTGGACCACTCAAATGTCACCTCTGTTTAAAACAATCAAGGCAAAGAAATGTCACCCCGAGTGCCATCTTGTGGTGAGATCTACTATTACCACGTCCAAGCAATCGGACTGGGTTCAGGAGCTTAGGAAGTCTGCTATGCCTATAACAAGCAAAGTTCAAAATTATACCACTGAACCGTTGAGATGTTCCCAAATGCTTTATGAGACACTTGGGAGATATTAATGATATTCCGCATAATTTTCTTCAAAATTAGTAATTTATGGTGGCCCATAATAACTTCTCATATTTGTAGAGTGCTTTACCGTTTACAAAGCCTGTTGACGCACGTCTTCATAGCTGAACCTCACCACCGCACTGAGGGCTCCACTGAAAATGGAGATTCTTAATGTCCACGACTTGCCCCAGCCTGTCCAGCAAGTCCAATGCTCTTAGCATCCTGCTGGAGCCATCGTGCCATTACCCAGAATGGGGGCGAGGCAGAATTTCAATTTTTCTGACTATGAAGAGGACAGAGGGGTTACCTTTCAGCAAACTGATGCCCACCTCCTCCTCGTGTTTCCAGGCCGAGGGCAGTGAGAGAGGGTTTCTGAAAGGGCATGGTCATCCTTCAGTCCCAGAGATTTGTGATGATTTCTTATTTTCCACAACAAAGGGCAGTTGGCAGGAGTTGGCTCTCTGACATGTCATTGTTCCGCAAACAGCTTTGAAAAGCCCCGTTCTCTGCTCTGCAGGCAGCAGCCCACAGGAGTTGCCACAGGACTTTGACCTTGAGGCAGGGCTCAGCGGGGTTAACCCTCACTGCTGCCTCCACCCAGCAGAGCCAGGGAGAGCCCAGGTGCCCAGAAGACTTTTCATTGCTGCCTGTGGGGAATCGGCGTCTCATCGGCAGCGGTGAGCCAGGGCTTTCGCCATCCGTGGGGCTGACACACAGCTGCATTTCACATCACAGCTGGAAATACGTGGAGGGAACTCGGGGAATGAGGCAAGGAGCTGGAAGCAGCACTTTTGTTAAATCACACTTTTACAAAAGATCGATAGATGCTCCAAAGCAGTCCACCGAGGGGGTTTTTGTGTGGTTTGACGAAAACAGTTTTGCTTCTCGCCTCTGGGAGAGCCAATGGGGACTTCCCAAGAGGTGCTTTTCTGACTTTTTGATGGCGCATAATGCGATTGGTGGGAAAGTAAGTTTACTTTGCCTTTCATTGTGGGCTTCTGGGTTATGCAGGGAGCTGGGGGACCAGGTTTATCAGATCCAGGCTTGCCTGCCAAGTTCCGGATTCATGCATTTATTCATGCGTTCAGTATATGTTTTTTGAGTCCCATCTATGCCTTAGACACTGCTCGGTAACAAATTAATAAGACCTGACCATGCCCACGTGGCAGGTATAGGCTCTTGCTGTTGGAGCCTCAAGTTGCAAGGGGTGGGAGGGGCGGGCAGGGAAGGCTTTCCAGGGGAGACACTTGAGTTAGATTTTGAAGGACCAGAGCCAGTTAGCAAGACAGATGAGGGCGAAGGAAGGGAGCTCGGGTGGCTCACACCAAGGCCCACATGCTGAACTGCAGGCCTCATGGCCTCCAGAGACCTGTTTGGACAAAGAGCATCTCAACAGGGATGCTCACCAAGAGCTGCTCCATTCCCAAAACCCCAGGCTCCTCAAATAATACCAAGACTGTGGCAAAGGAGAGGGCAGGGAGGCAAAACAGAAACTGAGGCTTGTTGGCAAACTGAAGCAACCCCCTGGGTCTGCATGTCCCACTGATCCTGGCCAGCAGGGGGCAGTGCATGGCTCTTTGAGGAACCCTTAGATTACATGCTTGGGGTAGGAAGGTCCCTCATGGTAAAGTGAGCCAAGTCCCCTCCCCAGAAGGTTACACCTCCTGGTGATTATCTTCACAGTGCTTATTGCTTTCTGAAATGTTATTGTTCATTTGTTTTATGTTCTCATTTATTATCTCTAGGGCCCTAAACTACATGAGCAAAGGCCTTCTTTGCCTGTCCTGTCCTCTGCTATATCCCAGGTGCCTCCATTAGCAGCTGGCATGTAATATTTTAAATATAGCAATAAATATTTCTTAAAAAAGAAGTTAAGATTGTGTGAATCTGTGTAGCACTAAGAAATGGGCATTGCAGGAAAACTAAGACCTATGTGTTGCTTTTTGCCCCTGAAAAATTATCTTGACATATGGCTTAGTCCATGTTTACAAGATGGGCAGCGAGGAGAACAGGAAACCACAGGAGAGCTTCCTTGTTGGCAAAATAGACGCCCTTTTGTACTGTGGGCTAAGCATAGCTGTCAACGCCTGGCCAGGAGGCCAAGGTCAGGGACCTGAGTCTCTTTCTGTGACACAGAGGGGCTGGAAGGCAGAGTGGTAACATGAGATGCCTGGCCCACGGAGGCCATGCCAAGACCAGCAGCGGGGCAGTTTGAGGCACAACAGAGTAGAGTGATGAACCAGAAGGTGTGGAAGCCAGGCCTGGGCTATACAGGGGGTATCAGTGTCTGTGCTTGAGAAACCTCTGAAGGTTAAGCCCTCCCTTGCAGACATGCTTGTGTCTGCTGCCTGCAACCAGGGCCATAGAGTCCAGAGTGGCAATGTTCACATTTTAAATGTACCCCGGGCCACAAAGTGATGCCAGGCTGCATTTCCAGTTCCCCACCTGCTCTAAGTAACTAAAGCCCATGTTATGTCTGCTGAGGGTGAGCAACTGTCCTGGTTAGTCTGAGACAAGTCGGTCTCCCTTTTACCTGAACTGACAGTACCGGTTTATCTTTCCTTCATTCCCTTGTCCGTATTAATGATCTTTATTTCCTCCCTGACCCTGCCATCTCTGTTCCCATTGCTTTCAGACCTCCTTCCAGGTCTCTCCAGGTGCCTCAGCCCCACAGTGTGAGACCATCTGGACCAGGGGCTGGTGAAGGAAGTGCCTGCTGGGTGCCTGGTTCCTGCTGAGGAGCTTGCCCCTGAATTAGTCTGGGAACTGTTGAAACCACTGCCCACTGAGATGAGGCAAGAAGAGGCCGTTTCATAATCCTCTTGCTATTATGTGAGGTGAGGCAGGGGCAGGGAGTGGAGTCTCTAAGTATTTGTGCGGTGCTTAAGTCCAAACCATTATTCACCCGTCAGGGTTCTGGAAAGGCAGGCTGCTAACTGAAGCATAAGCGGGCCAGGCAAATGGAAGCCCCACCGAGGATGCTTGCATTCTGCCAGGTGTAACCGATGGGCCCGTGCTGTCCACTTGCTGACTAAGGAAATTAGTGAAATGACAGCAGGCCCGCCTGTCTAGATAAATCTTCTCATTGAGATAAGCAAGCGTTTAGAAAAGTCATTCAAGGTGCAAGTTGCCAGAGAACATCGCTAGCCTGTGCCCCAAATGTTACCCTGGAGGGGAAGAAATCTATTTACGTTCCCCACTCTGGATGGCAGCATCTCTTCCGGAAAAGCCTTTGACCTTGCCCTTCAGGAGAGGGGAATGATGGCCCGTTCTCCACTTACATTTCAGAAATAGGAGGAAGGGAGGCGTACTGAGCAGGCATTAGGCAGATCCAATTGTGACTGAGTTTTTCTGGCAAGTCTGGGTTGAAGGTGGCACTTCTGAGGGTGAATCTGCTATGACACCTTAGTGAACTGAGAAGCTGCAAAATGAGATTCCGCATGGTGGACATGGGGGGGGGGGGTTATGTAGAAATCCACTTTGGTCTTTATTTAAAAAATTATTCATGCTCAGAATTCTCCACAGTTCTAATTTCACCTGACTACCACAAGTCACCTCTTTGTGTCATCTAAGGGTTCCTCCCCTTAAATTTCTGGCTTAATTATGTGAATGAAAATAAATTAGGAATTATCATACATTATAATCTTGCTATAAATCCTGGTTTAACCCAATACTCTTCCAAAGATATATATGTATGTATTCCTAGTCCCCAAGAAACTCCTAATTTAATGCCTTCTAAATTGAAGCAATTGTGTCCAATTCATCAATGTCTGTAGGTGGAAATAGTGCTTTATATGATATAGGTCCTTTTCTCTAATAATAAAAACATAGCTATGTTTATGAAGAGTGACATAAAAATAGGAATAATTTAGGAGACATCTGCTCTTTGTGCCTGTCCTATATTTGCCTAAGACTCTGGGAGGGCTGAGTGTCAGTCACATGGTCCTGCCTGCCCTGCCTTAGGGAGGGTCTGAATTGCCCATCACCTTGGACAGTGATTGGTGCAAGGCTGAGCACCTGATCCAAGCAGAGTCAATCAGAGTCCAGTTATGGTGCTGGGGGCGGATGGAGATTTCCCCCCCTTTTTTTTGTAATTACTGGAGGTTCCTTCAGTTATATTGCAGCCCCTTGGGAGCTTCAATGAAAGTGAAGAAAACAAGCTAAGAGATTGTTACCAATGACTAGTGATACCCCACAATGCATGTCTACCTGGAATAACCTTATTTGGAAATAGAGTCGCTGCTTATGTAAATAGTTAAGATGAGGTCACACTGGATTCAAGTGGCCCTAGTGACCGGTGTCCTTACATACACACACACACAGAAGGAGTATACCACGTGACAACGGACGCAGAGACTGAAGTGATGTGTCTAGAGGCCAGGGGAGGCCAAGGACCGCTGGCAACACCAGAAGCTGGGAGAAGCAAGAGAGGCTCCCCTAGAGCCTCCAGAGAGTGCAGGACCTCGTGTGGACTGCTCGCCTCTAGAACTGTGAGAGAATAAATTTCCAGGACGTTTGTTTGTTTTTAATCGTGGTAAAACATACATAAAAGTTATCATTCTAACCATAAGTACATTCACATTGTTGTTCAAAAAATTTCTGTGGTTTGGTGTCACCTAGTTTGTGGTGCTTTATTAGAACAGCCCTAGGAAACTAATACAGAGATAGAGAGAGAGGCCTGGCGATGCTGTTGGAATCCCTACATCCAGCCCCGCCCAAATTCCCTTAGACTCACTGATATGAGGCAATAAATGTCATTTATCTGCTTCAATTAATTTTTGAGTGGGTTTCTGTCAGTTCAGTTAAAGGACTCTTGACTAATACAGATGTGGCAGGTTGGTGGCAAATGTTTTTATCTTTCCATAAATGCAGGCCCTGACATTGCAAGATAAACTACCTTGTCCAGAGTTATGCCAGCCCTTTACTCCCCCACTTTTCTCACGATTCCAGTTCTCTCACCCTGCTAGTACCCATGTCCAGCTGGACATTAGCAAATAATAAGGTATTTTGGAATACGAGCCAACTCCAAAGACAGGTATTAAGCAACAGCTTGCAAAAATACATCTCTATTAGAAGAAGCCTCATTAAAATGCTGGGTAGGAAGATGTAGAAGTAAGTTGAGAATCGGGGAGTAAGGGAAGAAAGAGAACTCTCCAGGAAGCTCCTCCATGCACACAGCTGTTCCACGGCAACTGTGGGTCTTACTTCGAGGGGATAAAATTGATGATGCAGAGCAAACAATTAATTTCTGTTAAATACCAGCTAGTGAATGAAAAATATTTTCAAGTCCAGGACAATCCCAAGAAGGATGTACTTATAAATGGCACTGATATTTAGCCAATCAACCATGTCCATTGCAACATTTTAATTTAATGGGATTGGTCGCTTTATGTTAATTAATAGCAGTTGGATTGCTACTCATATTTGTTGAGATTTCATACAGGTGATTATTCAATAATGGGCATGCTGTTAAAACTTGTGCCATGATTCCTCTAAGAGCCAGCTGATATTACAGAGGAAATGAGCAGCTATGCAAAAAAACAGTCAAATGGAGTAAAGAAAATGAAGTTTGGATCTATGGGGCAGCATGGGGAGGGTCACTCCTTGCAGGTATGTCACAGTATTGGTGGATGGATGGTAAGTGGCCAAACTGGGTTATACCCTGTCTTTGAGGAGACTGTGGTCATTCAGGTGTGGACGGGACAGGTGAGAACAGAAATAGGGTAACAGCTAACTATGAGGCCAACTCCCAGCAAAAATGTCATGCAGCCTATGAACCAAGAATAAGGAATAGTTTCAGCTTTCCACGTACATTGAGTGGAACATGGCATGGATACAGCCAGGGTCATAGACCCAAGATGGGATATGAAGGAAGGAGTATGTCCAACACCAGATGCCGCAGCTGAGTGACCTTGGGTAAGTCCCTTGTTTCACTATCTCCCAACTATAAATAGGGACTAAGAATGGTTTTTCTCAAGGCTCTGATATTACAGTGTATGTGAAATGCTTTGTGAGTTGGAAAGCCCTAAACCCTGGGAGACTGTTATGCTTGTTCCTAAGGACCAGGTGGGATTTTGCTGAGCTGCAGACTGCCTTTCTAAGCCTGGCCTGCTTCCTGCAGCATGCTGGGAGCTATTCGGTGCCTTTAAGATGCCACTAAAGGGAAAGCCCTCATAGCTGGGTCCACAGCAATTTGTTGGATTTGTCCAAGCTACTTCAGTCTGATGTCTCTTGTGTGATTTGGTCCCTTCTCATTACCAACTTGGCTTTGGTTCTGTCCTCTTCTGGCTCCTAGCCGGGCTCTTTTGATTTCTGACCCACTCCGCCCCAGAAATATGCTTCAAATGGCTAAAGCAGAGCCCAACTTGACTCTGTCCCTTGGATGACCAAGTCCAATGCGCAGTCTCCCAGTGATAACCCAGAAGGACCCTGAGCTCTGTTTCTGCCAAGTGCCACCTATGAATGGAGCACCTGGAAAGTTCAGCTGGAATTTTTCCTGCTGCTGGGAAAGTAGCTACACATCCGTCTCCTACTGAGAGTTAGAAGCTCCATCTCTAACAAAGCATGTCACGCATTCAGTAATGATTCCAAAAGACACCAGAGGGGAGGTGATGGGAGCAGGTGGTGGTGGTGAGGGGACTGCAATCCTGAGGAGCCACATAACCGTCTGCACCTCTAGATCTGAGCTACCCACATGATTGCAAATATAGGAGGATGACCCTTATGTCCTGACCCAGTTTCTGTAGCCGAGAGTGTCTGCCTCCTTGTCCAATTAAAGGCTCAGAAAATGACCCCTATCCTGCATGTCCGAGTCCCCTGCCCAAGGTCTCACCTTCCCGAATCAGGTCACATTAGCTGTGTCCTTGTCTCCTCCCCAGTTCCTGAGACTCTGCTCCTGGGGAAATGGGAATTTTTATCAGACAGGAGGGCTTGAGTCGTCAACTGTGAAATTGCTCCCTAAACACCTTCAATGCCTAGTCACATGCAGTATTTAATTTACTTTTAATATTACAAATATTTTAAGCACCACAGAGCTAAAGCTCAGATAAAGATGAATTTATGTCAAGGTTGGTTTAGAATGAATTTTTGAAAAATTACCTTGGGTTTCTGAGCAGTTCCTCTCTAGACAGCTGCAGGCTCCCTTGTTTGATGTTGGGCAGTTTGCTGTAAATTAATGCAACATAAACTCTGTTTTTAGGTGATTTTCTAGTTACTTGATTTCTGTATTTGTTTAAAATCTCTAAAGAAAGGGGAAGAGAACTCCTTTGTGAACTCTGTGAACACCTGTGAGCTCAGCATGGCCCTTCATTAATCCTAATCCCACAGAGGGGGTTTTACTGTCCCCATTTTACAGATAAGTAACTGAGGCTCAAACAGGTTGAGCAACTTACCCCTGGTTGCAGAGGGGGACCTAGAGTCAACCCAAGACCATTTGACCTTTGCCATTATTTTTCTGGTTGGACCTTGGTGCCTAAAACACATTGTTGGTCAATAAATGTTGATTAAATGAGTAACTGCAAGTTCTGTCTAATACCTAGGAAATGCCCCTTCACACAGAGCTTTCAGTGCCGGGATTCTGTAGGGGAGGCAGGTGTGCCACACCCTCCCACACAACAGTGAAAACTGGGCTCTTAATGAGGACTCTTGGGGAGTAAAGAACAGCAGGATTCCAAAGCACTTCCTAAATCCTAAAAAATAAAAAAAAAGAGTCCATGATTTTCAGTTTGAGTTGCCATTTTGAAACCTCTGTTAGTTGTGAATCCTGTGTAGTACACTGGGGAGTGCCCTTCTCACTGAATTAAAAATGGAAAGAACATCCTGAGACCATTGCCATGTTTGATCATTGAACTTGTCTGTTGCTTGTCTGAAGGTTCATAGGAGCTGTTAGTTGGGTAGAAGGGAGCCAAGGGCCTCATCTGAATCTTGAAGAAATTAACTGAACCCATCTTGGGATTGAATCAGGGCCACAGTGAAGCTTAGGACCCAGTCCAGGCTGTACTCCATGCCATGTTTTCATGCCATGTCACTTGTTAGACTAGAATTGTTAATACGGTGAAGTTTTAATTAATGTTAAACAGTGAACAAAATGTCCACTTGACACCAATCTTCCCCTAAAAAGTCTACAATATAGGCAAAATAGATGGATTAATCAACACATATGAACTCATGAGCCTTCACTGGTTCAGACACATGCAAGGCACTATGCTAGTGTGGGAGAGTGGTAGGTGTATCAGATGCAGTGCTTACCCTCAAGGGGTTTAGAGTATTAGCTGGTGGTTAGGCACACTGGCATGGTCTCCACGAACAAACATCAGACTTGCAAATGTCCATGTCTACACGCCAACACGGACACCCTCACCCTCAACGTCTCTGGATTATACCACCTACTGCCCATTCTTTGGGAGAGTATGGGAGCATGGAAGTGGAGGAACAGGCAATGGAGGCAGGCAGGAAAGGCTTAGGGAAGCTGGGGCTGCCTTGGTTCCATTCTTCACTGTTTCTTACTTGGGCCATGCAGCAGCGTCTGCCCAGCCCTCCCCTCTGGCTGCTACATCTCCAACCCATGCCTCAGTCTGCAACCAGACTGGAGTCATCTGAGCATTTCTCTGCCTAAAGCTTCCTCCTGCCACATCCCTTACAGAATAAAGTCCAAGTCCCTTAGTGTGCTGTACAGGCTCTATGTGATTCTCCTCACTCACTGGCAGCTCATCTCAGCTCCCCCAGCCCCCTGACAGTTACCACACTATTGTCTGTGCCCATGGGTTATGCATATATGCATACCAAGTTCTTTGGTTGAACTTTTAAAACTCATTAAAAGTTGTAAAAATGAAAAAAAAAACATGAATAGGACAGATCACTGTCTTAAAACTTTAGAGAAAAGACAAATTACTGTGACCTAAAGTATTCAGAAATGGCTTTGTAGGAAATAGAACAGAATTCACTTGCGACTTATTGAGTGCCTATTGTGTACTGGGCTTTATGGCAGGTATTTTGTTTAAAAGATGAATAAAAGATGGTTCCTGAAGAAAACTCCACAGTCTGTGGTGTACCAGAGAGATAGCCAGGAGACAGGTAATTAAAATGCAATGTGATAAATGCTCTAACAGTCAATGTTTAAGTTCGGAGAGTTGACCTAAAATGTGGAAAAGCCATTGGAATTGGGGAGTTATAATTTGTCCTGCTTAGGACAAATTTTAACTACTCTGGTTAAAATATATTTCCTTTGCTTCTTTAAGATTAGTGATCATTTCAATCCCTGGATGACATTCATTAACTGGGGCCACCATTATTGCTTATAACTCATATGCAGGACATGTATAATCGTGATATTCATCTCATCTGTGAGTTCGGAGATGAAGGAGAATCCAACCAGTATTAGGACCGTGGCATCTAGAATAGCCCAGGTCCCATCAGGCTCTCAGAGGCAGGTGCACGAGGTCAGAAGATGCCAAGAGCTCACCAGGAGGACAGAATGAGAAAGGAGGTCACTGAATCTGTGTCACTTGGTATTGTTTCTTCCCCAACCGCTCCCTGCAACAAACTTGTGCAATGAATCCGCTCCCCTACCCTCGCTGTCTTTATCTCCTTGCAGATTTGTACTTAAGTTTCAAGATCCAGGCTAAAGAATTCAAATTTAACTTTGTCAGTATGGAAAGTCCCAGAAGATTTTCGAGCAGGGATCTGACGATGTGATAAAAGTTGTCTTCTGGGGGAGAGGAATCTGCTATTAGTGCATAGTTGGGAGATCCTCTTATAAGAGTCTAGGCTCAAAACAGTGAGAAACTAGACTAAGGCAATGGCAGCAAAGATAGAAATTATACCCATTCTTGGTTCTTATTAAATCCTTGACTAGTAGCTCATTGATTGCCTTTGGGCATTATTAGTTAGGCTGGATTCTCTTAAAGTTATATTATTTCTCCCCCTGTTACAATGGCGAGTTTATTTGTCTCTACCATTAGCATGTAAGGCCCTAAGGCCAGGCACTGGTCTGTTTTGTTTATTGCTGGCTCCCCAGAACCTAACACTAACAATGTTGATGGATCATTGACTACATAGCAATCCTAAGAAAGCCCGGAAAACATCTTACTTGGAAATCACATCTATTAGTAAACTGAAAGAGGAACCTAATTTTAGAGATGCTCTCAGGCCATCCTGCACTCATCACCATCAATGAATGAGCTTCAAGCCGGGCTCTCATTAAAACAAAGTAAAGGGCAAGTCAGGAGAATTTGGTTTTTGCTGTTTTAATTTTCTCTTCAGTGATTTTAGTCTCTCAGTCATTTGTAGATCACAAAGTTTGACAACGTGTCTCCTTGCCTTTTTTGGATGCTAATTACATCTTTGTTTCTAATGACTTTACCATCCCACGGGGGTATTGGCAGGGTTCTGGCAAACGGTCCAGGAGCAGGTTGACAATCAATGTGATCATCATAATTTATTTCTGCTGATGCTCAGAAAGTGCACCAGTTTCCCGAACATACAAAATCTCCTTACTAGAAATAATGAAAGGCAAGAAAGAGGAAAAATAAACTGCCTGGCTCACATTGGTGTCATGGCCCAGTCTCTTCAGAGATCTAAGAAAGAGGCCATTTTTCAATACTAGCTTCATCAATTAACATTTTAAGACTCCAAGACTTGCTATTCTGAGGCTGCAGAAGCAAATGCCAGAGGGATCATGTACTGCATAATAATAATAGCCAACAGTTATTGGTTCCTTATTACTCACCTGATTTGTAAATATCAACCCATTTAATCATCAAAAACAACATGGGGAAATGGGTATTATTATTATTACCCCTTTTATATTGAGGAAACGAAGGCTTGAAAATGTTAAGTCAAGCATGTCAAATTTGCGGCCCTTGGGTCACATGTGGCCCACAACAAATACTTTTGCGGCTCAGCCAATATAACGGTATGTAAGAAACGTTTTAATAAAAATTTCATAACTTAATTTTTACAATATCCTGTTATACATAATTATTAATAATGAACTACAACGTTCGCTAATGACTGATTACTATAATCATGTTTCACTCATTTACCTTATATGCCTTATGTTCAGGTGCACCATTTCTCTCCAGTAATACTAGCAGCGAATATTTTAGTAGCTGATTGCCACGTCATTAGTCTTGTACTGACTTGTTTGGTGTGCGCAACAGGAAATATTTCATTTTCGGAGAACAAGAAAAATAGGATTATTTGTGTTACGCTTATTAATTTGTATAGTTAGTCAGTGTCTGGTAAGTTAATGTTCAAGAAAAAAATTCATTTTTATTAAAATGTTCTATTATTTTATGTTAACAATTACTTGCTTATTCCAGCCCTTTGTATTTAGCATGTCTCTATTGAAATAAACCTACGTTTCTATGAAAATTGAAGCTTTTGTTGTTTTGCAGCCTACCAAAACTTAAACCTTGTTTATTTGGCTTGTGTGAGCCTTTATGCTTGACATGCTTGCTTTAAGTAATTTGCCAGTGACATCCCAGCTTGTAAAAGGTGACTGTTGGATTTGAATTTAGATAGTTAAGGTCACAAGATCCCTCCCTGTCTCATATTTGGAAGTCTCCCTCTCCACTCTTGCCTCCCCAGGGCCATGTATGAATTGGTCAAAATGTGCAAATTTCCCTGCTGGAGGTTCACTCATACCTAATTAACTGTTAGAAATGCCCACCTTAAGCAATGTAGGGAGCGGCTATAGGGTTAAGCCTCGGACTGACCTGTGGCAGGGCCACAAATAAGTCCCAGCTTGGAGGGCAGAGACCTCTGAGCATAATTAAGTCCTCTCTTGCTCCTTCCTAGGTAGCTAATGGGCTGTGGGAGGTGCAGCAAGTGCTGCCAAAACAAGGTGAAACTCACAAGAACATTGTAAACATGCTGACCACTGCCCTTGTTTTGCTTTGTGTGCTCTGACTATAAAATAAAGACTTGGCTTACACGCTGTCTTTCCATCACAGAAGCAGCGTCCCACCGAACCCCAGCTGTATGCTCTTGTCTGTCTTCTTTAATCCTTCACTGCCCCTCCTCAGGCTCACCGAACCTGCCCGTGCTGGATGCGGCACAAAGAAACATTCTCTTATTTATGATAAACATTGACCGATAAGGGCTCCCTCACCTATCTCCGACTTGGGCTGCTCATCACTTCCTGAAATGACCCCTGGGGGGAGGCAGAAGCATAATCTCTACTATAATAGTAAGTGTCCAGAGGGTAGGTTCATGGATGTGGGCCTCAAAGCACTACTTACTTGGCCTCTGGATTTAACAAACTGAAATTTTAGCTGTTAAGGGCCAGCTTTAATCTATAAGACATTCTGCTGTATCCTCTGGACTTGACCAGCCCTTGCCCTGCACAAAGCCTTCAGTGGCTCCATACTGCCTATTAAAATGCCCATGTTCTTTAAAAAAATTTTTTTAAATAACATATGAGACATACGTGTCTATGTTATACAATAATTACAGAGCAACCATCTGCATCAATATCACCCAGAAAAGACAAAAGAGCATTGCACCCAGGTGACAATGATCAGCATCTGCTGAATCACAGAAACAGACCCTCAGGCTCTGTGACCCTCCTGAGGGAAGGGCAGCCCCAAGGTAAAGGCGTCTAGCCCAGAACACTGAACCCAAATCTGATGAAACTCTAGATTGAACTGCCAATTTATGCAAAATCCTGGGGGCATTAACTATTCTAGAGATGCAAAATCCAGGCAGGGAAACTCTGTAGGACAAATAATGTAGTTTCTTCAACAGCAACAACAAATTGCAAGAAAAGAGAGAGAGAGAGAGAGAGAGAGAGAGAGAGAGAGAGAGAGAGAGAGAGAGAGAAGGAAATCCACTGAAGAGACCTATAAACCTAGTTTGTATTCTGATTTGAACAACCCAACTGTAAAAAGAAATTATGAGACAATTGAGGGCTGATTGCATATTTGATGATATTAAGGAAATCATTTTAAGTGCAATAATTGTATTGTGCTTATATTAAAATAATGAGTCTTTATTGAAGTGCATTCCTATGAAATAATGTGCTTCCTGAGATCTGAGTGGAAATGATGTAGTGGAGGTTGTGGTGGGAAGTGGGTGGGGTTTTACATGAAACCATGTGTTGAGATTTGAGGCTGGGTGATATGCACATGGGAGTTCATTATACATTCTCTCTACTCTTGAATATGTTTGAACACATTTTCTTTAAGGTGCAATTCAAATGCCAGCTCACTCAAATCAAAGGTGGTCTTTTTGTCCTCAGTTAACTCACAGGCTTTCTTTCCTCTTCAATCTCAGCATGAATCGTCCTTATTTGTGTTTCTTTGCGCCTTACCTTCCACTCTCTCCTTCTCCTCCATTTGCTGGGGTCTCAAGGCAAGAACTTTGTTGTTGTGCTCCCTGCCCCCACCCCCAACAAAGTGCCTGGATGGCAGGTGTTCAATAAACATATACTGAATTAAGTGGAAAGAGACTCCACATCAACGGGATCTTTAACAAAACTCAGCAGTTGTCTGCACCCCCAACCACCCACAGAGGAGTAACCCTGAGGCAGGATGATCTCCTTTTCATATGTGGGGAGACTGAGGCTGGAGAGGAGCCTGGGCAGGCAGAGGGTCTGGGATGGGGTTTCTTCTGCGACCATAGTAATGCACTCACCATCCACCCACATCAGAGTGGGCCCTCGCCCTGGAGTCCTTTCAGGTGGGCTCTGCTGCAGAGGCTGCCTCTGATAGTCACAGAGCCTCAGTGAGGTTTCCATCCACTTGTCTTCTCTGGCTTTTCTCTCTGCAGACCAGTAAGAAAGTCCTACGCTTTGAATAAAATCAGGAGATTAGAGGTAATTGTGACCAAGCAAGTTGTCATAGAACGATGCTGAGTGCTTTGCCTGAGACCTCCATAGTTTCCTGGGATGGGAGCACTGTGGCCAGGGGATGCCTCCGCAGGCATCCTGCATCCCGAGAACACCATTCACTGTCACCAACACTAGGCTATCATTATTCCTTTTTCATTTTCATTATGAACATCACAATCATCATCGTCTACTATTTCTCAGCGTCATTATATGCCATTACATGTAAATGTGCAGAGCACCGTACAATGGAGACAGGCATTTCTGGGGAGAAAATGATCTGAGAATCACAGTAAAACAGCAGCTACAGTAAGGTAGAAATTGGTGTTGTTTAAAAGCAAACATGCAATTTGGGGGCAGGGTAAGAGAAAACACACCCATATCTATTGGAGTGGGCTGCTACGCTTAATCTTAGATCACTGCATTTTGAAAAGAAGGGATAGCAATTGAAATGATGCTGAAAAGAGACAGAGACAATAGAGGAAATGCTTCTAACTCTAAGGTTACAAGGGTACTTTTTCCTGGAGGAAGAGAAGATCGCAGCAGGAAAGCTGATTTCTAACCATGGCTAGGGCTTCTCCATCAACTCGGAAGATTAAAGGAGAAGAAATGGGCCCTATCAAGAGAAATTTCAATTAAAAGAAAACTGTGCCCATGATCACAAGCCAGAACACACTCTCAGAAGAGGTAATTGAGCCTCTATTGGCTCAAATCTTCGAAAATAGAATGATTCCTTTTTTTCTCCCCCATGATCTAAAGACAGGTGCACTTAGGGACATTCAGCAGAATCAGGAGACTTCCAATTTAAACTCCTACTACTAAATGCTGTCTCTTGCCTAGAGCTTACCTATCACCCCTTTTCTGCCTCCCTCACCACGCCCCACAGCAACGCAGGTGAAGATATTTGCTCATAGGATCTGGGGTTTGTGGCAATATTCTTCCATCACCCTGGATGTCACTAAGTCCAGGGCTACTCAAGGTAGACCTGATGCCCGTCTCCCTACTCATGTTTCATAAAGAATTGTGGGTTGAAAATGGCCTATAAATTGTTGAGTCTTACCCTTTTGTTTGGCAGATAAACAACCCAATTTGGGGGATTGACTTGCCCAAGGCCACAAAGCTGGCAGATTCCTGGTGCTGCCCAGGCAGCCCCATCTCCTCCTATTTCCATAGCCAGGGAATACGAGATCAACTCTTAAGAAGAGCGGAGGTCAACTCGACTCCAACCACAGGCAAGAAAAAGAATAAATAATAAAATGAGAGCTTTGCAGAGCTGCACTTTTTTTCTTTTCTTCCTCAATCCCCTGGGCATATAACAAACGGGCCTTGTTGGAGAGAAGGACAGAGGTCTGAACTTCTGGGAAATGCAATGAAGATGGACCGAACTGGCAAAGGAGTAGGAGTTACAGCAACTCTATCCTTGCCTCGTGATTTTTTTCACTTACTATTTGTGAAAAAGGACCCACTATGCTCAATGCTACAATAAATAAAGGTAAACATAAATCTCTGACCTTAACTATTTTACAGATAGGAGAGACACAGAGCCCCACAATGCAAGCATGTAGATACCCAAGGAGCTAGGTCATCAAGCAGCCCCAGCATTGCGTCTAGGGCCCTGGCAAGTCAGAGCCTGAAGCCAATCACCTGGGCATGGCTCACTCCAGGATTGGGGCAGTCAAGTGAAATCATTTTGGGCCATGGATCACTTTGTTTAGTTCTTTTTCTCCTCAGAATCTCAAGACTGGAATGAACCTTAAAGATCATTGAGCCCCCTGTCTTCATCACATGGGTGGGTAAATGGAAAGAGGGTAGTGATGCTAAATGAGTGCCCCTGTAAAGGGGAGACTGGGTTGAAACACTTCCCACAGTGAGCAGCTCAGCCGCCCTACGCAGGGAACATGAGCTGAGCTGCTCCCCCCCAGTCCTTCCCGGATCAATGTCAGTGGCCAAGACCCAATGCAAAGCAGATTTTGAAGCAGAAACCTGCTAAATGTGGACACACTGAATTATTTATATTTGGGGTCATAAATAATGGATTGAGGATTAATATCAGATTTATAAATGTATCCGTAGCCCTAGGGGTATTAGTCACTGTTATATGCCTCCCAGAGCTAACAGATTACCTGGCCCTAGTGTCTTTGATTAGCCTCTGTCCTTGGGGATGGCTCCCCTGCAAGAGCTGTACCCTTCCCATCTCTGTTACTCTGATGCGGAATAGCAGATGTCTGGGCCCCCCGTGTACTTTCAGCCACCAGCTTGGACACCAGCTGCTTTATCAAGCACTCAACATAGGTGCGTGATAGCGCCCCCTGGATCCTCGGCCCCCTTACTTCTGTCTGCCTCCCCGTTTTAGAGACGCTCCCTCATTTTAGGTTGACAATTTATAGTAAATGTATTCTCTCCAGCCATCTTTTGGTACCCATGTTACTGCTGTGTAAAGATAGTCAAGGAAAGCGAAGGTCATTGCTTGAAGGTCAGACATTGAGTAATTTGCGGAAATCCAGGTCTCTAACAGTTTGTCTCAGGATTTCCTTCTGTGGGGGAAGGAATGAGAACGGAAGATCCTGGTCCAAGAGAGGGCAAAAGTAATCTAATTTCAACTTGGTCCAAGCCAGGAGAAGGGAGGTAGGCAAAGTGGTTACTAACTATCTCTAAGGTGAAAAGGTACGGAGAGAGAGAGGAAGCGTGCTCACGCTTGCGGTACCTCAGAGCGGACCTCAGTGTCTATGCCCCGGGGACAAGTCAGGAAGAAGGGCATGCTAAATAACCCACAACAGGCAGCCAGAGCTTTGTAGGTCCCATAGCCCAGACGCAACACAGTACAGGGTCCTTCCTTTACTTCTGTCTCTAGGCTCAGAGTCCAATCTTGTTCCCCAGAGTCTTAATCCGAGAGGCAAGAAACAGCCTTGTCCCTCACCATTAGAAATGCAGTGAGGGAGCCCATGAGTTGCCCCCTAGCGGCCGGAATGAACCTTAATAATACGGAGGAAACGGGTCCTGCCCATTGCCCCATTGATCCCTGAATCAGAGAAGGGCAAGCAGTGAGATCTAAATGCCTAGTGCCTGGTTATGAGGACAGGAGGTGCCCTGCCGGCCACGGGAGAGGGCCCTTGGGGGCAGAAGTGCCTCTCTACCCAGGCCTCCCACTGCGCCCCGACGGGGCTCTGCCAGGGAACCTGCGGACTCCTGTGGGGGCCGCTGCAGCACCCACTCCTACCAGTGGTGTGAAGACAGTAACATTATGGCTTTGTTACGAGCGGGTGCTGACATGTGGATGCAAATGCTCATTTCCGACGAGACTGAGAAAATGAAATGGCTCAGAAGGGAATGGAGAAGTGTCCAGGGAGTAATAACTGTTATGCTGTCGAAAAGCTTCGACCATGGATAGCTCTGCGTGATTTCATCAGCTGAAAACCAATTAACCCTCTTGGAGCTGTTCCCCACTCGGAGGCCGGGATCGCTCTTTCACCAGCTAAGCAACGGTGCTGAGGACCAAGGGGAGAAATGTCACAAACGTGCACTTCAGGGCCACACTGTCAGATCCGTGATGCCCCGCAATTGCCCAGGTTGGTCCCCTCAGTGACCAGGGCGGCAGCAGTGAGCCAGACTGTCTGATATCACCAGTTTGGGCAACCAGAGATGAGCGAGAGCGTTCGGGACAGACAGAACCAGGATGCCACCCAGGGAGACTGCCCCTTCCTGCAGCCCCTGCTGCTCAGGGGGTCTGCGTTTTACCAAGGGGCTCTGTGCCCCTCCCCCTTCAGAGGAACTGACGCAAGCACAGCCACCTGGATGCTCAGACCAAGGCGCAGCAGGAAGAGATGACTGAAGCCCATCAGACTCCCCCAACCTCACACCAGAGGACTTCACAGCCCGAATCTACACAGGTGGAGCTGAAGTCATGAGGTTGGAAAAGGTCATGATGGGCAAGTGCAGGACAGGTGGAGAGGAGCAGAAACCAGCATCACAGAGGAGGCAACAAGAGAGAGAGAGAGAGAGAGAGAGAGAGAGAGAGAGAGAGAGAGAGGATGATTAGAGGAGAGACGCAGCCTTGGAGGGAAGCAGAGAACAGCTACTCCCAGGACCTTGCCTCTCTTAGACCCTGTTAGTTCTCAAAGATACACACCCAACCTCTCTCCACTGAACCTTTGCAGTGACCACCTGCACCCCGCTTTCCTCCAGGTGATGCGAATGAGCCTCTTTCTTGCAACCAAAAATGCCCTCTGTGCAAACATGTGGCCAGGGGAGGAAAGACCACGTTTCGAACAAAGCCAGAAAAGCACATTCACAATCCAGCATGGAGAAGCCCGGTCGAGAGCAGCATCTAAAATAAGCAAGGAGGGTCGAGGACAGAGCTTTTCACACAATACAAGGCAGCAGCGCACTTGCCCCCCTCCAATCCACTGCAAACTGATTTTCCAAGCATAAAATGCAATAAAAACGTGGCTATGTCAAATTGCTGTAAAAACTTCTAGCCACTTACTCAGGAATCTCATTGCAGAGTGGTAGCAACTGCACCGGCTGGGGTACCACTGACTAGGAGGATCTCATAGGGGAGCTGAGGGGCCAAAGGCTTCTGGTTATTGGCCAGCAGCTGCATGAGGATGGCTGAACAGAGTCGGCTCCAAGCGGTAACTCTCCACTCGTGGTACAGCCCCCTGCCCCTGCCAGAGGAGCACAGAAGGAATTGTCCTGCACGGGGCCAGAAGCACCTCTGTTGGCAAACACTGGTTTGAAGCTTAAACATTAGGGCAAACCCTGCCCTCTGCAGGAGGCCCTGTGGCAGCCCAGACAGGTGACCTATTCACCAGCATCTCTGCCCTGGAACTAGGCAGATCTGGGGCCCAGGACAGGGCAGGCGAAAGGGTGCTGGAGAGGGAGCCCTGGGCTCCGAGCCAGGCAGAGTCTGACGGGCCCAAGGACAGAGAGATAACGTAACCTTTGACAAACTGCAGTGGCTTAAGAGTTGTCAGCTCAGACAGAACTGCCTACAGCCATTTAATTAGATTTTAATTTCTCTTTACACATTTGGTTTTCAAAGAGTCAAAGAAGTAATTGTTTCCTGTATCAAATGATGAGGAAGAACAATCCGAAACTTAGAATAAGTAGCTTAAGGAGGTCTGTCTGATCCCTGTTCAAACAGGAGGGCCTTCCAGCAGCTGCTGGACTGCACTGCAGGCCCCACTGAGGCCCGGAGCTGGCAGGGACAGGAACACCTGGCGGGAGGGGGCAGGTGGAGGTGTGAGACAGGAGGAGGAGAGCTCTCCTGCCTGGCACCTCTGAGATGCAGAGAATGAAAGAGGGAAAGAAACTCCAGTGATGCCACTTGGGCCGGTAGCTGCAGAATTATAAGCAACCGCACCTTACTCATCTTTTGGCGTTCAATAAAAACTGTCTATTCTCAAATAAAAAGTGAGGTTCCCCCCTCTCTCTCTGGATTACCTTTTGGGAGCATCAGTTGCCTTATTGTGGAACCCTCACAAAGTGCCCCACATTAAAGGACACAGCCGTCAGTTACCTTATCTTAAACCCCAGGCACTGGAGAAACTGCCCCAACTAAAGTCATAGAGGTCACCTCTGCTGGACTCAGTTAGAAAGAAACTAGAGGCACAGAAATTGAATAATTAAGCTCCATTAATTGCTGAGTATGTAATCTCACAATTTTAGCTCCATTACTATGTAGCTATTATTTATTCGTTTTAGCTCCATTTATCATTGTTGAGTGGTAACCTCACAACTGCAAATATGGCCATCATTGAAAATAAGCCTTTTCATTTATTTTTGCATTTTTCTTTTTATTTAATTTATTGGGATGGCATTAGTTAATACAATTATATCAGTTTCAGGGGTTCTAGTCTATAATACATCATCTGTATATTGTATTGGTGTTCATTACCCCAAGTCAAGTCTCCTTCCATCACCATTTATCCCCCCTTCACTCTCTTCTACTTCCCCCCAACCCCCTTTCTCTCTGGTAATCACCATACTGTTGCCTGTGTTTATGAGGTTTCTTTGTTTTTGTTTTTGCTTAATCCCTTCACCTTATTCACGGAGCCCTCCCCCTTCCCCCTCCCCCGCCGAAAGCTGTCAGTCTGTTCTCTATCTATGAGTCTGTTCTATTTTGTTTGTTAGTTCATTTTGTTCAATAGATTGCACATATGAGTGAAATCATATGGCACTTGTCTTTCTCTGACTGGGAATTAAGCCTTTTTAAGATTCACTTTAAAGAACAATACAGCAAGGGGTTTATAGGTTGTAAAATCCAGAATGTGTCCACAGCAGAATAGTTGAACTATGTAACAAATGCTCAGGAGATACAGAATAATCAGAACAAAGTGAAGGGTAAGCACAGCCCATCAGCTGACCACCAGCCCTGCCCACCACACACACACACACACACACACACACACACACACACACACACACAGTCTGTTTTGATGTTATGCAAATGCATTTTTTATGCCATGGGATGAAATTTCCATGTGATACCTAAATGGTAAAACTGGTGTGTTTCAATCAGGGAGCTGCTGTGCGGGTGATGTGTACCAGAAACCGGTGCAGATGTCGCCAGCTGTGGCTTTGGCTTTAGGGAAGTGAAAACGGCACTGTGGTAGAGGATGCAGGTGAAGTTCAAATAAGACTGTTCTGTGGAATATGAGAATGGAAAAGCAATGTTTTTAAATTCATTTGTTAGTCTGTGTAATGCACGGTTTTAAAGGTATATGTGTGACTAAATTAAAAGTAAAACATAAGTAGGTATTCTGATCATATTGTCTATATTTCTAAAAGCTCACGTGTCCAAGTTGGCTAAAACTTGATGGGACTCCTTTCAGCTGTATTTTCTTATATGTTGGCACATATGACAGTTGATGATTGGATGGCGGAAAGAATGAATGAATGCACTTTACATGATGCCCAAACCAGCCCCAATCTAAAGCACTAGAATCCACTGGGGAGCTATAAAAATTTTGACTTTTGGATACCACTCCGGAACAAGAGTCAGAATTTCTGGGGCTGGTGCTCAGCCCCTGGTATTTTAGAAAGCGCTGTAACTGATTGTAACGTGCTCTACAGGTCTGTTTCACATATCTACCACTGTGTCCTTTTTTGGAGGATATTCAGTGAAGTTTGTGGTTAAGAGCAAAGGCTCTGGATGAGTTCAAGTCCTGACTCTTCTACTAACGAGCTGTGTGACCTTGTAAAAATCACTCTACCTTTCTGTGCCCCAGGTTTCTCATATGGAAAATGGGCAAGTAGAAAGAAGAAAAGAGCAGCAACTCAGTGAGCAGCTTTTATGAAGAGTAGTATTTTAATACATACAAAGCCCTTAGAACAGCGCCTGGCACAACATGGGAGCTCAACCCATGCTGGTTTGCATGATCCCCTGGGTTGAGTGAAGCAGGCAGGCTTCCTGCTGCCGTGTGCCCACCCAGCCTTGGTGTGTGTACATCGGCTCTACCACGGTTCAGCCAGCACTGGTCATGCCCCCTCCACAGGGGCCGAAAAGGGGAGGGCCAGGTGGTGTCTGGGGGAAAGAGAGCCCGCTGACAGAACATCTAAACCCCACACCCTTTACACTTCCTGAGTGGCCATTCTTGCTGTCATTCATACTCTACTCAGGGGCAGCGACACCGTTTCCATGTTTAGAAGCCCATTGCAGAGACAGCAGAGAAAATGGCAGCTGAATAGGCAGACATGTCATGCACCTCATGCCAGGGACAGACTGGAAATACAACTAAATTGGAGAATATTCACCCCAAATTAACAAATGCAGCCCAGCTGAGGTGACTTATAGCAAGGAAGGATAGAAGCCCATGCAGCAGCCCCTTGCATGGGTGTGTGGTGTGTGTGTGTGTGTGTGTGTGTGTGTGTGTGTGTGTGTGTGTGAGAGAGAGAGAGAGAGAGACCCTCCAGGTCTGCTTGGTGTGATACATGGAGATTCTGGGGATACTGGTTTACATGTGGGGGTGGCTTCCTAGATAGAATAATGCAAGTTGAAAGGTGGCTTGTGCCCTGGAGCTCAGGACAGTTACAAGGGAGGGACTTACTTCCTGTCCCTACAGCGTAGCCAGCGCCTGGCTAGCTAACACAGCCTTGGGAGCCTGCACTGGGAAGCCAGTCTGTGCGGGTTCGGCTGCACCACTCACTAGCTGTGATCTTGGGCCAGATTCTTAACCCTTTTGTACTCAGTTTCCTCATCAGTAAAAGGGGTTTCTGCGAGGATTAAATAAATTGACATATGTGGGACATCTAGAACAATGTCTGGTACATAGTACATGATATATAAATACTGGCTGTTATTTTTATAATTTTATGCTCTGAAGATGTCAGTCTTCTATGGAACACACTTTTTTTTTTTCTTTCAAATTTGATTTTCCTTTCCTTTCAGATCTCACTAAATCTCAAAGGATAGGTCATTGTGGCATTTCAGTCTCATGCCAAGTCCTTCTTCTATGTTTTAATGAAGAGCTCTTAGGGAAAATCATTGTGCTGCAGGGTGTTCTCACTTCTAGAATTACTAATTTAATTTAAGTTACAATGAAACTCACACTGTCCATTTTTTTGGTACATTCTCCAAATGTTCGAGGACTTTATCTGTTATGTTGGATAGGACAGTCTAGCTGTGGGAACAAGACTAAGATTCAAATGGTACAAATACAATCAAACTCAAGAGAGGTACAAAGCAAGGGTAATGGAGGTCAAAGAGGGTAGGGATCCTACCTGGTGGAAGGGCCATATGACTTCATTAAGTGGGGATAGAGGAGTGGGGGGGGGGGGAAAGCACTCCAGAGTTTATATGTAGAAAAAATAACAAGTAGAAATATGAAGATGGAGAAGTACCAGAAGTAGTCTAATTTGATTGATGTGTAAGGTACAGAAGGGTATAGTTGGGGGATAAAGTAGATCAGGGCTTTGTCATAAAAGACCTTAGATTCAAGGGTGGGCAATTTATATTTAATTTGTCAGTCAGTGGGGAGCCATCAAGGGTTTGGTAAAGGAATGCCTAATCACACCTGTGCTTGAGGAAGAGTAATTATTCTCACAAGGGAGAGAGGTGAGAGGTATGGAAACTAAAGAGGGGTTCCCAGGATATTTCAGATGAGGATTAATGTGAGTTTAAGCAAAGGTGGTTATGGAGGGACAAGGAAATGACAGAATCTAGGGTACATATTAAATTGATTTATTATTATACGAAAAGGAAAATCAAAGATGAAGCCAAGGTCACCAGCCTGGGGGAATAGAAGATAGATGGAACAATTAACCAAAATTGTAAACCAAGTTGGGAAATGGTTTGGGGAGGCTGGTGAATTAGGGTTGAGCTGCCAGTAGAGATGTAGGTAATATGGAGCTGGAGGACAGGAAATTGAGGCCAAATATTACACTGGTCCTAAAGCTGTATTATTTTCTCCTACTTTTGAATCATCTAATTCTATGCTTAAGACAGAATGGGTGCTCAGTAAGTCAATGATCTCAACTGGAGAGTAATCTCCATCAGTGAGGTAGCTGAAACCCAAGGAGAAACTTAGCACAAAAAGAGTAAAGTTTGAGGGTAGAACTACAAGGAACATACATGCATATTTAGGGAGAGGACATCTAGACATGTGAGTCAGAAAGGAGGGAAAAAAATCGCAGAGCAATAAAAAGTAACATAATACTGAGTTGAGGAGGTCAAGACAAAGGAGTTTAGAGACAGAGGAGCAGTAAATAGAACAGGTCGAAAATGCAAAAGGAGAACTCTAGCTGTTTCCAAGCTTCCATAACTAAGTACCATACATAAGCTGGGAGGTTTAAATTAGAAATTGATACTCTCACAGTTCTGGAAGCCACAGGAGTTGTCAAGGCCATGTTCCCCACAAAGCCTCTAAAAGAGAATTCTTCCTTGCCTCTTCCTCGCTTCTGTGGCCCTAGGCATTCCTTGGCTTGTTAGTAGCATAACTCCAACCTATGCTTCTGTCTTCACACATTGTTTTCTTATAAAGACACAGATCCTATTGGATTAAGGGCCCACACTACTCGAATATGACCTCATTCCCACTAATTATATCTCATTCTGAGGTTCTCATTCTGGGTTAGGACTTCAATGTGTGTTTTTGGGGGGAAACATAATTCAACCCATTATAAGGACCAAGCACAGACTCTTGGGTTTGATGGTTGGAAGGTGGCTGGTAAGGTTTGTAAAAATGCTATTTGGCCCAAAAAATTTGGGATGGAGACCAGATTGGGGGAAGGGGAGAGTAATGAGTAAAAGGTGAAGAAAAAACAAAAAGTGTGGCAATGAGTGGAAAGAAGAAGGGCACGAGGGCATTGGTCCATGAGTTCTGCAGAAGGTTTTGGTTTCATGCCACCAACATTCAGTGCGTTGGTGGTCCTTTCACAGCAATGTGTGCTGCCTGCCATGTTTATGGGCCTTAACATCAGAGCCTCTTTGCCCTCCTGAGTAAATTTAGTGGCCAAAATTGGTTCCCGTTTTGGTCCAAACAACTTCTCTCCTTGTCAAACCAGATCACCTGGCTGTTGACACAGGTATTTGCAATTCATCTATGGAGCCCAGCCCCTGAAATGGAGACAAGATCACCTGTCTGATTTGGCCCCACTTTCAAGTGGAGAAAGAGCTGGGTGATCGGAAGGCATTGGAGAAGAACCAGAATATGCTACTGCATGAGTAGAACACAAAATGATGAGCCAGTATGAGTCTGTAAGTATCACAATTAATTAGAAAACAGCAATTGCAAATTATGACCCACTCAAGACAAAAAGGAGGCCATATTGATAATGCAGTCCTCCTCAAAGTCTCAGGAACTCTGCATATCCACTCAGCATACCCACAGGCACAACCTGAGCTTCATCCATGTTCCATGTGTGCAGAAGCAGCCAGACTCCTTGGTGGTTTCCTGGACTAAAGTTTTCAGGAAACTCCATAAACTACTCATTTTAGTTCATAAATATCCAACTTTGGCTTCTTGACAATTTTAATTGCATGCTTGGTATGTTATTAAGAACTAGCTTATTTATACACAGAAATGCACCTGGTATAGTGACAGACACATAAATTGGTCAGCAAATGATCCTATTCATATTATCAGACTGATGTGAGTTCAAGAGGGTTGGTTGGGAAATAAAATCACATAGTCAGCTCTAAGATAAACTCAGAGCCTCCTCTGACCACAAAAGTTTTCTCTGAGGATTAAACTCATTGTTCTGGCTCTTCATTCCTTAGAATGGATGATATCCCAGGGCACTTCTTAATAGACTTCTTTCTGATAACCCCATCCATGAATTAGACATGGCTTAATCTCAGGCTTTGGACCCAGCTGGGCCTTCTTACCCCAGATATGCTTCCAATGGATTGAGAATGTTCCAAACGAGGAGGTGGGGATAGGGCAGGGGGACAAGCCAAAGGAGAGCACAGGAGTCCCTTGCCTCGGCAAACACTACGCAATGGCCCAACATCTGAGAATCCCTCCTCCTGTCCTCGCTTTGTAAAATTGGCTTCCTCAAGAGAAACTACACATGGAGTCATCTAGATGAGTTGGGTGTTACCTAGTGAGACAGCTATTTTTTTTTTTAGATAGCCATTTAGTAAAGCCTCAAAGGGGAGGCTAGCTTATAAAAGGAAATGACAGAATCTAGGGTACATATTAAATTGATTGATTCCCCACTGGAACTTCTGGAAGATGCAGAGGTGGCTGAACTATCAGCCTCAGGAAACACTGAATTGCTCCCTGCAAGACCACTCCATTTTTCTTCCTTTCCTCTCCATATCTCCTGGGCCCTTTAATGCCTTTTGAAGCCAAATTTGTTTGGATTATGAAGGCAGTAAACAGCAAGATTCATTCCCGGGCTTGGAAGGAGCACGCCTGCATAATCCATGACCCAGCTGTGCAGCCCCAGGCTGCAGGTGGCTCTGCTCCAACCTTCTCTTCCTTCGGCTGTAAACTGGACTCATTCTGCAAGAAGGGGCCCCAAGACATTCACCACAGCTGCACAGCACAACCAGGATCCATGGAAGAAACCAAGACTCTTCAGCTCAGCTGGGATCATGGAGGAATTACAACTTCATTGTGGAGTTCCAGTGAGCTGGCCAGGCATCCAACCAGTAGATACATGTTTATGGGTACAAATGCTTTCTCTGCCTTCAACTTTGTTTAGTTTCAGAAAGAGGAATTCAAGCAACTTATTTTTCTCTACTGTTCTGGCCCAGTGTGCTAGGTAAAGTGGAACACAAGAATCATGAGGTGAGGGTACATTTCCAATTCTTATATGGTCTGTTAGCTTCACACAGGATTCTCTCCCCACCCCCTATTATATCTCAAACCATCTGAGCATTTCTTTTTGCACTGTCAGGTGACCTTATGCTTTGAGTTAATTTTGCTCTGTTGGTAATGAGTTGTTTGGGGCCATTCACATGCTGATGTATTTGTGAGCCCTGAGCCATCTCTGGAAGGTGGCAGCTCCTTCTTGGAGGTATTGTCTGTGGTCATTGTAAAACTCGAATATGCTGATCCTATCTAATAATAGACAAACATGGTAATTGACCATACCTTCGCTACGCCTCCCATTGGCTAATCAGCGCCATATGCAAATTAACTGCCACCATTGTAGCATGTGCTTGTAGCATACTGCAGGCAGGGCTGGCCAGCGCCAGACGCCATCCGGACTTCGTGTGTGGCCCTGGGTGGCTGGGCTTAGGCGGCGCGATCGCGTCACCTAAGCCCCGCCCCAGCCGGGACCCCCGTGTGCCGCCTAAGCCCCACACTGCTTAAGTCCCGCCCCCAGCAGGGACCCCCGTGTGCTGCCCAAGCCCCGCTGCCAGCTGGGACCCCATGGCGATCCCAGAGCAGGCAAGTGCGGAGGGCGGCACCCAGCAGGGCCTGCCCCCGGTCTCTGCAGTGATCCATTGATCCATGAGCAGAAAGCGAAGCCTGCAGGCAGCACCCCACTCTGGCCATAGCTCAAGGGAGAGAAAAACATGCAGTGGAGGCCAGGAGCCTGAGAGATCAACACAGAGGGGTGCCTGCTCCAAGCCTCCATGGTGTGGCTGGGGGCAGGCCCCCAGCAGACACACACACTCACACACACACACACACACACACACACACACACACACACAGCACCTGCTCTGAGCCTCCAATGCGGTTGAGGGCAGGCCCCCAGCGGACACACACACACACACACACACACACACACACACAGGACGCCTGCTCCAAGCCTCTGCTGCCAGACTGTGGCCATCAGTAGGACATCCACTGAGGGCTCCCGGACTGTGAGAGGGGCAGGCTGGGCTGAGGGAACCCCGCCCCCCAGTGCATGAATTTCGTGTACCAGGCCTCTAGTTTGTATATAACTCAAATATAATCTTTTCAATGTCAGGGTAAGTGAACCATATATAATGTGAGCCTATATGATCTTGGCCTAGAGCCCTAGACCCACCACAACAGAGACATGCTTTTCTACATTGCTCAGCTCTTTTTGCAGTTGGACAGAGCCAACTTGTTACTAGGCTGTTTGTGGAAGTGATATATGTCACATCTGGGCCACAACATGTAAAAGCCAGTGCTTTACTCTCAGCTTTCTCTTATGCTTGCTTCAAAAACCATGGAGACCTTGTCTTCTAGATGGTACAACTACAAAATGGTACAACTACAGAGCTTCTATCAGCCTGGATCTTCGGAAGAGAACTGTTCTGGAGAGCCCTAAGAACAATAATGGATTTTGCATGAGTGAGAAATAAACTTTAAATTTTAAACCACTAAGATTCTCAGTTAATTTGTTACTGCAACATAACCTAGATCATCCCGACCGACATATCCTCTCAAGGTTTAGAGTTTGGAGAACTTGATCTAAACTTACCAACTCATAGATAAGGAAACTAAGGCCCAGAAAAATGAGGTGACTTACATAAAATCACAGAAAGAGAGAGTGACAAAGCTAAACCTGAAACTTCCCATGTAGTTCCCTCTGCTATCACAGAGCATCTTTTGTACTGATTTGTATAGGATCTGAATATAGTATTTTCAAGCCCACTTCCCAGTTAACCCCAAATTATTGTTTTGCTGAAAAATAGACCATGCAAGGCCAAGTACCTGCTTCTCATTTTTTGATAAAATCACTATTTCACCAATGCTCTTAGCTATCCTGCCCTCATTTCAGAGAAAACAAGACAGCACTGCCAGACTCCATCCACATGTAATTTCTTTGTAATGTGTAGTCTAATGCAAACCCTGGGCTGGAGGTGGTTAAGACACCTAGGAAGCTTGGATTCTAAATATATCTCAGTAGCTTTCTGTTCTCACTAGCCAGCTATGGATTCTTGGTATGTCTGGGTGTGTAGAGGTATTGCTTACCTAGAGTGCTGATGTGTGGTAGCAAAAATAAAATTCAGGGTGAGATCTGAAGGAGAATACCACGTCAGACTACCCTATGCAAAGCAAGTAATCAAACCATGAGCACATACAATAAACATTGGAGGCAGAGAGAGAATGGGATGGAGACTGAAAACTCAGAACTAGAGAGGTTCAGAACAAGTGAGGTAAATGGAGGCTTGCAGTTGCCCTAGAACCGTAGCTGGCGTTCCCAGCTCATGTTTTATATTCTCGGAGCACGTGCGTTTGTAGACAGTTCAAATTTATGGAAGTGGCTCAGCCAATAGACTCTGACCAATAAGCTGAGGTAAAAAAACACTTACTTTACCCACTCCATCTTCAGCTCCCATAAGTTATAACAACCTCTAGCCCACCCTTCTCCTTATCAACTCGGCCCAGTTTTTCTGAGGTCGTTTCTGTTGCTGTGGTGCCTGTGTATGCCATTACCAGATATCAATATGGATGATGTGCGTACGTGTTTCTTAGATTTATTCTTCTCTGGTTACCTGTAGAAACAGGTGGATGCTCACCCAAACTTTGGCTCAGATGTGGAGACTGACGATGGCCTCCACATACCAAGAGGGTACAAAAAGGTTTGATTAAATAACTGAGGTCTCTGAGGAGAGCAGGGCAGGCCACTCAGGCAGGTCTGGGAGGCTGAGAGAGCAAAGAAAGGGGACAGCTCAGGGCTTTCTGTGCGGTCGGGATGGAGCCAGCATGGGAGTTCCCAGGCTTGCTCAGTTTGACTCTCTCACCCTCACTAAGGGAAGGAGCACTCAGGCTATTAGCTGCTGGGGGTACACGGGGAAGAGGGAGAGTTGAGGCCTAAAAGCTGTTAGCAGTCTAATATCATAAACTGGAGTCAGACTCCTTTGCCATAACAATGGCTTCTCCATCAGAATGAGATGGCAGCCCAGGTTTCTGCCTTCAAAGTATGCCTCGTGTTTCTCTACCTTCCCACCTGTGCCCCACTGCTCCCAGAACGTCTTGTGGTCTTCTCCCCAAGTACAACCCCCTCCTTCCTTCCCTGCCTCCCAGCCTGGGTCCTGCCCTACCTCTCTTCCTACAACATCGCCGGCATGGCCCGCAACGTGCTGACGTTGGAGTTAATTGGGGAGAGCCCTTCCTGTTCATTGTAGGACGTAGTAATTAGAAGACAGTAAGGAGATTTAATTTTTTGAAGTTTCAAAACAAAGAAAAATCAAACCTGGAATAGAAAAGTAGAAAAAGAATGAGGAACACAGAGGGGAAAGTCAGTTCTGAGAAGAATGGAGACAGAATTAGACTGTGTCCTCTCCTAAGTGTTCTGGGTGAGCAAGCGTCTCTGCTGAACCAGGAGAATTCTGCTCCCTCGTGAGGAAGCCTGGAGGAAGATGGCAGAGGACAGCCCGTGCCTTACATTCCAACACACTCTTCAGGTCTCTCATCCCTATGATTCTGATTTGGCTCCTTGTCTAAAGGCAGCTGGTCCATGGCCAGGCTTTTCTTTGTTCCTGACAGAAACAAGCTCCGGAAACTCTCCCCCACTGAGGGCTCTAATTGGCCTTCTTTTGTGCATAAGTGTGAAGACATTCTTCTGCCTTCTTTGTAACTACTTTCCTTTTCTCTAGAGTAGAGAGATGGCCTTGAGTTTTATAATGGATTTTACATGCAGAGAAGAGAGAGAAAGTAATTTTGCCAAACTCTTTTCTCTATAGACTTACAACACAAAGAAACATTCTCCTTGGCCAGCATCAATCTCACCAAAGCTAACACGGGCTGCTTCAGCCAACGAAGCTCTCATTCAGAGACGCTAACATCATGGGTCCCTAGCTGATTTCCTCATTTTAAGAATTTCTCTTTTCTTCAAACTTGTCCCTTTCCTGTCACCATTTTTACTCCTGTGGGACTTACGCTTTCCTTCATGTCCCCTTTAGTCTCACCATTTTTATATCAGAAATACTGAGCTGAGTTCACTTGTTTTCAGAATCTTCTGTTTGGATTTTTGATAAACTGGTGAGAAAGTTTAGAAAATAATTCCTCATTGGCATAATTACAGCATGTCATGGTGCGCTTAGCACACACACACATACGCACGATTATTTAAAACTTGACCCTGGCCAAAAATCTCCCTCTGGGCATCAGGTGATAGGCATGAGGCTAGCAGGCATAAGTAAGAAAGGTAGTCTTAGAAGTCAGAGAGAGGTTTGGTATTAAAATAGTAGTAAAGATGGAGTTTTGGCCAGAGAGCCCAGAAACACATGAAGTCTGCCCATGTTAACTACTTCTCCCTGCGGGCGAGGCCTGCAAGAGAAGTATAGCACAGCACAGCAGTAGGCCAAGCAGATGCTTATGACAGCTGGGCTGTTATTCTAGGATTAGGAGCTGGATTTTGTCTTAAGGTGCCTTGTTTGTCCTAGGCTAGTGAATTAAATGATTTTATTGTCCCACAAACCACACCCATCAGCATTAGAGGATGCAGAAATCCACCTTTTGCAGACTGATTACATTTCTGTAGAAATTGGGAAAGCCACACTATGAGAGGTAAACCCAAGTGTAGAATTTAAAACTATAATTCATCTAGAATGTTTTTGTATATGATGTGAAATAGGGATCTGGATTCATTATTCTACATGAAGAGCCAGTTGTTGCAATACCGTTTATTAAAGAAGACTATTTTTCCCACTGAAAAGTTTTGACATCTTTGTTAAAAATCAATTGACCATAGAAGTGTGGGTCTATTTATGGACTCAACTCTGTTCCATTAATATATTTATCTATCTTGATGCCAATACCAAACCTGCTTGATTATTTTAGCTTTATACTAAATCTTGAAACCATGGAGTGTAAAATTCTCAATGTTGTTCTTTTATTGTAAGATTATTATGCTATTCTACACCTTTGCATTTCTATAGAAATTTCAAAATGGGTATATTAATTTTAAAAAAAATGCCTGGTAGAATTTTGATTGGGATTTCATTTAATCTAGAGGTCAATGGGGGGAAATTGATTTTTTAACAATATTGCATTTTCAAAACCATGAACATTGCATATTACTCTGTTTATTTAGGTCTTCTTTAATTTTTTCCCAGCAATGTTTTGTGTTGTTTTATAGTTATTTGTGGTGGGAGAGTGAAACTGACACCCACTGTTACATCGTGGCCAGATCTGGAAATAAATTACTGATTCTTGTTTCTAGATTTAAACTCTGCTCTTGGGTTTACCTCTCTAGTGGCTTCACCAATTTCTACAGAAATGCAATCAGTCTGCAGAAGGAGTTTCATTCAGAGGACCAGGGCTGTAAGGGGACTTGGCAAACCTTGCTCTACTCAGAAGAGGGTTTGATTCTATCAGTTCCATTTTAATGTGGAGGCAACATTTGCTATGGGCCATGTATCCTTGCTAAATAAAATATTCCAGAGGTCATTTCTGAATGAGAACGTTCTGTCCAGCCCTTGGCAATGCATCTCGTTTAGACAAGTATTTTGGTTGGAGTCCTGGTGTTTCCTTCTTTTTTATTTTTTTTAAAATATATTTTATTGACTTTTTACAGAGAGAAAGGGAGAGGGATAGAGAGTTAGAAACATTGATGAGAGAGAAACATCAATCAGCTGCGTCCTGCACACCCCCCACTGGGGATGTGCCCTCAACCAAGGTACATGCCCTTGACCAGAATCGAACCTGGGACCTTTCAGTCCACAGGCCGACGCTCTATCCACTGAGCCAAACCAGTTAGGGCTGGTGTTTCCTTCTTGATATCTTAGATTCACTGGCATTTCCCCTCTTTGATCCCCAATGGTTCCCTCAGAGTGTGACATGCTAAAGTGACCTTTTAACATGTATATTGGAACATGCACCCCCTCGATTAAAATTTTCCAATGACTTCTGTTTTAGTCATCTATTATTGTATAACAAATCATCCCCAAACTTAGTGGCTTGAAATAACTTATTATTTATCATAATTCTATAGGTCAGTAGCTTAGGCTGGGCTCAGCTGGGTAGTTCTTCTGCTAGAAGTGCCTGGGTTCACACATGAAGCTGCAGTCATTTGACAACTTTTGGGTTTCATGAGTATTCATTTCTCCTTATTCACATATCTGTGACTTTGGTGTGGTTACTGGCCAGGCCTTGGTCTCTATATGTTCACTTACATTTAGCAGTCCAGCCTGGGATTTATTACCTGGTGGCCGAAGCAGCTCAAAAAGGTAAAGATGGAAGCTACAGGACCTCTTGAGGCTGAGCCTTCAGCATTATCACATCATTTCTGCCCCATTCTGAGGTGAAAGGCGTCACAAGGCCAGTCCTGATTTCAGATAGGAAAATACCTCCAACTCTTGAAGAGAGGAGCTGCAAAACATTGTGTCCTCATGTTTAAATTTCTTGAAACTTCCTATTGCACTTAGTATAAATTTCAAATTACTGTTTGTGGTCCTCCATAATGTAGGCCCTGCCTCTTTCTCTGAATTAACATCTTACCAATCTCTCCTCGGTTCACTACAAATAAACAGTTGCTCTCATTGTAGGGCGTTCACAGTTACCATTCTCACTCCCTGGAATGCTATTCTCTCAGATCTCTGCAAGGCTGAATTTTATTTCAAATGTCACCTTTTCACAGAAGCTTTTTCTGAGCAACCTGCCCAGGCACTCTTTACCACATTACTCTGCTTTATTTTCATATGGCACTTAACAACAGCAGAAATTATAGTATTCATTTCTTCATGACCTATCTTCTCACCAGAATTTAAACATCACGAGAGCATAGTCATTGACTCTCTAATTCACCTCTGTATCCCCAGTGCCTAGGATAGTGCCTGATACCAAGTAGATGCTGGATAATGATTGTTGAATCAACTAATCTGTCAGTCTTCATCTTTATAGCTTTAAGAGTTCACATCACCTTAAAAGACAGGATAAAAGTAGGTGGGAAAATGTATCTTTATTTGCAAAGTTGGGGATAAAAACAAAGTCTACAGGTGCTTTTCCTGCAATTAGCTTATGTTGCCACCAGGTGGCAGTAAGTGTCTTAATAATTCTGTGCAATCTATTGGGCAAGTGCTTTCCCTTAGATCAGCGGTTCTCAACCTGTGGGTCGAGACCCCTTTGGGGGCCGAATGACCCTTTCACAGGGGTCGCCTAAGACCATCGGAAAACAGATATATAATTACATATTGTTTTTGTGATTAATCACTGTGCTTTATGTTCAATTTGTAACAATGAAATTGGGGGTCATCACAACATGAGGAACTGTATTAAAGGGTCATGGCATCAGGGAGGCTGAGAATCACTGCCTTAGATTCAAATAGTTGTTTGCCCAAGTCCAAACGAGCAGATTTATAACAATTTACTTTTTACTTTTAAATTGTTAATTATATAGTATCCTTTTAAAAATTGCAGACTTAAAACAACAATAAACAACAAAGGTGTTTATTCTTAGCAATAAGCACTTTTTTTTTTTTAAAGAAAAGTACTTTTTTCTCTGTGTATGTTAGTTACTAATGACCATTGAATCAAACTCTTTTCCCATAGCCATATTCTAATTAAATGTTCTTTTCACTTTGACATGAATTCCATCTCAGGCTGACCCTGGAACTGGACCTTCAGGCTAGATTCCTGTGGCAACGCTTTGTGGCTCCTCTCAGCTGCTAGCTCTATTCTCATTAAAGCCCGCTGATGACTTAGTTCCTCCGGTATTTCCACTCCCTTTTTCTCAGCACCAGCTCTTTTGCTTTCTTCCCTATATCAGAAGTAGGAAGACAGAGGAAAAACCACCTATTCCTTTATCCTGAACACAGGATTCTGCCCCAGATTCTTTGTAATGCTAAGAAAGTAATTCCTACTTGTCTTCAAATAGGAGTCAAATATCTCCTCTTTTTGAGTTTTCTCCTCGGGCCTTCTAGAAAGTAGTGATTATGCACAATAGGACTTATCTTAGCAAAGTCACAGCAATGGTTTCACAAGAGGCAGTTTATACAAACCGTCTTTGTGATAAGCATTCCTCAGAAACTCTCTTTCTCTAAAGAAAGAGAGAGAGCTCTTACACAGAAATGTGAAGCAGGCATTTAGGCTTTTCTGCACAGCTCCCCTGGAGAGTGCTGGCCTAATGGGTGGACTCCTGAGTCAGCAGCAGGGATCCCACTGAGTCACGTTAAGATCCCTGGAACCACATCCTCCCCTTGGCTCACAATTCTTCACCAGGCATACTAGGGGTGCAAGAAATGCATACTGAGTATTCTACAGGAGTGATCTAGACCGGGGGCGTTCCACAGCACAGCTGCTTAACCAACTGGAGGGAAAACTTTTTCTTCTTTCTAAGGTAATGGCTCATTTATATGTTTGCTTAATGCTAACAAAACCTGATCACCCTGAGGTTAAATGTCTTTTAGAATATATATGCAATCAGCACTTATTAAGACAATATTTGCGTGTAATGAATGTTTATAGAATGAATAAAGGAAAATGACCATTCAGAGTTCAGGATTTATAAATGTGTAAATTTATATCAGTATCGTCTGATATTTTGGGATTGCACATCTCATTAGGTAAAAATAAAAATAAAATAAACAACTCCTTAAAAAGTATATGTATTCATTTATAAATTATTCATAAATTATTTAAATGTACTATTGTACTTATGTTTTATGTACATAACATAAAAATATATAAATTTAAAAGGGATAAGAAAAAAAGAAACAAATGATGCTTTTAAGTAATTAGTTTATTTTTTAATGATAACATTTTATTCTTACTAAAGTCTTTTACACATTATTAATATTCTTGGTGAGAACAATGCAATTGAATATTCTTCGTTATGTTTTAAAATCTTGGTTTAGGACTTCATGATATACTTGTTCAGTGGGCTAGATCTATGTTTGGTTTGTATTCTTACTTGGTTATAATGCTGTCAAAAGAGAAGAAAAGATATTTCATAGATGCAAATGGGAGGCATGCAATATTGGCCCCCCCTTACTGAATCATGGTATTCATTGCTCAATCATATTCACCAATTATGCAAAGGCTTTTGTGAAAATTCAGCTAACACCATTCTATAGTCCCCGATATCAACATTCTTTTCTTAGAAATGAATCAGAAGGGATGGAATATAGCTTTGGTTTTATATTTTTATAAAATGTGTTCAAAGTTAAGCATGTAAGTGAATTTTAAATGTTAGAAAATCTAGTTATTTTTTTAAAAAAATCTTTATTGTTGAAAGTGTAACATATGCCCCCCCCCCTTTTTTTAAAGAACATTTCGTTTCTTAGTGTGAAGACATGAAAGTTTTTATAAGTGGCGCAGTGTCGTTTTCAACAGCAAATTCATATAATGATGACTACTCGATTTTCACAGCAGTCTTTCCTAGCACAGGTTTCTTTGGAAAAGCTGTTACTTTCTTATTCATTGGTGAACTGTCCCTTTTATTCTAAGAAACAGATTAGGAGTATTAACTAATTTATTTAATACCCGCTAGATAGAATTCTATTACTAGATATTTATCATTATGTAAAAGGCCAGATTTTGGGAAACTATGGTATTTTTGGCAAAAGCAGCATCAGCAGCACATCCTGAGGCCACAATAGAACCAGCACACCTCTCTGTGCACAAATGATTTATATGATCTCTCCATGTCACTAAAAAATAATCTAAAGATTTTACTATATTGTAAATGATCTTATTTTTATAAAATCAATACTAACCCTACCCTAGCTGGTTTTGCTCTGTGGTTAGAGTGTTGGCCTACAGACTGAAGTGTCGAGGTTTGGATTCTGGTCAAGGGCATGTATCTCAATTGCAGGTTCGATCCCAATCATCGTTGGGACATGTGCAGGAGGCAACCAATCGATGTGTCTCTCTCACATTGATGTTTCTCTCTCTCTCTGTCTCTACCCCTACCTTCCACTCTCTCTAAAACGTCAACGGTAAAAAAAATATCCTCGGGTGAGGATTAACAACAAAAAAATCAATACTGCCCTGACTGGTTTGGGCTCAGTGGATAGAGTTGGCCTGCGGACTGAAAGGTCCCGGGTTCGATTCTGACCAGGGGCATGTACCTTGGTTGGGGGCACATCCCCGGTGGGGAGTATGCAGGAGGCGGCTGATCGGTGTTTCTCTCTCATCAATGTTTCTGGCTCTCTATCCCTCTCCCTTCCTCTCTGTAAAAAATCAATAAAATGTATTTTAAAAAATCAATACCAACCCTAACATTCTATATTTCTTTACTATTTTACTATTTCTTTACTGGTTCCAGACCAGGAACATCAGTGTCGCCTGGGAGCTTTTAGAAACGCAGACTCCCGGGCTACAGACTGACTCGGAATCTGCAGTTTAACAAGGCCCAGCTGACTCACACACAGTCACGCCAAACACACACAGTCAGGTTTGCGAGTGCCACCCTGTAAAACTCTGGCTTCCGCTTCTTTGCTGCAATCGCTTGCTTAGGAAAAAAACAAACTACTCTCTAAATTTCACACATGGGGCAACGCTGTAGCCTGTCTTCTCCTGAATCCTGTTTTCCTCCAATCAAACCACCTGCTTCACTGGTGGTAACATTCACTCGGTTTTTAAGAAGTAATTTTCCATGGAGAACATATCTTCTCTAGTGCCTCTTTCCTTTAGTGACTCACTAAAAGAGTCACTAAAATAGTCACTTTATACTATTCATTATTGGAAAAGAACCTAGTAATACCATTAACTTAGACAACATCTATACTTATACCCCAAACAAACCTCCCAGTTGGCGACATTTGTTCTGTACTCGTTTCTTCTAACTTTCAACAAATTCTACCCTCTTTTAATCTTATCAAAACTAATAAAAGAGAAAAATGGTAATTGGCGTACGACGATACCCTTTTCATTGGCTAATCAGGGCTATATGCAAATTAACTGCCAACTAAGATTGGCAGTTAACTGCCAACTAAGATTGGCAGTTAACTGCCAACAAGATGGCGGTTAATTTGCATATGTAGGCACAATGCAGGGAGGCAAAAGGGAAAGCAGGAAGAAGCCCCCTGCCACTGACAGTGATCAGAAACCCAGGGGGGAGCTAAGAGCTGGGGGGCAGGGCAAAAGCGGCCCTGGGGCCGCCTTTGCCCTGCCCCCCAGCCATGACCGGAGAATCAGGTGCCTTTTCCGCCCTGGCCAGTGATAGCAGGAAGTAGGGGTGGAGCCAGCGATGGGGGCTGGGCACGGTCGAAGCTGGCAGTCCCAGGAGCTAGGGGTCCCTTGCCTGGGCCTAAAGCGGAGCCCACGATCGCGGGGCCGCTGCAGCTGCGGGTCCCCGCTGCCCAGGCCGGATGCCTCAGCCAGAGGCGTTAGGCCTGGGCAGGGGCGGAGCCTGCAACCGCGGGGAGCTGTGGGTCCCCTGCCCAGGCCTGACACCTCTGTCAGAGGCATCAGGCCTGGGCAAGGGGCCGATCCTGCGATTGGAGGGTGATGGGGGTCAACGCCTGAGGTCTCCCAGTATGTGAGAGGGGGCAGGCTGGGCTGAGGGACACTCCCCCCACACACACACCCAGTGCATGAATTTTGTGCACCGGGCCCCTAGTCCTATATAATAAAAGGGTAATATGCAAATTGACTCTAACAGCAGAACAACCTGGGTATGACTGGTCGCTATGACGTGCACTGACCACCAGGGGGCAGACACTCAATGCAGGAGTTGCCCCCTGGTGGTCAATGCACTTCCACAGGGGAGCGCTGCTCAGCCAGAAGCCTGCTCATGACTGGCCAGTGCAGTGGAGGTGGTGGGAGCCTCTCCCACCTCCACAGCAGCGCTAAGGATGTCCGCAGGGAGTGGGCCTAAGCAAGCAGCTGGACATCTTCTGAGGGGTCCCAGACTGCGAGAGGGTGCAGGCTGGGCTGAGGGACCCCCTCTGAGTGCACAAATTTTCATGTACCAGGCCACTAGTTTACTGATAAAGGAATCCACTTTAGTTTGTGGCCATCCTCTTTTCCACATGGTTTAGCCATTTTTACCACCAAAGGAAGAGCACAGAAAGATGTGTGGTCTTTTGCATCTTCCTGAGTAAGAAGCTTTAGTACATGTTTTTTATTGTGGTATAGTGACATGTTTAAAAAATACTGGATTGAGTATCATTTGCCTTAAAATATTGCTGAGGCTATTGTAGAAGTTGGTGTCTGTGTTCTATTTGCTCAACTCTTGGATATTCTACTAATCAGGATGTCTTCCTTCTCACATTCAGCATAGCGTCAGGTACGACACACACCTGCGGCAAATTACCGACAGCTTATGATAGTGGATGCAAATATGTAGTATTTTAAATAATCTTCATTATTTGCATTTTTTTTTTTTGGCTGATTCTCATTAGAAGGAGCAGATCACTACTGCTCCACCAGGCAGTGTGGCTGACTGTGGAGAACTGGTTCCTGTGGTGGGCTCCTGTCCACTCGGCCATTTCCGCGGTGTCTGACTTTCAACTGCTATTTCTTTGCAGGAAACTTTAAAGTTATGTGCCCATTTTCTGAGAGTTAGTTTGGCTAAAATGAGATATGATATTTCATTAGTGCTCCAACAGGGAATACTTCTCACTACAGGAAGTGAATGGAGAGGGGCGCCATGTGGAGACCCCTGGTTTGTGTCAGCGGAAAAGAACCATGTACGTCTGGGCCAGTTATTTATAAAACTCAGAGCAGCCTGCATCTGTACTGCTTCCAAAGCAGAAGGAGGTATTTGTGGAATGGTCCCGCCTGGAAATAGGAAGAAAATGAGGAGAGCGCCCCCTCTCACAGACTCATGTTCCTGTTCCCTGGACTTCACTGATCCAGGAGCTCACTTCTCGCCCTTCCAGGTGTAATCTGGTCGTAAGCCGTAGCCGTCTGGTCCTCCCTCTTGCAGACACTCCTCTCTCTCTCTCACATACGCTCTTAAACTCTTTCACAGTCCAATACTCATCTTTCGTAAACAAGCTTTGGAGAGAATATTTTTTTTCTTCTGCCCACGAGCAGATGCTACCTACTTTGTGAGATGGTGGAGGGCTTCCTCCCTCTACAACAGCACTAAAGCTGACTTTGCTGTCATTAAGTTTTATAAGGTGATGCTGGCCCTATCAGCCGTGTTCCCCTCCAGACTGCTTTACTCGTTAACCACAGTCGAGCGTTAACCTTTCCAGACATAAATAATGCAGCAGCACCTGGGCGGGAATGGAAGAGGCGTGAATAGCCGGCCTTTAATTTGCCTTTTTCCCTTGGTTACTTGCAAACTTCTTTTTCTTCTTGTGTCTGACAAAATGTCAAAATGGTATTTCTCTTTTATCTGTGTTAAGAATTTCTTCATCCTGCCCTGAACCTTTGCTCTCTGCCATTTAACTTTGCGATGTGGGTCCCATGACTTGAGATTGGGCACAGTCACGTGACACCCTTTGGCTAGAGGGGTATTAGGAGGTAAGACAAACCGAGGCTGAAGTGGGCATGGCCACTGGGGCCTGCTCCCGTGCATCCCTCCATCACCATGAGGAGGACAAGCCGAGCTGAGCACCAGTCCCAAGATGAGGCTGAGGGTCACGTGGAACAGAGCCCAGTCACTCCAGTCACCTCCGGGTCAGTGGACAGCAGTGAAGTCCAGAGCGGTGAGTCCAGTCAAGACCAGTGGAACCACTTAACTGACCCCCAGCTGACTCCAGAATTGGGGACATATACGCTTACTGGTGTATACGCCTGGGTTTTTATGGTTGGTTGTTAATTGTCACTAGGTCTGTCCTCCTGTCCAAGGCCAGTCGATCCCACTGCACTCTGACCAAGTGAGCCCCACTTCTCAGAGACCCCTCTGCACTTATCACCCCCCTGTGCCTCCTGCTTCATGAACATTTTCTTCCCAATTGTCTATTTCTCATCAGCATTTGAATCACCTCCAGTCTGTCCTTATCATTAGTTCCTAAATAATTGCCTTCTGTCCTATCACTGTCCTGTTCCACTTATCACCCTCCTCTTCCATGTCTCACCTCATCTTCCCATCCCCTTCACAGGTAGAATCTTGCAAAAGAAGGGTTATCCCTAGTCCCAGATTTTGCTTCTCTACCTCTCATGCGCTCTGCAACCCACTTTCCCATCACGCCATTGAAACTGCTCTTACCCAGACCACCAATGATCTGCTTATTATTGACTCTGATGGATCCTTTCAGTCCCCACCTCCACCCCCTCCACATCCTTCTCTTCTTCGATGGCCCCTCCGACACTGTGGTCTCCTAAGTCTGCAACTTCTCTGCTGACTTCAGGCTGCCCTAAAGGCTTCTCATCCTCCTTCCACCTCTTGGTTGATTCCCTCAGGCTCTGTTCTAAGATCTTTTTACCCTCAGCCTGGGCTAATCGCATCCATATCTTAGCAATAGGCTGATGACTCCCAGATTTCTAAGTCCTGCCAGTTCCCTGTACTGAGATCCAAATACATATATCTAAGACTTTATCGGATGTCCCACAGGCAAACATGGGATGTCTAAAATTTAATTCAGTGTCTTCCCGGTCAAACTCCCTCCTCCCCTATATTCACTGTCTCAGTGAATTGTACCATCTCTCCCACCTAGTAACATAGCCAGAATCCTTGGCTTTATCCTTAGTTTCTCTCTATCCCCCTGAATTCAACCCATTCTTAAGTCCCATTAATTCGACTTTCTTAATACATCTTCAATCTGTTCACTTCTCTCTATCCCACATCAGTCGCTTTTATCCTTTGACTTGATTAATACTTTACCAGGCTCCTAACTTATCTCCCATCCTCACATATACTGGCACCAAGCCATTTCCTATATGCTACCGGCACTGTCTTTCTAAAATGGAAATTTTATCATGTAATTCCCCTTCTTAGAATCTTCCAGTGGTTTTCCATTGCAGGAATCACAGAGGGTTCCTTGTAATCTGGATCCTTGCTTACCTTTCTGGTTTTACCTCTTGACATCCCTGCCTTGAGCTAGTGGAAGGCAGAAAGAACCACTTGCAGTTGCTCAAGGGCGCCCTGTTTTCTCTCTTCTTGCCGTGTTTGCACCTCCAACTCCTACTTGGAACAACCCACACCTCAGCCTTGCCCTGGCAGATCAGGTAGAAAGCAATGCTGTATCCCCATCATACATTGGCACTTCACCCCCTACCACTATCCCATCCCCTTGCATTCAGTGACCTCTGTCCTAGTCTCTCATCCTTGTGTAAGTTCCTTGAGGCAGGGATCCATATCCTCAGAACCCACCACATTTGGAAACATCAGCATTGGTAGACTGAGCCATTGAGAAAATAAGTGAATTAATATGCATATGAATCATAGACCTCCTACCTGAAAGCTACTCCCACCTTGTATACTGTAGAGCAAAGATCTTTTCATTCCTCAAAGATTACCTGCTCTTGCCTATCATTTACAAATGGGTTTTGTCCTTATTTTATTGGCACTATCTTTAGGTCCTATAAAAATGTCTTCAATTTCTTTTATTAGCTATCTCAGAGCCATAAACTTCTCAAGCTCCCCTTGTCTCTAATGACTGCCATATGGGGACATGATGCGCTAATGCTCGCTTCAATAAGCTGAAGTTATTATTAAAACACACTGAACTACCTCCAGCTCACCTCCCATTTTAAAGGGCCCATGAAAATTGATTCTGTGAGAGAGGCTTTTAAAAAATAACCCCCTTAAGGAGAAAATATAAACAGCGGAGGGCTGTTGGCCGGGAAAACACAGGCCTATTTGGAGACTTAGTGTGCTTGTTTCACTTGGCCACACAGGAGGCCATAATGCCCGTCGGCTCAGTGTAGTCTAAGCCTGCTTCTGTCCACACGAATGCACTCTGAGTTCTCAAAGATTCTGAGGAAAAATGACACCAGCATCAGCTGTAAACGATTCCGGAAGGAACTCAGCTGTGATGTGCGCACAATTCGTGTGTCTGTGTGGCGGCAGTAACAGTGCACACAAGCCTTGGAGCACAGAATGTCTTGTAAATTTGTGCTGTGGGTCCTCCACTCTAATAAACCAGAGTACTGCAATTCTGCACCTAAAAACTTTCCTATGAATGCATGAAATGTGTGGATTATATCAACTTACACACACACACACACACGGATTTGTCTAACCCTTCTGTCTACTACCTTCTAAGACTGTAAACAGCATTGTCCTGCATCCCCATTTGGGGTCACACTGGGAACTGAGGGTCCAGGAATCATCATCAGACAGGTTATTCAAGGCTGGAACGCAGTTTCAATATGGGAAAGAAAGCTTGGACCTCTAATTCCTGTTTGCAGACTTCTTAAACTGTGGCCATTTGGCCAGGTAGCTCTCCTGAACCCTAGTCACTGTGTCCACCACCACAGTGAAATGTGTTACTAGGGGCTTGTCAACATAACTCAGACAGGGACAGAGACAGATAGAGGAACATGCTTCAGAGAGAGCTGGACGGCATGGGCTCAGTAGGGCTCCCGGCACACACCGCCCCAGGTAAGGCACCTGGAGAGAACCCAGGTGAGTTCGGACTAATGATTTGGGGCCATGAGCTGTCAATTGCTTTTGCAGGTGTTGATATTTTTTAAATGTTGATTCTAGTTTTAGGTGTGTGTGTGTGTGTGTGTGTGTGTGTGTGTGTGTGTGTGTGTGTGTGTTTGGGTTTTTTTGGTTTGTTTGTTTTAGCAGAGAAATGAAACCTTTGTGGCATCAATAAGTGAGAAGAAAGCGTTAGAGAAGTTTATCATGCAGTAAAGAGAAATGTTGAAATGGTTAAATAGGGGTTATAGTAGAGAAGCAGAAATGAGTCTTAGAGAATGGGTCCATTGGAGGGTTAGCCACAGCCTCCCAGCCTGGACCTAGCAAGCACATCACATCCTCACCAACCTGGGGCACACGATCTGTTTTCATAGCCCATGCCAGCCCTTTGGGTTCAGTCTGAAGAAGTAGAGTTCAATGTGTGCCAATTTCTGGATGTTTTCTCTCCAGCCAGAAAATCCTCAGAACATAAATCGGGCCTCTAGTTGCTTCAAAAGATAGAGAAGTCTTCAATCAGTTAAAAAATAAATGTTTGTTAATACATTGTAAACATGTACTCTATACTAATATAAAATGTGGATGATAAAGCATATACAAAAAATTGAAGCTAAGTAATGCAAGAGATATACATATTAACAGGTCCAAACATGGTATTTTATCCCACACAATAGGAAGTTGCCTTTCATGCCTCCTGCAGTAGGGAGGTGGGTGAGGCTGCTTAGAGTACTCATGGGTAGGCCTCCAGAGAACATAAAGATAAAGAGAGTGAGAAGCACTCCGGCTGGGTGGCTTAGTTGGTTAGAGCATTGTCCCCTGCACCAAACAGGTTGTGGGTTCGATTCCTAGTGAAAGCACATTACCTAGGTTGTGAGTTTGATCCCTGGTTGGGGTGCATACAGGAGACAATCTATTGGTTGGTGTTTCTCTCTTTCTTTCTCTCTCCCCTCCTCTCTCTCTTTCTCTCTCCCCCTTCCTTTCTTTCTAAAAATCTTTGGGTGAGGATTTAAAAAATTTTTGTTAAGTTTAAAAAAAATGTGAGAGTGAGAAGCTGGTAAATTCCTCAGAGAGGGGATTTATAAATATGGAGATGTAGACTTCCATTTCTGGAACTCCAAAAACCTTTCTACTCCAAAATAAACAAATAAGCAAGCAACATCTTAAAACACTGAATAAAATGTTTTCAAAATTCAGAACCCTTGGGACAGTGGAGAAAGGCTGAGAATATGGAAAAAGTGGCTGTGGGAGGCAGCAACTGCCCTCAAGGGTTTCTTGGTTTCCATGATCTCTCCCCACGCCTGAGTTTCCTGGCCTTGTTGGGGCAGGTGGAGAGTTGGAGAAGCAGGGACCCCCACATGCTACACCCTCAGTGAGAGGATAGATGAGGAGAAGATTCTGCTTCACAAGGGCACAAACAAGGACACTTGTCTGTCGCTGCCTTGGCTCTTGGGAGATGAAAAGCCTCTTCCAAATACGTGTAACCACAGGCTGGTTCCCATGCAGAGTCGGGGATTGAATTCACACTATCTCTTATACCAAAGAGCACTGAGACTAATTAATGAGAAATTAGTTCAAGGCAGCCCACTGATGAAAGCACCCCTAGCAGATGGCAGAAGCAAATGCAAACTTTCTCTCTGGAGGAACATACCCCAGTCTCCTGGGATTCCCATAGATAGAAGCCTGAGAAACAGGAGGGAGAAGGTCAAACATAGATCTAAGCAGAGATCCCAAGAGAGGTAATACAGAAGATGGGTAGAGGCAATATCTGAAGAATAAAGGCTGAGAATTTTCCAGATTTGGAATCACAACAAATCCCAAGCAGGATAGTAAAAAGCAATCCACACTTTGACACATTGTAGTACAACTGCCTTCATGCCAAAGGCAAAGAGAAGATCTTAAAAATGGCCAGAGAGGACATGTGGATCACAGGAACAGCAAGTGAGGGACACTAGCCTCCTCGAGAGCAACGATGAAGGCTGAAAGGTAAAGGGATGCCAGCCCTAGAGGCTGGGAATCAGGGATAGTAGACCCTGTGGGAACATCTTTGGAGAATAGAGGAAGAGAAAAAACATTTTTCAGACAAATGTCAGGAGAATTGAGCACCAACAGAACTTCCCTAAAAATCTTCTCTTTGGGAGATTCCCCCTCATTCTTAGAGAACAGTTCCCAGTCACAATGCTGGTCCTGAGAGGCACTGTGATTCCCATGGAGAAGGTGCCCCTTGCTTCTCCTGCCCTCATACTTCCTGTCTACTGCTAGCCCCCCTGTGCTCAGAGCTACCTGGATGGGCTGGGTGTATTTTTTCTCTCTTTTCTCTTATTGCATGACTAAAATGCCATTAAGGAGCTCCTGACAAGTCACTCCTTGTGTTTCCTGAGTGGACTGTCTGCACCAGATGCTAGGTATTCGATCATTTCCAGACATCAGTGAATCTCAGATATGAGGCATCTCCTGGGCTCCAGACAAGACAAGGCCAGAAAGGCCTACTCAGTGGACACACAAAAGAGGCAACTAATGTCCTTTGTTTCCCAACCAGCCTCATACTCACCCATTTACAGCAGTTCCATTTGCTCTTCACCTTTTGGTATTTGGGTGACTCTAATAGTATTGTCAGGCGACGTTAGAAAGAAATGGGGAAGCATAATTAAAATGAAGTGCACATAACTCTGCCCATCCAAAAGCCCCTTTCATCGTAGCTCTGAGAGCAGTTCATTAAGTGGTCCTGCCAGCTGGAAAGGAGCAGGCAGAGTGTGCGCCAGGGTGGGCCTGCCCTGGTCCCCAAGGCTGTGGACAAAGATGCAGCTCCCTGCGCTCCCCACCACCCAGCTGCCAAGGTGGCTCCTGGGCCCAGAGTGCGTTTGTCAAGTGTCTCCTGAAACCAGAACTTGTGGCTGGAACTCTGCACTCCACCCCAGAGGAGTGAATCTGCTCCAGAATGGAATCCTTCAGGGTACTGGCAGGTTGTGGACATAGAATTGGCTTTTCTCCAGGGCCTTGACCATCCTTGAAGGCAAATACTAATCTCAGGATGGAGGAGGGGTGCTGACAGAGATTCACGCACCAGAAAAGGCAGGCAAGCCCCAAGTATCTGAGTAATTTTATGATTTCCAAATAGTGTAGCCATTTCATTGTCCTCTGCAGAGAATAAAAGCTCAGGCACAAGGCCTGTTTCATTAGCTTCTTAGAACAAACTTGATGAGGTGGAGATTATAAGCATCCTTATTTTCTGGATGGAAGATGCTAAGGGGAGAAGTCAAGGGAACAGGTTCCATGGCTAGTGAGCTCGGAGCCCTAGTCCTTTCTTGACAAAGACAGAGCTTTAGCTGACAAAGACAGTGCTCATGGCCTAGGAAGTTACACAAGTACATATAAAACAGTGTTTGTGTTTACTGAGCTCTTCTTGTGTGTTAGGAACAGCTCAGATATTACAGGTATTACATGTGCTAACTCATCTGTCTCCATGGGCACCCTAGCAGGTACTCTTTTTATTCCCATTCTACAAAATTGGAAAACTAAGACTCAGAGAGGTCAAGTTTCTCGCCCGAGGTCTTAGAGCCAGTAAAGTGGCTGGGATCAAACCCTCCAGAGCCTTTGCTCTTAGTGACTTTTACAAGTCCTCTCCCCTCTACCTCCCTCCTCCCTCTTCACTGGCTGTGTGTAAGTCAGTCTCTAAATAAAGGCCTGGTAAGTACTGAAATGCTAAAGTAATACGAAGAAAATGTGAATTGTTTTTTCTTTAATTCCAAGAGCTGTCAGGTAGTAGGTTCTCGGTGTAAATTGGTCTTTGGTGGGTTTTTCTGATGAGGGAAGGATCAGCATTCAGGCATATGCAGCTTAAACCCAGTTGCTCTTGAGGTCAATGGCATGAGTCACACAGGCACTTTGTGATGAAAAGACTGGGACTTAACTCAGGGCTTGGTGATATTAGCCGGGGCTGAAACTAATGAGCCACAGCTCCATCTCTGTGATCCAACCCAGGGCACCGTGTCGCAGCACTGGCATCCACAGATCCACCCAGGTGCAGAGCCTCTGCTGGCTTCACGTGGCCTGAACCAGGTTCTGTTCTGGAAAGGCCAGCAGGGCAGGCCTGCTCATGCTGTCCTCACTATACCTTCCAGAAAAGCAGGTGTGGAAGCTGGTCAGCCAGCAGAGAAGGTGACTGCCCCCTGGTGTCACACATAAGGTTTATTAAACGACAGAGCACCAGAGTGTGCTTGTGACTGGCTGGTCCTTGGCAGCCTGCCTTTGTCATCTGTGTCACCAACTGTGTTTCGCTGCCACAGCTTTATTAGGATGCAGTGACACCTTGAAATTGCCCCTTTGTTTGGGCCCATTGACTGGACCATATGTCTTAGGACTTGCTGCCAGTAGAGCTATTGTATATTAATTACCTCTGCTTTGGATTCTGCAAACACTGCCTGGCTGGTCATGTGTAGAAAAGTGTCTTCAGGGACAAAGATAGAGAGGAAAGCACAGGTCCAGGTTTTGTAGGGCCTGAAGTTTATATAATTTTGAGGGCTCTCTTTAAGAAAAGGAATACAATACTATGAAGATGAGATTTCTGGGCCCTTGTGAGGGACTTGGAAAGGACCTATATGAATGGAATGGGATGGTGAAGATGACATCTCATTAGCTTTATGGTAAGAGTGTCTCTCCATTTCCAGTGATTGACAGATGTATGGAAGCAAGGGTGTCACAACTGTGGTTGCCTCTTGAGTAGACCTCTGCCATGGCTTGTTTGGGGGCCTATCTACAGAAATTGGTCTTCCTCCTTAGCATACAGAAAAGGAGAAGAAGGCAGGAGAAAAGAAGAGATGCAACGCAACTCCCAACATGAGTTCACAAAAGAGAAAAGTCAAAGTGTCCATAGATTGCTCCAGCTAACAGAGCACAAAGCAAAAGGACAGATTGAGTGGAGAAAACAGAAATGCCCAGCGAGCGACATCAGCATCTTGCTCCTTCTAAATCTCATAAATAAGTGGATCAACACGATTTAGGAGGGAAGAGGGCGGGTTGAAGTAATGATCTAAAATATCTTTTACTCATCCCACTAAGCAGTCTCACTGTTGTCAATAGGTGGGATAATCTCTCTGTTGGCTATTTTCTATTTGTTCTCCACCCACCACCCCCTGCCATTGTTTCCATCCACTCTCTGCCCTTCCCTACCCTGCTAGGGACCCAAAGCTACCCCTACAGATTGCATCGCCCAAGCGGTCTTGCCTTCTGGTTTACAGTTGGCCTTGGACAATGGTAAGCGCCAATAAGAGATCAGAAGGAGGGAGGAGAGAGAGGGAGACTTGGGTAATTCTTCCCTGTGCCCTCCCTACCTCAGTATCACATTTGTGGCAGGGGCTGAGCAGTCATGCCTCATGCCTGCAGCTCTCACTGGGCTCTGATCACAGGCACAGAGGTGGCAATGGCTTCCTACTGGCAGTAGTTTCTGGGTGACTCTACATGCAAAGACGGTCAGCCTGACCCACAAGACCTCCTAGGAAAGGAAAGCATGAAGAAAGGAGGAAAGAGAAAGGGACACACAGAAAGAGGGAAACAGGCAGAGGCAAGACAGAGAAAGAGAGAAACCTACTTGCAATGATTAAATGAGAGTTCTTTTCCTTTGCCTATCCCAGGCTGCCTATCCCCAGTCAGGATTTCTGAGGGATCTTTGAAACAGAACCTAATGTTAAATGTTGATGATTTATAAAGCAGCAGGGATTCCTGTGTGGAAACAGAAGGGAAGGAGATTGCAACATGGTCTTGAGAGGAGTCTGTTATTTTGAAGTTGGAAGCTGTGCTGAGGGTGACCCTGTGTTGGGAACATCTCTCTCTCCAGTCTTTAGAAACTGGAAAAGGTAAAATAAAGCCATGGGCCCGCTTGCCTTTGGCTGCTGAGTCAGAACACTCTGGGCCAGAAGAGAGTGCTGGAGAGCTGAGATCTACACTAACCCCAATCAGTCATGGGCCTTGAACAAGCCCTTAGACTCCCAGTGACACTGTTTCCTTTCCAGTAAGACAGGTTGATCATGCCCATACTCCCCATCTCCTCAGAGACACAGCAGGAAAGAAAGATTTAACAAACGTCACGTCACGTTGAACAAGCGCAAAGCACCACCCAGAGTTAGGTCTTTTTATAGGTCGGTGGTATCACATCCAAGAACAGAAATTACTTGGTACACTTTTATCTGTTTCCCAACGTGTTGCAGATGACAGCGATGAGAGTGCCACGGGAAACAGCATTCAGTGAGGACATGCTAGTAAAGAGCCTTACAAAGGTGTGGTCAAGGCTAAGACCAATAGCAAGGAGCGTTCATCACCCAGACACTGCCGAGTGGGAAGCCAGTACTACCTCTAGGCCTGTGACCATGAGACCTGAGGCCATGGAGCAGCTGTCACTCGGCATCACTCTGAACAAAGAACTCAGAGTGACTTCAAGAAAACCCGAGGAGGAGGGGGTGGAAAATGCCACTACGAACCCCTTTTTGTTACTTTCTCTGACACCCTCTTTTGGCAGTAGGTGAGATTATCTATTATAAATCTGAAAACCTAACAGATAAACATATTTATGGAGAAAACAACATTTATAACTATTATTCCAGAATAATTTGTCTGGGTTCCTTGAAATAGTAAACATTTTAGCTTATTAAAGAACATCAACTGATTTAAATAATTTTATTTTATTTTATTTTTGAGGATTTGGCTAGATAGATATATCTGCAGAGGAGCCCTACCTACAGCTCTTCTACTAACCAGTAATAGCTCCGGCCTTTAGTGGTCGGTCCATCTCCCATGGACCAGCAGCTCTTTCCTTTGGTGGTGAGCAAATCCGCTGACTGACCACCACCCACTGTCTATTTCTCACCTTAGCTCTTATTCAGCTTTTAAGAAAGGAGACCCAGTGATCCAATTGGACAATTGGAGTTTTAGGGCTGCTGATGGAGTTAAGAGGTTGGGTAGAGGCTTATAGCTACTTTATGGAAGTTTTCTTTTATCCACTTCATAATCTTTTTCACTACACATGCCTTTGCTACTACTTGGGGAAAGACTCAACAACTGGACTTTGCTCAGGAACTTTCATGCATGACAAAGCCTCCTCATTGGCTGTAGGGTCTCTGGAGCCCCTTTGCATAGAGTTTTTCCCATAATGAGGACCTCATTCTCAAGAACTGCACATGCAAAATCATTTGCTATTGATTATCCTCCTGCATCAGGGAAGAGCCAAAAGACGTCAAATTCTTATGACCAAGAGAAGTAGAATGAACAGATACACTTTGCTTTGAGTCATTACTTTCTTCCTCCCTGCTTAGGGATTCTGTAAATCACCAAAACAAGCAGAGTGAAAACAAGATAAGGGTGAGGCAACCATGAAAGGGCCACTCGACCCAGCCTACCCCTGACCTGTCAGTATCTTCACGACTCTATGCCTGGAGCAGGATACCTGACTGAAAATTTTCCGCGGGCTAAAATCCTGTACTTGCTGGGAAGTCAGATGATGAAAACAAAGGGAAAATAATTGGGCCACAGCTCTCTCAGCCTAACTCAAAATAAAAAACAACTTTATTATGCAGTAGCTTCCATTCTATATCCAACAATGCCTTTCTCGTCTGTTAAACTATCTGAGGTCTCTTCCAGCTCTAAATACTTATATGAATATACTTAAATAGCTAAATAGCTTTTATGGACCCCAGAGAAATTTGTTCACAGAGAAAAAGTCTGAGTTAGCTTGATTTTCCCCAGAGACACTGATAGAAATCCTGCCCCAGTATTGTTCATATTCACCTTATCGGGGTTTTTTATTATTTTTTATTTATTGCATCTCACATCTCAGCAGAGAGCTTATCTTTACTCTATTTCCATATAATTCTCATGGTGTCTTTGTAACTCTATTCACTGTATTGAAGTTTGGAATACCGTTGTCTTGAAAGATAACACCCAAAGCCAAATTCTTATAAAAGACTGTCACTTCGGTTTGAAGGGTAGAAATGAGTTGGCAGCAAAGATAAGGCCCTCCTTTCAGGTTAAGACCAAAGAATTCTGAAATCTCTAAGAAGCCCAATTACTAACTGCATGGTTCGCTAACAATGCCCAAAACAGATACATTATACTTTACGGCAAAGAAATATCACCTTTAGCAAAAGGCAGGGATAAAAATTCCATTGAATGAATCATTGTTTATACAAGAATCTGGAGTCCCGCAATGACTTACCTCTTCAAACATTATGTCATCTATTCCCAGCTCAGCTCAATTCCCTTGTGGTGGATGTCCTCCTGTACTGAAATTGATCTTTGTTAATAACAGGCATAATGTCTTCTCCGGCTCTTAAAGGAAACTGATGGACTCTTGCCATGACAGGAGATAACTGGAAATCTATATGCTCCGTACACCAATTCCCCATCAATACTCTGAAATGTCTTTTCTTTAAAAATAACAGCTCTGCATGAATTTGATCACTTTCCCAAATTAGTGTAATTGATGCACCCCGAGGCCTTAATGATTCAGAAAGTGCATACTCAAGGGATATTTAAATAGCTATTTTGTAGGAAGATAAAATATGGGCCAGCTCACTGAACACGCATTCCCTGAATTGAAGTAATGCTCAGAGCTTGGCTGAGGGCTGGCCAGTGTATCAGGAAGGTTGCTCTTAAATAACCAGAGGGCAAATGGCTTTGTATGTACATGGTCTTGTCCTTTTCCCAGCTTTCAGTGAAAGAAGTAAAAGACTGGGCATTAGAGGACATGACAATTATTACAGTAAGACTTATTAAACCCATTGTTTTTAAAACTGAGGTGAACTTCCATGTTCCAGCCTGCAAATTGGGATGATAATAGTCATTTCTACTTCCCAGGGTGGTTTGCTGATGTTGAATCTAAATGAAGTGCCTAAAGCATTGTTAGGTCTGCAAAATCGCTTCAAGAATCCCTGGAACTTCTTCCTACAGCACACCCTCACTTTCTCCCAGGTGGCAGTGCTGTTCATGGAGGCTGTGCTGGGAGTGCCGAACACATGAGTGCAGAAGTGAATAAATTCCTTCCCCAATGCCTTGTGGGCATGCTCCAGCTGTAAGTCAGCTGGGAGGAACTGGCTATCCTATTTCCAGCTAAAAGGTCACAAATATACCTCCACTCTTCGTTTCTAAGCCCTCAGCAGGCATAAATGATCAATCATAGCATTCTTCCCAAATGTGGCCTTCAAATTATTTCTCAAGACAATATTCCAGGCAGCCACTAATGATTGTTCACAGTCGACACCAGAGGTAAAATCCATTTGAAATCTCCCAGGCTACCCAAGTCGTTGTCAGGGCTCCCCCTGAACTGGTGTTTGAATCATTGCTCCATCACAGTTGCCATCTTGGAATGTCAGGACTGCCCTCAGCATTACCCATTTGCATGGGGGGTGGAGACGGCTGAGAAACCAAAGTCTGTTTAAGGGCAGACCATGATTTCTGCTGCAGGGACCTGCAGAGGAACTTATTTGCTTTGCCTCTGCCTGGCAGTCCTCAATCCTGTCCACCACAACTTTCTTCTGAAGTGAAGTAGTCACTGTCTTCGACCTGCAGCCTCTGGTCTTCCTGGTCTCGGTACAGAAATCCCCCAGAGGGTTAATAAGCCCCACTCTTGTTCTGCACTTGTGTCCATCACCCCTTTTCTGTGTTTCTTTTGACTTCATTTGGACTTCATTTGTTCCTTGCTACTCAGGCTTTTGCCTGAGTGCCTAACCCCCTGATACTTATCTGCTCCCAGTCATCCGGACACTTGTCTGGTGACCCCTGGCAAACGTCAGGCTCATCATGCTGGATGCTTCCTCAGGTTGTAGCCACAACTAGGGAACAATCCAACATCCATTGCCTGCTTTGTTTGGTGCCAGCTTCTTTAAATCCATTACTTAATTTAAGTTTTAAAACAAAGCCAGGAGGTTGATAGAGCGTCATTATAACCTATATGAAGAGACTGATTTAGAGATGTGAAACAATGTGCCTGGGCACACAGACCTGGGAGATGGCAGAGCTGGGACTTGAGAACAGACCCCAGAATCTGGACACTGCCCATTCACCATCCTGCGTCTTGAACATCATACATGGTGGGCTTTTGGGGGTGGGAAGGTTTGCACAGTTACCTCTTTTCTGCTCTTCCCTCCTTAACAACTTCTAGCCCAGCTCTGCTCATCAATATGACTCAGGCTCACGGGACTCATATGAGGAGAGGAAGAAAATAGCAGCCTTCTCTGGGTACAAGAAACACAACGCAGTGATTTGTGGCGTTGAGGCCTGATAATTAACTAAATAGGATCCTTTGCAATGAGACAATCTCACTTGTTTTTATTACCACATTAAAATGTGAATCTTAAGCAAAACAAGAATATAAATCTTACTGGAGGATGCTGAAGTTTAAAACAATATATACTCAACTCAATTCTCAATAGAGAGAAGCCTTTATTGAAGGCCATAAACATTTTTTGAGTGCCAGGGGAGAAATATGACCATAAAACTAGCTCCGGTTTAGTGATTTGGTAAATGAATGAAGTGTTTGCGGGGTCCCAGCAGGATTCTTGGGGATAGTCATTAAGACCCCCATATCCAACAGCAGCATTCTATAGATCAATGCTGTCTACGTGCAGCCTTTCTCCCTGGGGGAGCTCTTGGCATTTGGGGCAGGATAGCTTCCTTTTGGAGACTGGACACTGACATCCCTGAGAATAGGCCCCTCCCATTCCCCAAAACACTTCAGTCTGTTTCCTAAAGAATCCACAACAGTGGTACACCCGCCCGCCCACCAGGGAGCGCCAGGACAGGAGTCAGCAAACAGGGTGAGTCTTCACTTCTCCCAGCCCCATTGTTCCGTCTATGCACAGAGGAGAGTACCATCAGCTCCTGACTTACCTCTAAGACATGTACCACAAAGAGGTCAGGAGAGAAAGAATAGGGGGGATTATGAGGACCATGTCCATTTTGTACAACACTGTACCTCATACATCACCCCATGCAGTGAATTGGCACTTAATTAAATATGTGTTGAGTGGATGACCTGTCATTTGCCACTGTTGATAAAAGAAAAGGCTGACATCTTACAGTGGGCACACTCTCCACCCTGCACCTTGGACTGAGGTTCTGTATGGACTGAATGTTTGTGTTCCTTCAGAATTCATATATTGTAGTCTTAACCCCCCCCCAATGTGATGGTATTGGGAGGTAGGGTCCTCCTGAATCAGATTAGAGCTCCTTGCCCCTTTCCATTTTGTGAGAACACAGGGAGGAGACAGCAGTCTGCAACCCAGAGGAGGGCTCTCACCAGAAGCCAATAGAGCTGGCCCCTTGATCTCAAACTTTCAGCCTCCAGATTGTGAGAAAGAAGTGTCTGTTGTTTGTAAGCCACCCAGTTTGTGGTATTTTGTTATAGCAGCCTGAGCTGACTAAGACAGGTTTATAGTAACCACACACAGGACTGCTTACAGGATGGATGCAAGTGATACACTCTGAACTCTGGTACCAGTATTAACAGGAAATAAAAGAGATGGGAGGGAGAAGCACAATGTAAAGTCCACACAACACAACAACCCCTGGGGGTTTCTTCTTTAAAGACAACTATCTACTCCTTGGCACTTCCCTACTACTGCCCCCACTCCATATCCACTCCCAACACACCCAGTTACTTGGTCTACACTTCACTGTGACAAAGTGTAGATCAAGTAAAGTCCTTTCCCTGAGAATGCACAGTGAAAACTAAGACAGACTCAATCTTTCTCACATGCAAATTGGATGACTGTGATCTATGACTCAGGAAAGCAGAAGAGATTTGTCTGTAGACAATGAAGAATCAAACAGATGTTAAAGGAGGGCCTGAGAGGAGAGATGGAGGGAGTGGGTAGGTTTCAGTCCCCAAATATGGTCCTTTCTTAAAGTCCAAATGCAAACCCAACCTCAGGTGATTTGGAATAGCCACCTTTTTGATTAGGCAAGTAACCTGCTGAAAAATGAATTCTAGGTAAATATAACAATTTCACACCGGTCACCATGTTTAATTCTCATAACAGTACAGCAGGTATTATCCCAATTTTACAGATGTTTTTTGGTTACATGGAAATTAGTCCTAGACTGAGTGTTAGGGAAATTAGTTCCAGTCTTAATTCTACTAGGACTGCATCATCTGAAGCAAATTAGCTTCTTTTAGCCTCAGTCTTTTTAAAAAAGCAACTTTAGACGAGTGGAGAGGGTCAAGAATCCTGTTTGTAATTCATGGAGTCAATGACATGACCATGACCCAGAAGATTTTTAATGGGGAGAAGCTGTCAATGAGCCTGGCCTCAGTCTCCTCATTTCTAAGTGCGTGAATTGGATTGTATAGTATCTAAGATGACTCCTAGCTCTAGCACTCAACAGATTATTCTCTGGCTTCAATTACCAAGAGGTTCACTCTCAATCATGAAAGAGCTGAAAATGGCTAATAAATTTAGTGGAACATTTGGACAACACAGTTATAGACCCACTTGTATCTGCCATAAATCTTTCTGGCTCTGAAAACCTTTGAAATTTTTATTTTTTATTATGACTATATGGATCATTACTTGGCAAAGAGATTTCCCCTAATATTAATCTATGAACATAAAGAATTATGTGCTGGGATAAAAGGATATAAAAATAAAAATCTATTAACTTATTGACAATAAAAGTAGGGGCTGAATTTTCATGAAAATGAACAAAAGCTACCATCAAAACCAGATGAGCTTAGAAAATACAAGCTTAATTGGCCTATCCCAAGCACGTGGTTTTCAAGTTAATGTTTCCCAGTTCTATACACTCAAGATTTTCTTAAAATTGTTTAATGGAGACAATTGATTCCCAAATTCCCAAACTTTTGTCAGCTCACTGAGAGCTTGACCTTGACTGCCATCTTGATCATGCTATACGGGCAACTCATCTTCACACTCATTAGCATTCCTTCAATGAATGAAATTCCAACCCCCCCTAGCCTCACTGCATTAATGGAGAAACACTACACAGAGTAGACTAGCATTGGACCTCACTGAGTTCCTAAATTGAAAACCAATTAAAATAGATTCTGAGGATAATGGTCTACTAATCCCATTGACAGAGACTTCCCCAGATGGTCACAAAATTTGCAATCACATTTACATCAGAAACTACCTATGGTTTTTCAAACATTTAAGATTTAGAGATTACATATAAAAGGACACCACACATTTTTATTTTACATGATCTGTCCGTGTTATTCTTCACCTCAGTTTGAATGTCTGTTCAGCCAAAGTGGATTCCTCCACTGGGCCTGCAGAGGCTCGTCGTCTGACTTTTACTGACCTCATCACCTGCAGCGTGGAGGACAATGGTGAAAACTTGATTAACTGGCCACATAAGAAGAGTACTTCGCCTGTCCAAGGCATCTATATGTTATTTTTCTCCCTTGTCACACAGATATAGATAAATAGATAGAGAGAGAACTGGAGAGATATATTTCAGTTTTACCTGCCTTTGTAAAGCACAGTAAAAACCCTGAACTTACCTCTTTTCCTGCCCCAAGCTGCACATGAAGCAGCAGCATCCTCTGCCTGTAACAGAGCTGTTCATCTTCATTAGATCACCAGGCCGCTGGCCTTCATTAGCCCGCCACAGCCTCGCATTTGATTTGCATTGCAGGCTCCCTGTCTAGGTAATGACACTAATTTTGAGAATCTCTAGAAGTTACGGCAAAGGAGCCGGGCCTGAAAGGTGGACAGAAATGACAGGAGTGGCGCTGACTCCCCTGACCCCGCATCATTCTTTTCCCTCTAGAGATAGGACAATCAGCAGGCTGCTGGGACCAGGGGGCTTGAGAGCCTGAGCCTTGTTCTATGCTGGGTGTTCTTCAGTAAATGAGCAACCACAGTTAATGCCGCAGAAAGCTCAACAAAGGAAAACTGGAACCATAGCCTGAAACCACCAAGAGTTTTTAAAAGGCACCAGCTCCTCTTGTGCCCTTTATTTCTTACACAATTTGCCACAACAATTTTCCCCTCCTTTCTTGCCTCAGGACCTTCGCACATGATGTTCCATTGGCCAGATCTCTCTCCACCGCCCAGCTCTTTCTTGATAAAATTCCTACTTATTTTTTAAGTATCAGTTTATATACAGTTCCCTAAAGAATACCTTCCTTGGCCCTCTGATCTGATTTAGTTTGCTTTTTTTATTCTCTTTTGGCATCCTCGGCTCCTCCTTCATAACACTTATAAGTGTTGCTATATATTTATTTGTTGTTTTGGTTATATAAAACCAAAAAAAAACAAAAACAAAAAACCAACAACAGAGGCATTAAACTTTATATTCATGGACAGATTCCCATGTGGTAATCACCCATTAAAAGGTATTTATGGAAGACTTACAATAACCCAGGCACAGTGGCTAAGCACTAAGACTGAAAATAGTCCCACTCCTCAGGTAATTACAATACTGGCGCCTAAGTATTTCTATGAGCACAAGAACATGGAACAGGAAATGAGCCTAAGGACAGCCCTATCATGGGATAAGGGATGGTTTTTGGAGGATGCAACACAAGGAGAGACCTGAAGGACAAGTGGCGTTAACTAGAAGATACAAGGAATGGGGACTAGGTCATGGGGCGGGGTGAGGATGAGGACCTGCTCCGGGCAAAGGAACTGGCTGTGCAAAGACTTGAAGGTAAGAGAGCACCGGCAAAGTTAGAAAATAAATATTATTCCACATGGCAGGAGCAGAGTGATTGGTGGTATGAGAAGATAGGTAATCTGGGGTTGCATCATGGATTAAACTATATTTAAAAAACAATGGGGAGTAACATACTCAGATTTTCATGTTAGAAATCTAGCTGCAGGGTAGGAATGGATTAGAGAGGGCCAATGGTAGACTGAATTACCGGCCCCATTGCTCACTGCTCCCTGCATCCCCGCCCCAACCCCACCCTTGCCCCCTTACCATGGCCTCACAGTGAGCCAAGTGTGCTTCTCTACTCTTTGACCTTGGGCCAGGACATATGACTTGTTTTGGTCAATGCATGTGGGTAGAAGGGACCGTGTTATATTTCTAAGCCTGGGATTTAAGAAGCCTTGGGTGTTTCCACTTGCCCTCTTGTACCTCTGCCTTTGCTATGAGGCAAACATGCCCTGGCTGACCCACTGGGCCCAGGAGGAAGATGGGAGAAAAATGGAGCAGCGCTGCCCCTGCTGTTGCAGCCTGAAGCACATCAGCCCAAATGGACCACAAACCCACAAGAGAAAACAATTTTTTTAAAAATTAGATGTTGAGAGTCTTCTGTATGCAGCAGTACTGTGACCATTGCTAACTGAACAAAGACACACACTAGAAATACAGTAGAGTGATGAATTAGGAGATTATTGTAGCTGTCTGTTGAAAGCTTATGATAATGAAGGTGGAAATGGAGAAAAAGAGAGATTCAAAGGATACTTAGAAAATATAATTGCCATGACATAGTAGCCTTGCAGAGAGAAGTTAGTTAAGAATGTCTCCTGGGGTTCTTCCTTGGGCATGTCATTGTTGGTTGAGATGTAGCACACAGGAGAAGATGGTATATTTAGTTACATTGAACTTGAACACCTGTGAGATGTCCAAGGGGACAGGTTCAGTAGACATGGGTCTAGAACTTGGGAGAGGTCTCAGATTGGCCATAAATGAACACTTAGGTGGGTCTGGGTAGAGATCCTCAGGGAGAGAGTATAAAGCAAGAATGTGGCAGATAGATCTCTGCAGATGTCAGTATCCAAGGACACATGAACACAAGTCCTCAAAAAAGAGCAGCAAAGAGAAGGAGACATCCAGGGAAGGTAGTGTCCTGGAAGCAAGGAATGAGAGAGCTCTAACAAGGAGGGTGTGTTTCCCTGGCCGATGGGGCTTCATACCACACACGGAAAGGATTTTGGGTTCTATTCCCCATCATGTCATATACCTAGGTTTTGGGTTTGATCCCTGGTTGGAGTTAATCGATTGATGTCTCTCTCTCTCTCTCTCTCTCTCTCTCTCTCTCTCTCTCTCTCTCTCTCACACACACACACACACACACACACACACACACACACACACACACAACATTAAAAACATACCTGTGGGCGAGGATTAAAATAAAATATAATAATTAAAAACAAATTAAAAGGCGGGTGTGTTCAACTGTGCATAAAACTGTAGGAAAGAGGCAAAGAATTTACAAGAAAGCACAAAGAATTTACCTACTTTACAAACAAAGAAAGGAAGACATTTTGCCCAGGAAATTTTAGACAATCCCACAGTAGATGAGCCAATAAAGCCCAAATCACAGGATAAGATGCTGAGGTTTACTGGATGTTTAGTGAGCAAAAGTGAGATCCCAGGGCACTTATGGGCTTTCTGCTTCTTACTCCCTGTTTTATTGCAGTCACTTTTTCAGATAGGGTGGTGTGGTTGGCAGGATGTGGACGACTCACAGTGAGTGGGTAAGGATGTAACTGCGTAGAGAGAAGCATTCTTTTGCTCTCATGGACTCAATCTATTGCCACTCAACCCAGTCCCCGGGAGGAAGGGTCTGGGAAAATATTAAGTGCCCTGGGAGAGGAAGATGACGGGGTGGGCTAACAGGCACCAGAAACCCCACACTATGTTTGAAGCAAACCCAGAATTAGAGTGGCAGCCGTTCTCTCTCACCTCCAGCCCTGCAGCCATCTTTGGGGGGAGGGGAAGTAGAAAGGGCCATTGGTCAGAGGGAAGAGATTATAAATCTGGAGTTCTGGAGAGACGTTCTGGAACTTCTGGCAGTAGAACAGTGATGGCGAACCTTTTGAGCTCGGCGTGTCAGCATTGTGAAAAACCCTAACTTAACTCTGGTGCCGTGTCACATATAGAATTTTTTTGATATTTGCAACCATAATAAAACAAAGCTTTATATTTTTTATATTTATTTTATATATTTAAATGCCATTTAACAAAGAAAAATCAACCAAAAAAATGAGTTCGCGTGTCATAGGTTCGCCATCACTGCAGTAGAAGGTCATCAGTCCTTGTGTGTATGACGGATGGTGTGTGAGAGACAGAAGATTGTGTGTGTGGTGCAAAGTTTTACCTACTAGTGGCAGACCCTGGGGAAGGGTCTGGGAACCCAATAATGAGCTGTCCCTGCCTCCAGAGGCTCCAGCCATGTGGGGTCACTGGGCTGAGAGCCAGGTGGGTCTGGGCGCAGGGTGCTATGAGAGTGCTCTGGAGAGTTTTCTGGAGGAAGTGGAACCTTTGACATGAGACATCTGCCTTCTAAATTAGACCCAGATTACCAAACGGATAGGGAGGCAGGGTGCAGGGCAGAAGCCCACTCCAAGAAAGGTAAGTGCATTTGCCGGTTTAGCAGGGCGGTGAAGAACCCTCTGGGCTGGTATCCTGGCTCTGTCATTTGCTAGCTCTGTAGCCTTAACCTTTTGGTGTCTCCATTTCTTTATTTGTCAAAAGGGGACAAATGTGGGTGCCTCATCATGGGCTGCTGAGGCGACTGAATGAGAAAGTCCATGTAACATGTGAGGATGGTGCTTGCACACCAGGGGCTCCCGGGAAGCACAGCTCTGCTCATGGGACAGGCCCTGACCTTGTATGTGAACGTCAGAGGGGATCAGGAGAGTGAGGAACACCTGGACCTGTGCCTTTGTTCCTCGGGCCCTGTTTACACAGGACAGATGGCTGACCCAATCGTAATCAGCCTGAGAATAAATGGGTGCCTTATTTTAAATGGGAGAAGGAGAGCAAAGGTTTCTTTTATCTATCTTATGTCTTACTTGGGGTTTAAACACCAGCTGTATTCCTCACTCGTTTCCTTGTGAAATATGGCAAGGAGCAGTCCAGAAATCTCAAATTGGCTAAATAACTTGTCCCGAGTCCCACAGTGAGATTATTGAAGAGTAGGGGCCTGAACTCTGATCTTCTAAGCTACAGGCTCAGGCCTCCTAATAAATCACACTTCTCCCTGTCATCTGCTAGCCAGCAAGATCTGCCCACCACCGTGTCCGAGCTGGTCACACAAGGTGGAATGATTTCATGGAGCAAGCCATGCTCAGAAACAGAAAATGTCGCCTCAGGCATCTCCTTGGATGTTTGATTTTAATAGAAAAGGTAGTTCTAACCTTAATGAGCAAACACTAAGTGATCGTTCCTCTTAGGTTGCTCTGACAGCACTGACTGCAGGCTGAGAAGCAAGCTAGCTTTTGAAGGGTCAGCAGAAGGGCCCAGGAAAAGGCGACTTTTATCGGTGTGAACAGGAACTTGACCTTGCATTGTAAGCCTGCTCAGCTGTTCATCCAAAGGAGAACTGTGGTTCCCAATTACAGAAAATCAGTAGCTAGAATTATTAATAACAGCAAAAGAAGCTGTTGGCGCCGCAAGTAATTTGTGGTAATGTTTTATAATTGATGGTCCTTTTTATTATTTAAACACTAATTAATGCATGTTCGAAACAATGCATTGACTTTATTTATGGTGTTAGGACAGCCCTCCTAGCTTAACGCCATTCCTTATTGTTTTCTTTCGATAATTAAAATGCACTGTGTATTTGTTCTGTCTGTGGGTGTTCAGAGGACTGCACCTTCTGGGAGAGCCTCATGGGCAGTACATACAAACGCGACCCCATAGACACTCTGGTCCTCTCAAGGAGCAGCCTGATGATTTTCTTCCCATACAATCCACACAACATCCCGTGGTAATTTATCCACACAGTCTCCCCGGGGTTGGCTTCATCTGACCCATTTATAAAATGAAAAGTGTGAACTCTGTGAATGCAGCTGCCACTTTGCAGCAATGACCTGGCAGGTCTGGCTTATCTGCAGACAAGCCATGTGGTCAAGTCCCTTCCCCTCTGCAGGCCCCAAGGCCTGTGAGAGGAGGGAGATGGAAGTGGTCATCCTTAAAAGTGCTCAGAGCCCTACATTTGAATGTGTTAATGGAATCAGTGATTATGCTTTCTTGCAGGTGCATTGAAGGTTCTGACTGCTGGAAAGAGAAAAAAACACAAAAAGATTAATGGGCCAGTGTCGCTGGAGGATTCACTGCCAACAGACATGAGCTGCCTGTTCCTATTTAGTATCTCTGCATCTTCCTGAAGGCTGAGTTCTACTATTTGACTCTTTCTATCCCTTTAAATAATAGGCTGCACATGAACTAAAATCTACTGAGTTTCAACTGAGGCTGTAGGCTGATGTTCTATATGAGATATTCCATAATATTTTTCCAAGTTTATTTACAAGATGGGAGCCTTCACACTCCATTTATTGTGTATATTAATTTTGTTTTTGTTTTTGTCTCAGGAAGAGAAGAAAGGCATTTATGTCAGCCCTCACCTCCCAAAGTCAGAGCTGAAGCCCCGTGCAGAACAAATCAACTCCAGAATGCAACATGTATTGCTACTGCTGGCCTGTGGTTACGCAAGTCAGTTGTCTCAGCATGAGAGATCAAGACCATAGATTAGGGATACGTGTAATTCCATTAGTTCTGTTTCATCACAGTCCTAGCACCACCCAGTTATCCTGCAAAGGTGTTATAGGTTATAAGAAGTATTTGCTCTGAACTGAAGCTTGATCCTGTGTGTGCGTGTGTGTGTGTGTGTGTGTGTGTGTGTGTGTGTGTGTGTGTTGTTTTTCATGTGTTTCTTTTTTACCTGTGAATGGACCTTTTTCTCCATCTTGGACTTACCCACACTCAGTACTTTCCTAAATCACAGCTGGAAAGGCTAAGTCTCTTGAAGCCTTATCTGTTGGTGAATACTGACTTTCCAATGTTAACCCCCAGCTTGATGGTTTTCTCATCATCCCACTGAGCACTTCTAATATCAGGCCCTAAACCTTCCCCCAAAGCATTTGCCCGGCCTTGAGTAAGCTGTCATGAGCCAACTGGTGCTGAGATACAGCCACACACAGTACCTCTAGGATGCTATGCAACATTTGGAAGAAGTTAAACAAGTGGACATGGTTACTTTTTTGTTTGTTAATCCTCACCCAATGATATTTTGGCCATTGCTTTATTTTACAGAGTGGAAGGGAGAGAAGGAGAGGGAGGGTAGGAGAGAGAAACATCAATGTGAGAGAGAAATATCAATTTATTTTCCTCCACATGCACCCTGACTAGGGCTTGGGATCAAATCTGCAATGACTGGGAATGAACCCGTGACCCTTTGTTGCCAGGGCCAACACCCTTACCACTGAACCACATCATCCAGGCTGGTTACATTTTTAAAAATATAATTGACAGAGAACCAAAGGACTACCCATAAAGCTGATGTTAGGCTTTTACTCTGATAAATTCATTAAGAAATAATGTGGGTAAATGGAAGTATATACTATGTTCATGGATTGGTAGAATCAACATCATTAAAATGTCCATACTAAAGCAATCTATAGATTCAACGCAATCCCCATTTAAATACCAATGGCATACTTCAAAGACCTTGAACAAACTCTCCAAAAATTCATCTGGAAGAAAAAAAGACCCCGAATAGCTGCAGCAATCTTGAGAAAGAAGAACAAAGTTGAAGAGATCACAATACCAGATATCAAGCTATACTACAAAGCCACTGTTCTCAAAACTGCCTGTTACTGGTACAAGAACAGACATATAGATGAATGGAACAGAACAGAGAACCCAGAGATCAACCCAAGCCATTATTCTCAATTAATATTTGACAAAGGAGGCAAGAACATACAATGGAGTCAAAACAGTCTCTTCAACAAATGGTGTTGGGAAAATTGGACAGATACTTGTGAAAAAATGAAATTAGACCACCAACTTACACCATACACAAAAATAAACTCAAAATGGATAAAGGACTTAACCGTAAGAAGGGAAACCATAAAAATCCTAGAAAAAGCCATAGGCAGCAAAATATCAGACATATGTCATAGCAATATCTTTACTGACACAGCTCCTAGAGCAGCAGTTCTCAACCTGTGGGTCGCGACCCCTTTGGGGTCGAATGACCCTTTCACAGGGGTCGCCTAAGACCATCGGAAAACACATATATAATTACATACTGTTTTTGTGATTAATCACTATGCTTTAATTATGTTCAATTTGTAACAATGAAAATACATCCTGCATATCAGATATTTACATTACGATTCATAACAGTAGCAAAATTACAGTTATGAAGTAGCAACAAAAATAATTTTATGGTTGGGGGTCACCACAACATGAGGAACTGTATTAAAGGGTCGCAGCATTAGGAAGGCTGAGAACCACTGTCCTAGAGCAATGGAAACTAAGGAGAAAATAAACAAATGGGACTACATCAAAATAAAAAGCTTCTGCACAGCAAAAGAAACCATCAACAAAACAACAAGAAAGCCCACTGCATGGGAGAACATATTTGCCAATGTTATCTCTGATAAGGGTTTAATCTCCAAAATCTATAGGGAACTCATACACCTTAACAAAAAGAAGATAAACAATCTAATCAAAAAATGGGCAAAGGACCTAAATAGACACTTTTTGAAAGAGGACATACAAAAGGCCAAGAGACATATGAAAACATGCTCAAAGTCACTAATCATTCGAGAGATGCAAATCAAAATAACAATGAGGTACCATCTCACACCTGTCAGAATGGGTATCATCAACAAATCAATAAATGACAAGTGCTGGAGAGGATGTGGAGAAAAAGGAACCCTCTTGCACTGTTGGTGGGAATGCAGACTGGTGCAGCCACTGTGGAAAACAATATGGTGTTTCCTCAAAAAATTATAAATGGAACTTTCATTTGACCCAGTAATACCACTTCGAGGAATATATCCCACGAAAAAGGAAACACCAATCAGAAAGGATATATGCACCCCTATGTTCATAGAAGCACAATTTACAGTAGCTAAGATTTGGAAACAGCTCAAGTGCCATTAGCAGATGAGTGGATTAGAAAACTGTGGCACATCTATACAATGGAATACTATGCTGCTATAAAAAAGAAGGAATTCTTAGCATTTGCAACAGCATGGATGGAACTGGAGAGCATTATGCTAAATGAAATAATCCAGTCAGAGAAAGATAAATACCATATGATCTCCGTCATTTGTGGAATATAATGAACAACATAAACTGATGAACAAAAATAGAAGCATTGAACAGACTGTCCAACCTATGAGGGAAGGTGGGGGATGAGGGGTAAGAGATCAACCAAAGGGCTTATATGCATGCATATGAGCATAACCAATGGACACAGACAGGGGGAGAGGGTGAGGGCAAGTGCTGGGGGATGGGGACGGCCAGGGAAAAAAGGAGACTTATATAATACTTTAAACAATAAAGAATTTAAATTTTTTAAAAAATATATTTTATTGGTTTTTTACAGAGAGGAAGGGAGAGGGATAGAGAGCTAGAAACATCGATGAGAGAGAAACATTGACCAGCTGCCTCCTGCACACCCCCCACTGGGGATGTGCCCGCAACCAAGGTACATGCCCTTGACTGGAATCGAACCCAGGACTCTTCAGTCCGCAGGCCGACACTCTATCCACTGAGCCAAACTGGTTTGGCAAGAATTTAAATTTTTTAAAAAAGAGAAAAAAAGATGCTACATTATGTGTTAGATTTCATGCATTTTATTTCCCCAGAACTCAGAATAGTGCTTGATATGTGGTAGTGACTCAAAAAAAAAAATAAATAAATAAAAAGAAATAATGTGGATTAAAACAACTGAACTTTTCTTTTAAAAGAAAAATAGTGAGGAGGGAATGCCTTAGATATTAAAATATATTATTAAACTAAAATAAATAAACATTTTGGTACAACTACAAAACTAGAGAGACATATCTAGAAGAAATAACCCATAGACCTTGATATTTATAATTGAGCTATAATAAAGGAAGAATTAAAAATTCACTAAATGGGAAGTTTAGTGTTCAAGGAAGAAAAGAATTAAGACATTCTACAGCACTTTACAAAATAATGTTCAAATGGATAAGATGGATAAGAGAGATAAATGTAAAAAAAATGAAACAAAATATCATAAGAAATTGTAAAAAGATGTTTATCTAACACATACAGGCAAAGGCTTTCTCATATAAAAACAATGGGGGCAGGTCAAATACACTTGACTAAATAAAAATTTTAAACATTTTATATATATAAAAAGATCAATGTTCATATTCAAAGACAACCTATGAAAAACTGTTTTTTAAGGAAGGATTCTGGGAAGATAGTGACAGTGGCTTGGTTTTTAAATCTCTCAGAATCCCCATACAAAAGCAGGCAGAACATTTAGAAAGAAAATGAAAACTGGTGGACAGCATTTACAATAGTTAACTAATGAAGTCTCCACATGAACCTTTAAGTACAAGCAGGACAAACCACCAATAGTGTCAACATCTGCACGGTGTCAGCGTGTGTGCCTAGGGAAGCTGGGAGAGGGGGATTCTGACAAAACAGGCAGGCCAACTTGATAAGAGCATTTGAACCTGGAAAGGGTTTTGTCCAAACCAGTAGTGGTGTGGGCAAGGGGGTCTGTGATGAGGTCTTAAGAGGCCCCATAGTGGTCTTCACCCTGCCAACTCTTGAAAGTGGCCTGTTAGGGCTCCCTTCCAGGAGAGTTCTCAGTAATTATATAAGTTGTGATAGTTTTGTATTGTTATTCTGTTGAGTATAGAAGATGGATTAAAGCAGATGAGTCATTTTGGAATAGTCTCTCATCTCCTATATCCTTGAGAACCAGGATTTGGGGTGTGGAAGAAAGGAGATGCAGATATACTATTGATGAGGTTAAGCAAAAATCACATAGTCCTACAATTGAATTAGAAGTATCAATATGAATTCATGAGGTGTGTGGTGTATGTGTTTAGTTCTGCTAGAATATGACATATGCATTCCTATAAATCACCAGTGTGCAAAATCATGCAATAAAAACCATGGGCTTATGTAAAAAATGGGGGTAAGAGCACCACACTCAAAAACTTAATCAGCGACACATTTTTAAAAAGGATAGAAACAGCAAAGATGGTAGCACAGTTCTATATGTGTTAACTAGTGAAGAAATAAATAAATACTGCAATAAACAGAGCACTTTGCCTTTTTAAGGACCTGAAGTCATCTTGTGGCATGGGCATTGGTAGGGTTGTGGCTTGGTAGGGATTGGGAAGCAGTAGAGGAGGTGTGCCTGAAATTGGACAGAAAGTTGTAACACCAGCTGTGGGTGACTGGCTCATCATCCTCTGTTGGGCATTGATGCTGAACACCAGAGTTCAGAGATCTTTTATAGCCTCGAATCTGGGCCATTTTTTCTGCCTTTGAGATGGAGGCCCTTTGAGGTATGCATTCATAATAGGTACCCGTTTCATCACAATCAGAAATGCCATCCATATTATAGCCGCTTTCTGTGTCATTGCTGGAAATTCTTTGGCTGTTTTCTCATCTGTATTTGTAGCTTCACCTGACAGCTGAAACTCTAGAAATTGTAGTGATGTTTGAAACCACCAAAGCAACCACTCCTAGTAGTGAGAGCTGCCACTGCTGCAGGATTTGGCGATTTTGATTTAAGGTCTTTATGTATAGACTGTGCTTTCTCTTTGTGGAAAAGCTTACTCCAGATTGTTTTGCATATTCCTACACAGCTTGGTTCAGCTTCATCTAATATTTCTCCTGTATAAAATCACCCGTAGACAATTTGTGTTAGGCTCAAATTGTTCCTTAATTGTGTTTGAACTACTTTGTGTTTTTAAAACAAGTGTTATAGCAGAACTGGCTATATGTAGATTTCCTCCCTATTAACCGCTTAGCTCTGTCCACTGAAAGGACTAGAAAGAATGACTAACGGTGTAATAAATTAGCAATGAGTATCCCTGGCATCATATTCCACTAAAAGAAATCAGGGCTTCTTGGAGGAATGGCTAGTTACAGGTCTGGGGCAGTAGATGTATATGAAGAGCCTGCAGTATCTTGTCATCCCAGCTAGTGGGGAAGCGATGAAAGACCACCAGGGTCATGTCAGCAGGACTCAGGAGCCAACTGAAGAAGCTCCCACTGCCAAAGATGGGACAATTTGTATTTCAATAAGGATAAGAATTGCATAAAGTTATTTTAATCCATCAAATATGGTTAAATCCACGGGTTCCTAATGATATTAAAAAACACACAAATTGGTTGCTATTGAGTATTCATTATCTTGAAAACTGATCAGGACAAAGAGTCAAGTATTTGTCCTGCCTTTCCTTCATGAACCACTGGGTAAGCAATGGTAGATAAGAGGAAACATCTCTTTATGGGAGCATTCCAACTAATCAATAAAAAATAAATGATAGAACACCACCATTTTGCAGCCCCCAGTGAATTAACAGATCTGGGCATTGACCATTAACAGCGGTTAACATCACAAAAAGGGAGACTGCACACATTCTGTGCCTTCGGATGAAAAACACACCACCAACAATCTATAATCTTGCCAAAGGGATCCAACTTAAGTTTAATCAAGACTAGATCCAACTACCAATTTCCAGGAAATACCAAGCTCAGAGGAACAGCTCAGAAGAACATATTAAACTTGAATACGTAATCAGCAAAATTCAGACCGTCAGAAACTTTACAGGTTTAAAAGCTCAGGTTCTTAAACAGAAAATGTATGAAAATAAGAGGAAGCCTAGCTGGAATTTATAAGCTAAAAAGGACTCAAAAGACATACCAAGTTTTTAAAAATTGGCAAGACTAAATTATAGTATTTTAGGGATGCACCTTTTAATGATAAAACTCTAAAGGAAGTGGTTGCTACAAGAATCAAGATAGTCAGCAATTAAGTTAAACCAGAGAAAATAACAGAACTGCATTCCCCATGCAATTGCGTGTGTGGATTGAGACTCACGCCAAGTACCTGCCTTTCTGGCTGCACTTTTCCTAATCTGCCTTGTCTCTGGATTATGCCCCTGTAGTCTTATTAGCATCCCCTGCAGCAGCAGCCACAGGGCCTCGCATCTCCCGGCTCACCCTTTGCCATGGGATGAGCCCAGGTAGTTCCCAGGGACGAGCAGGGCCTCTACGTTATTCCCAGCTCTCCTCTCTATGACTGCAAATTCAGGGTTTGCTCTTTGCCTCCATCCATCCAGGCAAACAACAAAAACCCAAAATCAATGCTGGGCCTGTCTGCGTTGTTTTCCTCACCGTCCCTGCAAGAGCCCAGGAGTCCCATTTGGCTACTTTATGACAAGCCAATTAGACAAAGATTGTTAATCAGACTAATGAAGGGAGAAGGGATCTGAGGAAAGAGAAGGAGGGAAGGAATGTGGCAGAGGCCGCAATGGAAGAGGGAGAGCACCGCCCCTCCCTCCCCGCTCTGATGTTTTATTCAGAGTATTTGCAAATGAGCCAGTGGAAACAGCATTAACAATAAATGAGAGGCATTAGACCGCGGAGAGGAGGGGAGGAGAGATTGCAGTGCTGTTCCATGCCAGCAAGGGTCACAGGCTCCCTGTCTTATCAACCAAGGTGAGCCCTTCTCAGGTGGCTTCAGCTGCATGCCCATCTTCAGGCCTCTGAAGAAGCTCCTATTCCATTTAGCAAATAAGAGAAGACGTTTAGAGGCATTTCTAGCAAACAGAAGCCAACCTAAAAGGCAAAGCCAATATATCAAAACCTAAGGGCTGGTAACTTTCATTCATCTCGGCCTCAGCATTGAAGTTATCACCCAAAGGATCTGTTAGGTAATTGATCCATTTTATGAAAGTAGCTAATACTTGATTGGTGCTTTACAATTAACCAAGCCCTTTCTCATTGTCAAATGTTTCTCATAATCACCCTGTCACCAATTTTATAATGTAAAAAACTGAGCAAGTTTATTCAGGGCCTGAACCCTCACTTTTAAGAATTCAGGTGTTTCCATAATTCTTCCCATTTGGACAATCTCCATCAGTTCAAATCCCCCCATATACTAATTTACCTAGACTGGTGTTATTTTTTTCCCTTCTGTCCTACAAATATGCACTGAGCATCTCCACCGGCCAGGCACTGAGAGGCAGAGAATAGGAAACTCCAATGGATAAACAGTCCTCCTGTTTTAGTCTATAGGCTCTCAAGCTGCCTGTTTTCCTCTTTAATAAAAAACACACAAACATTTTTATTGATTTCAGAGAGGAAGGGAGAGGAAGAGAGAGATAGAAGCATCAACGATAAGAGAGAATCATTGATTGGCTGCCTCCTGCACACCCCACACTGGGGATCAAGTTCACAACCCAGGCATGTGCCCTGACCAGGTTCATAGGTCAAAGCTCAACCACCGAGCCAATCCACTGGGCTGCCTGTTTTCCTCTAGATACAAATTCTGATTCTGCGACAATCAATAGCTCCTATTAAAAAGATAACAATAGCTGTCATTCATTAAGTACTTACTAAGCACCAAGCACTGTGGTAAGCAGTTTACAAATGCTATTTTATTTAAAGCTTTGAGTCCATGTCTAAGCACAGAGCTCATGCTTGGAACCAATTTGCTGTAGCACAGTTATCTTTAAAGGGGAAAGCTTCACATTTCCACATGGACTCCTCACCTTTTACAGCCTTGGTGAGACCCGGCCTTTGCCCTTGTCTGACCCGGCAGCACGACTCTGCCAGCACCTCTCTTCTCCTGCATTTCCTTTGCACAATTCTCAGCACACTGGTAAGGGGCTTTCAGCAAAAGAGGGTAAAAGGTCAGGTTTCTTCTGAAGCAGAGACCAAAGCTGCCTCCCGCACCCAGACATTGGATTCCTGTTGGCCAGGCCAATGAGACCTTGGAAACTTAGGTTAGAGTCATACTGCCTGGCATCTATCTACCTCTTTCCAATGTCATCCCAAATATCCCCTGATTTCCAGGAAGGCATAAAGGAAGGAAGAGACCTCTATCACAGAGGCCAGGGGCTTGAGAAGGTGATGGCTTACCTGAGCCTCACTTCTGAGCATGTGGCCCTCACTGCATAGCATGGGCACCAAAATCCAGCCCAACCTACTCAATCAGTCTGGGCTTCACCAGGATCTGGGACAACCGAAACTCATGTTAAAGTTGGAGGATGTGGAGAAGGAGTGCGCTGCAGTGTAGTGGTTCTCAGAGTGTGGTCCCCAGAGGCCAGCAAGTCTGCAAGACCTGGAAATGTGGTAGATGCAAATTGTTGGGCCCCACCCTACACCAACTGAATCAGCAACAGTGGGGGTGGGGCCCAGGCATCTGAGCTTAAGAAGCCTTCCCAGGCTGAATGCTGAAGTGTGAGAGCCGTTGTACAGACAATTACCTCTCCAAGCCCTGGCTCACTTGCTTCTTCTACATCACTTAGGCTGCAATCTTGGCTGACATTTGGGGAAATGGAAGGAAGGTCTTGTGTGCTCGGATTTTCCCTTTTCCATTTTATTACCCTGGGGATAGTTCTGAAAACTCAAGCTTCTGAACAAAACCTCCCTTGCTGGTAATTTAATCCTTCGTTTGCATTGCCAATAATAATGGAGGAAAGAAATTCTAGGAGACCAACTGCCTTTTAAGTGCTTTATTGTATCTGATCAGAAGCATGCCCGGAACGCAAGGCCCAGGTTTCTCAGCCCAAGAATAAACAAGGGCACAGAACCAGGAGGAAGAGGGGCTCTGTGACTCCAGGCTGAGCCTGGGGTGGGTGGGCAGGGGTGGGCATGGAACCAACAAGACAGTCAGATTGGGGGGGGGGGGCAGGGCAGGAGCATCTACACAGACAGAAAAGGCAAAAGGATAGGAATAGCCCTAAATCAACGAATCACTCGCTGCCATAATCTAGTTTATTTTCCCAGTTCTGATCAGTACCGTGCCTATCTCTCTCCTGACCTTGTACTTCCATATTTTCAGTCTGGTAAGGTGCCAACCCACTCACTGGTGTTAAAGGAAAGAGAAAAGTGTGTCTATTAATTCCTTTAGCAAGTCTTTTTCTGGAATTTCCTGAATTTCCTGTATGCCAGGCACAATGCTAGGTGCACAAAGACAAACACTCCCAACCTCACGGAGCACGGATTTTAGTGGAAGAGATGGGTGTCACTCTCTCTCTCCATCCCGTGACCACGGCAGGGGCATGTGTAACAAAGACCGTGGCCTAGTCTCAGGTCAGGGAAGACTCCCTTGGGGATGAGGATATTTGAATCGAGGTCTACAGGGGTTAGCTAGGCAAAGGCGGGTGTTGATGGTGGTGAGAACACTACAGGCAACGTACAAAGACATGAGCCAAGATGGAAATGGCAAGTTTAAGGACCCGAAAGAAGACCCAAGGAAGGGACACAGGAGTGGTAGGCAGAGGGGAGTGCAGAGAGCCAGTTATGAGGTCAGTAGGTGGTCCAGGGTTTTCTGACCGAGTGCTGGGGTGGAGGGGGGAGAAGAATACAAACTAGAAACAGTGACTTGGGTGAAATCCACAGACCTTGAGTAGATTGGATATGGGATAGGCGGATAAAAAGGCATCAAAGGTGTTTTGCTAGGTCACCAGAGAGGTCACTAGACAAGGACTGAAAATAGGATGAGAGCTGGATTGGGAAGGAGGCAGAGTGGCTTAGCTACAAGGGTAGACGTGGCACACCCAGAAAGCCTGCAGCGAATAGGCTCTCAGTGTTTAATTAAGGTGGGTGTCCAAAGCTGTTATTCAGGGCGATCCAATGTGCTGACTAGGGGTCGGTTTTCCCTATTGCCAGCTCTGGGCTTTGTTCATTCCTGCCTTTACCAGCAGGTGGAAGGAGAAGGGAAAGGCTGGGGTGGGGGACCAGGTCACTCAGTTATGTACATGTTGTGGATAAATGGAAACGAAATGGTCTCACCTACTTAGAGGGGCCGTTTATTGTGATGAGCTTACAGGACAGCAATTCTCCCCTGAAACGGAGGACTGCATATAAATGCAATTTACATCTCCGGCAACTTTCTACAACCATCCCTTAATGAATTAGTCAAGCCACCAAGGCATCCAAATTGGTTCCTGCCATCTTTTCATCTTCCAGGTTGTCTGGGGCTTAGAGTGGAATTGAGGAGTATTTATAGCACTGGGACATTTTTGTGGGCCTGGGGGAAAGAGTCTTCGAAAACTAAACAGGAGACAATTGCAGAAAATAAATCCAGTTAGCGGGGCTTTGAGGCAGGTTTGCAATGACTTGTTGCTCTGTCTCTCTGGAAGGTACAGGGGTGGCAGCCACCACTGGGCTGGGAGGTTATTTGTGTGGAAAAGAGAATGAAAAACAACAATACAAATTTAATTGTACACTTAATCTATTTCAGGATGAAGAATCCTGATATTTAGGTCTCTGTGTTAGTCCAGGTTGGGGCAGGAATCAAGCAATCCATGCAGAAGAGATGATTAAAGATTGAAAAAAAAATGATGATGATTAAAGATAAATTAATGAAGGAACTTCCTCTAAGGGTGTGAGCAGGGAATGAGGAAGCCAGTTGGGGATGGCGAAGCACCGGGCAATCTGGCAAGCTCTGACACCCCAAGGCATGGGGAGGGAAGCAGGGAGAGTGGTTAATTATTTCTGAGACTGTAGGATTACCCTGAATCTGCCCAGGAATGAAGCCGCTGCCAACTACAGCCCAGCAGGGGGGGAGCCTGGGGAATAAATATTCAAACCTCTCTTCTTGCAAGTGCTTCTTTCATCTGTCCATCCAAACCAAAACCAAGGAGCAAGGGGGCGCATTGACCCAGTTCACACAGGCAGCCTCCCCGGGCCCAAAGCAGGGCAGGGAAAGGTGAAGAGTGGATGAGCAGGGACAAGCAGACAGAACCCAGCTCATGAGCTGAGAGCCTGACCAATTCAGATTTGCAAATTTATGGAGATCAATATATGTATGTGGATCTATGTATTTCACTGCCAATGTTCTTCTGGTTTTATAATGATACAGTTCATCCCACACTGATGGTATTAGACAAAGCAACAGAAAACAGAACAGCTAGCCCAGGATCCGCCTGGGAGGGGTGTGTGTGTGTGTCGGGGGGCAGTGAGTGGACAGTACACTGTCTGTTTTCTCCATTTCCCCTGTGATATCAGCTGTGACTCTGGCCACTGGACGTCTCCCCTCACTCCCTTCTTCCCTCATCTCCCTTCCTTCCCTTCCCTTTCCTACCCTTCCTTCCTTCCTTCCTTCCTTCCTTCCTTCCTTCCTTCCTTCCTTCCTTCCTTCCTTCCTTCCTTCCTTCCTTCCTTTTCCAAAAGGAGACAGGGCTTGGATTATTGGCGAAATCAAAAGGAGAAGCTAGGGGATTGCCTGTTTCCATCTTGCCTGCTGTTTGTCTAGTAGATAGCATTTCCTCTATAACACTGGAGCTTTCATCTGTAGTGTGTGGACCGGACTTAAGCTGACAGCGACGCTTCCTTGGAGAAAACCCTCTGTGATCCTGGCTCTCTCCCCATACGCAGAGTCCACCAGGACACGTTCCCCTCGGCTCTGTTTTATTTCCCACTGTGCAGCACATTCAGCCACAGACTCTGCTCCTGGTCTTTCCCCTCACTAGACACCCTCCCCTCACTGGAATTGGCTAATTGCAGAGCAGTTAAAATGTCCCCTTTGGTGAGCCAGGGAACCCCTGAGCGCCCTAGCAGAGGGAGGGAGACCTGCTCAGACACTGCCCTCTGCTGGAAACGGCTGGGACTGTTCAAGTCTTCAGAGAGGGCTGTGTGCCACTTCTGAGCTCTTAGGGCGTCCCTTCCTACCTGGATTGTCAATATACCTGCAACGTGGATAAGGCATCACATATTTAAAAAACCTTTCTCCTCAACAACCTGGATGTAAAGAAACATTAGAATATGATGCAGGACGTTGTTTTTATGACTTGCTATAAAAAAGGATTTCTAAGCAAGACACGAAAAATAAAACACATAAAAGAATGATAACCTTGACTACATCAAAAACAAGAACTTCCATATGAAAGAAGAAATTATAAACAAAGTTAAAGGAAAAAGAGGAAACACTCACAACAAAGGATCAGTATCTAGAGTATATAAAGAACTTCTACAGATCAAAAAGAAAATGGAAAGCAATACAATAGAAACATACTCTAAAAATACAAAATACTAATCCACAGAAATATAAATGTACAAATTTCTATAAAATAAATAGTAATATATAGATAAAAAGGCAGTGTAAATATAAATTTGGCCCCCAAATGCATGATAAAAATGCTTAGTTTTCCTAGTAATCAGAAAAATGGAAATTCAAACATAGTAGAGTTTTTGTTTTTGTTTTTACTTACTAATTGGAAAAGAAGTAAAAGTCTATGGGAGATAAGGTATTTCCATGCACTATAGAGAAGGATGCAAATTGGGGTGATCCCTCTGCACAGTAACTTGGTAGAATCAGTACAGTGTCACATGTTTATACACCACAGTCCAGTGACTGCACGTCTCCATTTCTCCCCCAGAGAAACTTACCCCTGTGCTCAGAAGGCAGGTTCAAGGATGGCTGGGTGAGGCAGCTTTGCAACAGCAACAAATTTCTTTATCCATAACACACACACACACACACACACACACACACACACACACACACACACCCTACAGCAGTTTTTTAAAATGTAGTATATGTACTTATGTGGAACGATCTCCAAAACTATATTATTGATTTCAGAGAGAGGAAGGGAGAGGGGGAGATGGAGAGAGGGATAGAAACATCAATGATGATAATCGTAGATCAGCCACCTCCTGCATACCCCCAATGGGGATTGAGCCCACAACCCTCACATGAACCGAACCCTGACCTCCTGGTTCATAGGTTGATGCTCAACCACTGAACCATTCCGGCCAGGCCAAAACCTATTTTTGAGTAAGCAAAAATCAAGCTGCTGGATAACACACAATACAATCCCACATATAAAATATCCCTGCACATTAAACAATATTATATTTTTTCTATGGGTCTTTCAATGCATGGCAAAATGTGTAGAAGATACATCAGAATGATGCTGAGAGTTACCTCTGGGGTGGAGACGAGGATTGGAGGTGGTGTTCACAGGCAACTTCAGCTTTATCTGTAATGTTCCATTTTTTAAATAAAGAGAATATATTCATATGTTACTTATATAATTAAAATGAAGAAAAATGGTTGTTATTTAAAAGGAAGAAAACCTTTCCTAATCTTTACCCATTAAGCACCTGGAAGAACTGGGAATCTTTGAACTATAAGCAAGATGGTGCCTTGGGTGATTTGTCAGGGGACCTGCTAAGTAAAGGGCACTGTGGTTGTCATGGAGATGGTTGTCTTCAACACAAGCCATCCTGTGCATCCATCTACATGTCAGACCATCTCGCATTCAGTGCTATGCTTTTAAATCTTGGCTCACAAACTCAATATTAATAATACAATCCCTAACACTTATAGAGGGTGTTTGACATGAAAATGTAATTACCTTGTTTAATCTTTTATTCTTTCCCTTTCTCTGTGTGTCTCTCTGTGGCCCTGTCCCCCATCTCTCTGTCTCTGTCTCCAGATGAGGTTATATAGCTTAGAAATATTAAATAACCTGAGGTCAGTTGACCAATATGTGGTAGCATTTGTCCTAACCCCAGCAGCCATACCCTCAAAGATTTAAACCACATTACAACATCCTAAACATCTTTATAGTTTTGTCAACTTCAATATCTCAACACACATAATACACACATAAACACATCCTGTCAGGAGATTCCTGAGTTTCCCTGTCACTCAGGCCAGGTCCATTGGCTACTCTGCTCTGAACCCAAACAGCAGCTGGCTCATTCTGGGAGAAAAATCTGCCATAGGATGAGGTGTTATTTAAGCCAGGACAGCCAAGAAGCTCTAAGACAGATATAGAGGAAAGGGACAATTAAGAGGTTAGAAATAATCCTCAACCAGAGGACAACTTCAAATATTTTTAGAGTTAATTTTAGAAACAAAACTAATCAACAATAGCAAAGCTTAAATTCTGACTATATGGAAGTCCTACAGAATTCTCAGAGGATACAATGTGCTTCATCTTCCAAATTCTGGGCATTTCTCATGCCAACACAAAATGCGTTCTAGTGATGCAGGCCTGCTCGTCCTTGCCCACCACCCCAGCCCAGCAAAGAGGGCACACATGGGTATTGCAGATGTGAGGGGCTGAGGCCCCGCCCAGGGCTCTCAGGTCCTCTTCGGAGAGAAGGCAGGCCTCCTCTTGCTGTAGAGGAAAAAGCTTTTGAGGGATGTTTCCAGAATAGCTTATGAGTGGAGGGGGCAGCAGGTTTGCAGGTCCAGAGCTGTGATTCCTGTCTCCCAATTAAAAAAAAAAAGAATTAATCTCTATTTGGTTTCTTGCTTGAGAACAGGTGTGTCTATGAATAATACATAGACGAGAAGGCCACACATGCATCTGAAGGCCCAGAACTCTGAAGGCAAATGAGAACCAGAGTATGAAGATCACGCAGCAGATTTTAAGTAGCATCACGTAGGCAAGGAAAAACCTAGGAGAGCACACACACACACACACATATACACACACACATACATACACACACACACACACAAAACAACCACTCTACAAATAACAAGCGCCTCTAAGCCTGTGGTGCACAAACATATCTCCTCTCCAGTAATGGTGATTGAAAGTCACTAGGTTCCCATTTGAGGAAGAGGAATATATATTAAGAAATGCAATCTAAAAAAAAAAAAAAAAAAAAGATGGAAACGTTAGGGTTTTAATGAACCTGAAGCTTCGAGGCAGAGAATTAAGGACATTTACATTTTGCTTTCTGGATTAGAACTCCAAATCCTTCAACTCACCAGGACTGGCACGAGAGGAACCACGTAGGGCAGCAGACCTGGGTGGGCAGGTGGCTGCAGCCCTCCTGGGTCCACTCTGGGATTCTCCGCCTGGCCTTGTAGCAGCTTGCCTCTGACTGTTCTGCCCACCAAAGCCCAGATGTGCTTTTCTATCAGTTAAACATGAGAGGATATCATGCCATCATACGGATTAGGGAGACTATACCTCAGCGAAGGCCTTGGGACGTAGGAGCTCTAACCAGTGGTGTCTTAGCCTACACCTCCTTGGGGGGCACAGGAAGAAGAAGTTGAAAAATGTGCCACTGACAGGCCTCAAGGGCACGGGGAAGGCTCTCTACTGCTTCATGTGGTCCTTTGAAGGCTGTCAGTGTCTCCAGATAAAAAGGAAGCCACAAGCATCCCTGAGATGATTCATCTCTCAGTTAGGAAATGTTGCTCTCCCAGGAGGGGTAGGAAGAGGTCTCAACAGCTTTAAATGCCTGCATGCCTGCGTGTGCTTATACACACACACACACACACACACACACACACACACACACACACACACACACCATAGGCTTCTTATCAGCTCGGTTGAGCAAAGAATTTTCACAAATAAAAGATTTGGATTTTTATCTTATTCAAATCCCTTCAGGTATTGTCTGGAGATAAGACAATGTCCCTTTAACTTTGCCTCATTTGAAAATGTAACAAGTGAAATATTATCTCTCCCCCACCCACCCCACCCCCTTACATAAAATGGCCTGAAATTTTGAGCAGAAGGTATTTGGAGCTGTGACAGGCAGCATATTAATATGTGAACTGAAAACAGACAGGTCCCTTAAAAGTCTGCCCACATAACAGGACTGGAAAGAGACGAACCTCTTGCCCATCACAGGAACAATATCACAAGGCAGGGTTTGTGTGTAAGAAAATAAACTGGCAAACAAGCCGGGCCTGGAAGGTGGCTCCCGCTTCCTCTGCAGCCTGAGCAGGACTGAGGAGGAGAGACCCAAGGCGGTGGTGGTGGTGGGCGCCCAGGGGAGGCAGGGCAAGGGGCTGCGCAGAATGCCCACCGCCCCAATATCTCTCTCCAGATGGAACTCCCCCTTGAGTCTCATGGTTGGAGCCGGGTAGGGTAGGGTTAGGTAGCTTTAATCCCACCCTGCTGGGACCAGTCCTTGTGGGGGAGAGATAAAGAGGACAGACTCTGCCAGCTGCCACCTGACTGTATTCTGGCTCCACTATCTATGAACTCTGTGACCTTAGACAAGGCGGAAGAAGACATGCCCAGAAGGTGGACTAGAGTAGGTGAGTGGTAGGAAGGAGGCTTGGGAAGAGCTGCAGAGCCTTACACGCTAGAGAGAGGGTGGCCTTTGTATTGGGGCACATACCATGGCCCTTACTCAGAAATCCTTACCCTGGCTACAGGTCTTTGCTCCCCTTGGCTGTGACTCACATTCTAACATCTCTTTCCTGACATTTCTTCACATCCTCCATATACCCATTTAGCACCATCTGAGGCACAGCACTTGGTCACAGATCTTTATTAGCAAGTGAAACAGTAGCAAGTGTCAGAGCTGAGAGAGAAAAAAATCTCAATCCCCTCTGGAAGGTGAAGATCATTTCCTGCATTTCCATTTAAAGGGAGAAGTGAAAAGCATGAAATCACATGCCAACAGGGAGAAAGAGTTGAATCAGGAATAACCTTGACAGGAACAGGCACCGCAGCTGCCAGGTCACGGTTCCCAAGACTGAACTGAGGAGAAATGGGACTTGCAAGCAGGGACACTCAGGTAGCAGTCACCTAGCCTTCAACCTGATGGCCTGCTCAACCTTCTCACGTGGACATGCTTCAGGCTGTCAGGCCTACCCTGCTCCAAACGCAGCTTGTCATTTCTTCCAAATTGCTTCACTTCTAGGTCTCTTCTCACATAATGACTCATCCAAGCCAGAAATCAGAGAGTCTCCCAGGGCTGCTCTTACCCCCTCATATAACTCCACTACTGCACCAGCCACAGCTATCAGCATCTTAGCCCAGTCAATTCTGTCTCTGCCTCCTCCATCCCCATGGCCAAGTGCCTTCATCTGGCTCCATCATCTCTTGCACGGACTTTGCAGTAGCCTCCTGGTCAACCTCCATTCCAACTCTCTCTGATGCAGCCTCTATTCTGCTCCCAGTAGGTTTTCCTCCCTAAAAATGCAAATCTGATGATGGAACTTCTCTTTGTTAAATCCTTGAGTGATCCCTCTGCTGTCAGGGTAAATTCCCAACTCAGGCTGGAGAACAAGGCATTCTAAGCCTTGCCCCTTCCAAGCTGTTCAAGTTCATCTGCTCGCCACTTACCCATACTTCCGCCCCCCCCCCAACCCCCTTTTCAACAATTTCACTCAGTGTTACAGGCTGTTCCACACACCCATGGCTTTGAAGTCTGAATTTTTGGTCTTGTCTCTCCAATGAACTCTTACTCGTCCCTCCAGACCCCATTCATGAATTTCCCCTCCAGCCCTTCTCCTTGTCACTTTACTCATTTTCTCTACCTCACTAGTCCTGCACTTGCTTGGTCGCCTTTCTGCCTCCCCCACTGGCTCCTCAAGAGCAGGGACTCTGTCTTAACCATCTTTGGATCCTCAGGACCTAAGACTGTGCCTGATGCAAAAGTCTGAACAAATGCCCGTGGAAAATGTAAGCCCATGAAGAGCTCCCTCCTGGGCAGGAAGAGGCTGTGGAGAGAGATGGGGGGGGGGGGGCGGGGGCATGGAGGAGTGAAAGAGGAGGAAGGCTCCATTCTTCAGAGACCCAAAATCCTGCCTGGGACAAGTCCTAGGCCTCCATGTCACAGGGGCACACGGAGCGCAAACACCGAAATCCATCAGAATAACAGATGAAATATAATAAAAATATAAACGTCTGACCTGATGATGTCATGGGTGAGAAATTACTGCTTGTTCCTGAGATTGGAGAAAGGCCAATCCCATCTTTGCTCTCTTCCGGAGGGATGTCCTAACCCGGACGCAGGCCCACCAGGCTTCAGGATCTACCGGAGACAGGATATAAGGACATCAGAAACATCACTGTACAAGAAAAAAGATTTTTTTGGTAACAATGTATGGTGATGGATGTTAACCAGACTTATTGTGGTGATCATTTCAAATGATCAAATATTGAATCATTATGTTGAAACTAATACAATGTTACTAGAGGCCTGGTGCACAAAAATTTGTGCACTCGGGAGGGTCCCTCAGTCCAGCCTGTGTCCTCTCGCAGTCTGGGACCCCTTGGGGAATGACCACCTGCTGGCTTAGGCCTGCTCCCCAGGGGATTGGGCCTAAGCTGGCAGTCAGACATCCCTCTGGCAGCCCGGCAGCCTGTGGGGGATGTCCACTTGCCAGCAGGGAGGAGGCCTAAACTGCAGTCGGACATCCTTAGCGCTGCTGAGGAGGCGGGAGAGGCTCCCAACACCACCGCTGTACTGGCAGCCATCAGCCTGGCTTGTGGCTGAGCAGAGCTCCCGCTGTGGGAGCACACTGACCACCAGGGGGCAGCTCCTGCATTGAACATCTGCTCCCTGGTGGTCAGTGTGTGTCATAGTGACCAGTAATTCCCAGTCATTCTACTGTTAGGTCAATTTTCATATTACCGCTTTATTATATAAGATAGAGGCCTGGTGCATGGGTGGGGGCCAGCTGGTTTGCCCTGAAGGGTGTCCTGGATCAGGGTGGTGGTCCCGCTGGGGTGCCTGGCCAGCTCTGGGTGAGGGGCTGATGGCTGTGTGCAGGTTGGCCACAGCCCTTTCAGGTTGGGGGTCCCCCCTGGGGTGCCTGGCCAGCCAGGGTGAGGGGCTGATGGCTGTTTGCAGGCTGGCCAAGCCCCCCAGCGGGGACCCTCACCCCATGAGGGTGTGGCCATTCTGGGTGAGGGGCTGATGGCTGTTTGCAGGCTGGCCACAGCCCCCAGCCACCTAAGCTCCCAGTGGAGGCTGGCTGGAAGCAGGTATCTGGGACTTATTTAGCTTCTATAATTGAAACTTTGTTGCCTTTTGCGGAGGCCACAGCCAGCCAGAGCAGGCTGGAAACTTGGCTTACTCCATCACCGGGGCAACCAAGCCTCCTGCTTGCTCCAGCTCCATGGCTGCCAGCCACCATCTTGGTTGGGTTAATTTGCATATAGTCACTCTGATTGGCTGGTGGGCGTGTCTTGGGCATAGCGAAGGTACGGTCAATTAGCATCTTTGTCTTTTATTAGTGTAAATATGTCAATTATATATCAACTAGAGGCCTGGTGCATGAAATTCATGCATGGGGGGGGGTCCCCTCAGCCCAGCCAGCACCCTCTCCAATCCAGGACCCCTCAGGGGATGTCTGACTGCCAGTTTAGACCCAAGGATCAGTCCTAAACTGGCAGTCAGACATCCCTCGCACAATCCTGGACCACTGGCTCCTAATCGCTGACCTGGTTGCCTGCCTGGTTGCCCATAACTGCCCCCCCTGCTGGCCTGATCACCCCTCACTGCCTCTGCATGCCAGCATGATCACCCCTAACTGCCCCACCTGTCAGCCTGGTCGCCCCTAACTGCCCCACCTGCCAGCCTGGTTGCCCCTAACTGCCCCCCCACCAGCCTGGTTGCCCCAACTGACCCCTCACTGGCCTAGTCGCCCCTCACTGCCCCCCTGCCAGCCTGGTTGCCCCCAACTGCCCCCCCTCACTGGCCTAGTTGCCCTTCACTGCCCCCCTGCCAGCCTAATCACCACCAATTGCCCCCCCGCCAGTCTGTCACCCATTCGCCCCCGCCCCCACCAGCCTGGTCATCCCACGCAGCCTGCTTGTTCAGTTGTTTGGTCGTCCCTCACTAACCCCCCTGCCAGCCTGGTTGTAGGCAGCCATCTTGTGAGGGTGTGAGGGTTAATTTGCATACTACCCCTTTATTATATAGGACTAGAGGCCTGTTGCACGAAAAGATTTGTGCAATAGGCTTTCCCTTCCCCTGGCTGCCAGCACCAGTTTTCCTCCGGCACCCAGGACCCAGGCCTTTGCTCCGGCCAGAGCCGCCTTCAAGCCTTCGCTGCCTGGCCTGGCCGCCCCGGGTAGGGTCGCACACGGGGCGCCCGGGCGGGCCAGAAGATCGCTTCTGCCCTGCCCAGCCGCCCCAGATCAGGTCGCACATGGGATGCCCGCTGCCCCAGATCGCAGATAGCAGGCCTGGATGGCGGCAGGGCAGGCGGGATGGCGCTGTCCTGCCCCACTGCCCCGGGTGGCAAATAGCAGGCCCGGATGGTGGTGGGGCAGGTGGGATGGCGCTGTCCCACCCTGCCTGCAGTATGCAAATTAGCCGCCATCTTTGTTAGTAGTTAATTTGCATATCATGCTGATTAACCAATGGGAGGCGTAGCGAAGGTATGGTCAATTACCATGTTTGTCTATTATTAGATAGGATTACAAAAATAAAAGAAAAAAATCACAGGTCCATCAGGAAACTCTATACACATAGGAAGCTTAAAACTGAATGTACTCACTTTTTTTTAGAGTTAAAAGTCACAAAACATGAAATTCTACATTTTAACCATTTTTAAAGTATACAATTTAGTGGCTTTTAGTACATTCACCCCTCCTCCCAACCCCTGGCAGTCACTAATCTACTTCCTGTCTATAGAGCTGCCTATTCTATTTCATGAAGTGGAATCATATACTATGTGGTCTTTCACGTCGGCTTCATTCACTCAGCGTGATGTCTTCAAGGTCCATCCATGTTTCAGCATCAGCACTTCAATTCCTTTCATGGCCAAAGAATATTCCATTGCATGGATATCTCACATTTGTTTAGCCATTCATCAGTGGAAGACATCTAGGTTGTTTCCACTTTTGGGCTCTTGTGAATATTTGGCTGCTATGAACATCTGTGTACAAGTCTTTGTGTGAACGTAAGTGTTCATTTCTCTTGGGTATGCATAGGAGCAAAACTGCTTCACCAAACGTTTAGCATTTGCTGAGGAACTGCCAATATGCTTTCCTCATCAGGTGCACCATTTCACATTCCCACCAGCAAGGTATAAGGGTTCCAACTCACTCACTTTTTGAGGATCTTAGATGCTGAATTCCTAATATTGGGACTTTTACTATAGACCCTGCAAAAATACAACTAATTGGATAGCAACAGAGTCAGGATCTAAATCGAAATGGGGCAACAGCCACAGGCTGAATCTGGGCTGATCCCTGAGCCTTTAGTCACACCTTTCCCTCGGCGTGCTCCCTGCAGTGGACACTCAGAGCAGGGCTTCTGTGCAGTTCAGAATCACAAGGACTCTGTATGCCTCGTCTCCTAGATCTATAGATAAGAATGCCCCACGTGTGATCTCCACTGTCCTCCACTTACAAATCTGATGAGGAAAAGAAGTGAGGCTAGATCTCATTAGCAAGTAGGAAATAGAGGCCCATTCTAGGGAACCATTTTATTAATCAGAAATTATAATTTCCCCCCAGAAGACTGAGGGACCCTCTGGGTTCGGGCAGGTGGGCCAGAAGCAGGGCCTAGGATGGCTGGCTGCCAGGCAAGCAAAGAGCTGGTTGGCCCAGTCTGGGGTTAGTGATATGCAGAGATCAGTGCAGGTGGGAGGTCTGAAAGCACCAATCACAGCCTCAAGGCATGAGTCTGAGGAGTGGGAAAGGGTGAGTGATAGGTGAGAACAAGGCAGGGTCCTGGCGGGCCCCAGAGGCGGGCCCAGGGGCCTTCATGCTCAACCTTGCCTGCTGGTCCAACTTCTTTGCCTGCTGGTCCCACCACGTAGTGTGCCATTGCCCCCTCCCCCAAACTACATCCTAGCAATAAAAACAACATTTATCTCTAGGTCCCTGAACACAGGATGCCCTCTATCTCACCCCCATTATTAACATTATTTGCACATGTTGTTTTCAGCTCCCTGAAAATTTATATCCCTGCCCCATCTCTAGAAAACTACTTATTGTTCAGGTCTCAGCTCAAGCGCATCCCCCTATGAAACCTTCCCTGATGCTGCCTCCTCCACAACATCTGCCCTGTGCCATTGTACTAGCTGGACTTCCTCTTATTGTCCTGATCCGTGACTGTGTCTCCCCTGGAGGGTGAGCATTGCCAGGGCAGCTGTAGCACGCCGTGCCCAGTGCCTCGGAGATGAAAGACTATTTTGTTATACGTCTGCTCCTGGGGAACCAAACAGGGAATGACCAGAGCTGGTGACACAACCAGGTTAGGGGTTCAGGGCTTGACCACAGGAAGCACCAGCAAAAGAAAACAAAGACGGGGAAAGGGAAAAATCTAAAGTGAAGGGAATAGAAATAAGGCCAAGGGAACACAAAACTCCCAGGCATCCATCGAAGCTGACTTTGTGTGGCCCAATGGAAACAGGTCCTATTTTGTACCATTCTCTGAAATAGCCGGTAGTAATTAATTTCCTGTCTTCCTCCCCACTCCCTCTTTTTCCTTCCCTTTCACTTTTTCTTCCTCTGTCTCTTCTTTCCTCCCTCCCTTCCTTTCCTTTCTTGCAGATAATGGGCTGTGTACATGCCTTTCCAGATACTGTGTAAGATGGGAAGTAAGAAATAAAAAAATGAACTGAGGCTCTGAGCTTCATGCAGTAGAGCTCAGACATGCATACACACAGCCCTCACTCAAGGGACCTACTAGGAGAGCTAGGATTTTGTGTCAGTTACGATTGCTTTGGCTGCAGATGACAGAAACCACACTGAGGGTAGCTTCACTAAAAGGTGGGTAATTATTTTCCTTCCCGGAAGGGTCAGATGTAGCCCTCCAGGACTGCTGGGTGGTATCACAATGCTGCCGACATCCCAGGCTCCCTCCATCTTTTTGCCCCTCCATCCTTGGCATGTGGCTTTCATCCCTTTGCTCCTGAACTTCCAGGCATCACAATGACCATCAGGCAGTAAAAGGGGGGTGAGGAACGATGGGAAGGTAAGTGCCAGCCAAGTGTCTGGCACATAGTTAGCCCTCAAGAAATATTAGTTGTTTTTGACTATTGTTATGTACTGAATATCTACAGTATGCCAACTGCTCTACATTACCTTCTATCCCCTCAGCTTACATCTCATTGGCCAGGACAGCATCACATGTCCCCATACCTGCAAGGGAGTCTGGGAGGTGTTTATTTTTAATTGGGTATATTACCACCCTGTAAAAAGTATTGGGGTTCAGTTAGCAAGGAAGAAGGGACAATGGGATTAAGGATACATTGATCAGAGTCAGGCAGCCTTCACTCCACTAGGAAACACCACCTAAGAGTGATCAGACTGGGATGAAAATATAAACTCTGGAGATGGATGACTAACCTTGAACCCTGCCCCTTCCCCTTACTATATGTGTGACTTCAGGCCAATTACTTTATTTCTTTGTGCCTCACTTGCCTCATCTACAAGACTGGGGGGCTAGTGACATTCAATTCAGACATTGCTATGGGGATAAAATCAGTTAGTACATGTAAAATACTTAGAATTGTGTCTGGCACATAGTTAGCCCTCAAGAAATATTAGCTGCTTTTGACTGTTGTTATGTACTGAATATCTACAGTATGCCAACTGCTCTACATTACCTTCTCTAATCCTCTCCACAAATGTGTGAAGCAAACAGAGGAGATCAGGAGGGGTCTCAGGCTCTACTGCCTGTCATTTTGCCACTTCATTGAAGACTTCTAATCCTTAAGAGTTTCTTTAATGAAAATCCCTCTAAGAAAGGTCTCTATGCCCTCTTAGGCAAGCAGTTTAGCAGCTGACACCAGGGCAGAGATTAGCAGCATCAGCACACCAGGATGTCAGACAACACCCCTTCCTGGCACTTCCTAGTAGGTCTTGCCCTGGGTTCAGTTCCAAGTTTTGAGTGAAGGTTTAATCTAATTTCTATTCTTTCCTGCGTGGTCTGCAAATTGGCTTGCCCATCTATTCCAGGTACTTAAAGAAATGTGTTAATGCCATTGGGGGCATAAAGCAGTGGTCAATTAGGACAGGGTGGAATCAGCAAATGCTGGGGTGGAGGAGCATGGGGGAGACGCCAGGCCGAGGCTCACAGCAATCCCCGCAGCTGGCCCCTGTTGGAGAAACAGACCTGTGCGCCCCCCTTTATCACCTCTCACCTGCACAGCCATGCTCACCAAGCACCCAAATAAACCATCAGATTGGGGTTGATTCCTGGAAATCCAGTCTAAATGAAATTATATATTTCTGAAAGTATTTTGGAAATTTTAAGACTCTTACCTCCATAGGATAAATTCTACTTTTAGGAATATTGTCTACAGAGATAATGTACAGAGGGATTTTGCAGATGGCATTGTTTGAAACAGTGACAAAATTGGGAACGACCAAAGCATTCAAAGGCTAGTTAATTTATGGAATACCTATTTTTAAAAACAAACATGTATATCAGAATTTACTAACTTGGAAAGATATTGCTGACATGTAGTTAAGTAAGAAAAATGCATTATGAGGCAGTATGTAAGGTATGTACCACTTATATGAAAATCAAGAAATACATACTTATATTCATATATGTATATACATACATTTATGTACATATTTAGAATAACATAAGCAGAAAGGCAAGAACATGAACAGAGACGAAGACAGAAATGTTTGAAAATTTTTCATCAAAATGTTAGCATTGGTTTATTTGCATAAAATATTCCCGCAGAGCCAAGTTTCTCACTGTTGAAGTAGGAATTTACAGATAAGCTAGGGGAGGAGGCTAGAATAATCCATATGGTAATAGATTAGAGTTTGAGGCATCACTATGAACCCACACTTAGCTTAATGTAGACATAGATGGCTACCTATAGAATAGTTATAGGTATGTGTATACACACAGTTCGTATATAGACATATATTTCTTTGTTCTGTCAGCTGAGAGGCCTAGCAGAAATGACCCTCCAGTAGCCAGAAGCACACCAGATCTTTATTTCTAAATACTAGAAATAAACAGGGACCAGGGCTCTTTGAAGAAAGGGCTGATTCTAGGACTTGGGCAAGAAATATACAAGATGAGCCTAGAGCATCTTTTAATGCCATAAAGTAAGAAAGTACTAAAAAACATTAAGATAAAACAACCCACATGGATGGGAATGTCAAAGATGCACAGAATTCCCAATGACTAATATGGTGGAACAATTTGAGCAACAAAATAAAGTAGTATTGGATTATAACCCAAATATAAAGTATCTGTGAGTCCACACTAATGTAAATAAATGATTGAATAAAGGGGGGAAGGAGACAAGATAAATTATGCAGAACAATTCCAAATAATTTATGTAGATACCCTACCCTCAAAGGGGGGATCATAGTTTCCTGGCCCTTAAGTGCGGCTGTACATAATGACTTTCTTGCAAAAAGGACGGAATGGAATGAGAGGGAAGAAAAGAGTAGCTGTACAGTGGAGAAGCCTGACACACTCATCTCAGTCCAGTGGTCAAGGTCAACACCATCAGTCATGAATCATGTTGATCGTACGTAACCTTGATAGGATGTGATAAAAATGACACTTTGACTTTATGATCTTCTTCCTCAAAATTCACAGCCCTGGTCTCATCATGAGAAAAACATCAGACCACTTCCAATAGAGGGGCATCCTCCAAAATGCCTGTCCAGCACTCCCCACAAATGCCCAAGACATCAAAAACAAAGAGAGGGTGAGTAACTGTCCCAGCGAAGGGGAGCCCAAGGAGACAGGTAAGTCTAAAACTGTTCAAAAAGATAAAGGGTATGGTTTGTGTTTTTTTCAAGTTTCCACAGAACAAATTTTCTCTAAACAATAGAATCAAAGTGAATTTTGATCTCAACCTTTAATAATACAGAAAAGCAGTGAAAGCTTTGAAAATAAAGCTTTTCTTCAAAGGTGCTTCCAATACCCTGGATCAAGTTCTTACATGGGGCTTAAGGTTAAAGTTCTTGGGCTTTCTCCAGGAAACTGAAAAAAACTTCCCAAGTACATCAGAGGCAGGCTCAGCCGTGACTGAGGGGAGGAGGGGCTGAAGAAGAGAGAGGCTGCTTTTCCTGGGCTCTTGATGTCTCATGACACAACCTGTAGGTTAAACGTGTGCACCTCAGCGCAGCCTTTGTAAGATGACAGAGCCGCTGTTTCCAGGTGCACTTGCAACATTTCCATCAGGCCCTCGTCCATCTCAGCAGCTGACCACTGTCTGCCCATAGGACAGACACAGAGCAGCTTTTCAGAGAGGCAGTGGATTCCATATGTGTGCAACTCGACTACATAGAATTATAACAAGTTGTGCTCCTGATGACCGAGGAAATGCGCTGCAGAAATAATTCTTCTGAATAGCCAGAGAAGTTCTTAAAGTTAGCACAGGGATTTAAAAACAAAGTCAGAAAACGGCACCTTGGAAAATGGAAAATGACAAAAATCAATATGCAACGAATGGGATTAGTCCCCCATCGGTATTCATCCCCTGTCAGACGTCCTCCTCAGAGATGTCCCACACTCCAGTCTTACCACGTTACAGGTAAGACTGGAGTGTCTCTTGAATACCACCAAGGGCCCTGAGGTCGTCTGTATTTCCATGGGGAACTACTAATCGCAAACGGACTTGACTGAGATAAGCTATAGTTTTGGAAATTGTAAGATGCTAATGATAAATGCAATGGAAAGGTCTAGACAGACTCTAGACCCAGGAGGTAAGTAGAAAAGCCCTGGTCAGGGTTTTAAAAACAGGTCTCACCAAGAGTCTGACCAGTTTGTGCTGAAAGTGTCTTTCTCTGGGATGACTCAGGTTCTAGCAGAGCTGGTCCTGTGAGACAAGGTAACTCTCTCTCTGGTTGTCAGTTCCCCAAGGATCTTCTGGGAAGACACTGGGGAGGATATGATCCAGTTAAGTGGATGCGAGCATCTGATTATTAGAAATCCTGCATTACGTGTTTATAAATGTGTCTTATGAGTTTGAAAAATGTCCCTCTAACTCCAGAGCTAGAGCACACCTGCAAGTGTGTTCCCGAAACCCAAGGCTGGGGACCCAGCTGCTGGATGAAGGTGTCCCGCTAAGGGCTACGCCATGAAACCTGCTTGAACTGCCAGCTTGCCTTATTAATGCTTCCTCATAATAATCCTGAATCTTGGTTTTAAAAATAATACCCCACACCTTAAATCCTACTTAGTTAAGATGCTTCTTAGGATCATCGCCTTCTGGACCCGCTAATGCTATAGTCACTGGCGATGGGTTCTTCTGATTGCCCAGATCTTTCTCTAACTGCATGTGATCCCTTTTTCAAATTTATCCACTTAGTGGCCCCTACCCAGCGGCTGGGTATCAATGAAGGAACCATGACCTGTTTGGACTTCAAAATCCATAGCCTGAGCTCAAATCCTTTGCTCAGGCAGCACACACAGACTTTGCCACCCATTTGTATCAAAATCATATTCTATGAGCTGAAAACCGCACTATTTAATGGATTCCAAAATTTTTCAGTTATAATTTAAAAGCAGCACTCACAAGAGGTGAATTTGTGCTCATCACTCATGCGCAGAGAGCAGGTCTGTTTCCCTGAAGACATGTATCCATGGGTTAGAAAGAAGAACATGTGTTTTATTTTTTAAAATTATTTTCTTTATTGATTAACGTATTACATATGTGTTCCTTATCGCCCCATTGTCCCCCCCTTCCCCCCATGTGTTTTAAAATATTTGTCTGTGTGTGAGTAAAAGCAACCTTATTTCCCAATACATGCTTTTAAAAAGTTATTTGGACCCTCTTCTGCCTTCTAAGACAAAAATCATCACTTTTCTTTCCCCACTTTGCCATCTCCTCTCTGTCAAATGTTTTATTTTTATTAGTTTTTATCACAAAGAAATTGCAAAGCTTCCGGTCATACCCAGCATGCCCCTTGGTTTCTGCAGGGCTCCTTGGCGAACACACACTCTGTTATGATAAAAAAAAACCATTTGCCAGCCATAAAATGTCTTCTCCAAGCCCCTCTATAAAAGAATATTAAAACCAAGGCTGGTGCTATTATGAGTTTTTGAAACAATAGTTCTGGAGGCAACAGCTGCTCATTCTTATTGCAACAGCAACTCTCCTGGCAGCACTGAGATGGGTTCTGATAACGTCCCTGGAGGGAACCCACTAATGATCAAGAGCAGATTCCCACCAATCCTTGGTCTCTGCATGATTCAGGTGACCCCCTGCTAGCATCCTCCAGCAATGTGAAAGGAGACAGGAGAGAGGAAGAGAAAGAGGAAGAGAAAGGGAAAGAGAAAGAGAAAGAGAGCTCTCTAAGACCCTGTACACACTCCTATGTATCTAATGACCCCACTCACAGGCAGCTGCCTGGGCCAGACCTTCTGCTGCCTCCCTCAGGCATGACTTCCCATCTGGAGCATTAGGAAGGCCTTTGGGCATGCGTCGGCACTTTACACCAAAGATACACATGGGCTTTAACTTCCAAAGGAACACGGCAAGGATCCTCTTTGCTGAAGAGACTCTAAAGAAGAACAGAAAGAGAACTTCTTGGCAAGAAGCCTGACCTGACAGGTATGCAGTTTGTTAAGGAGATGCATCGCTCACAGGTAAGAACACAGGGAGAAGGCGACTCCCACAGCTTTAATGGCTCAGACACCAAAACAAAAATCAGATTATTTGGGGGAGTGCAGCATCAGGCCCATGCTGTACAGCTCAGTTCAAAGAGGAGAGATAATCATAGTTTACCTCTCGAATGAGCACAAGGCTATTTTCCCCTATTATTTGCTTCTGTCATCCTTGGGAGCCCAACAACTAAACCATTTCAGTAGACTATTAGGTACCGTTAATATTATGATATCAAATCCTCATAATGAAGTGAGTATTGTAATATCTATTTCATATGTGAACAACTTAAAGATATTAAAGGATACATAATGTACTCAATAATATACAGCAAGCAAGTGGCTGAGGGGGGATTTGAACAACAGATTGCCTGGCTCCGAGCATATGCTCCTCATCATGTTGTCTTCCCTCTCCACTTCCTACTCGCTCCCAGAGTGATTGCAGCTCACATTTCAATCAAATGACTTGGTGTATGCCAAACCCTCTGAGGAAAATGTCCTCTACAACACACCTTGAGGTCTCTCACCTGGGTATTTTAAAATATGTTTTTATTGCTTTTTTAGAGAGAGAGGAAGGGAGAGGGATAGAGAGATGGAAACATCAATGAGAGAGAAACATTAATCTGCTGCCTCCTGCAAGTCCCCTGCTGGGGATCAAGCTCACAACCCAGGCCTGGAATCAAACAAGGGGCCTCTGGGTTCATGTGTCGATACTCAACTACTGAACCACATGGGGCGGGCTCACCTGGATATTTTATATACTATTTGCTGAAATAAAAACTTACATTTGTCTATATCACACGAACAGAGAGCCTTTAAAATGCCAGCATCTCAGGGTTGCCAGGGTCCAAAAGAGGCACCTAAGCTTCCTGTACATCTCAGGAATTTGGAAACTTACAGTGTCAGCCCAAATCCATTTTGCATGAGGATCAAATGAGCCTTCTCAAAGAAATGGTACAAAATACTTTGAGGACTTCCAATAAAGCCTGGAAACTGAGAGCATGTATTTATCTTTGCTTCTCACAGAAATGTCTCTAAAATGACCGCACAGAAATGTAAAGGAATAGAGCAGCGGTTCTCAACCTGTGGGTCGCGACCCCTTTGGCGGTCGAATGACCCTTTCACAGGGGTCGCCTAAGACCATCCTGCATATCAGATATTTACATTACAATTCATAACAGTAGCAAAATTACAGTTATGAAGTAGCAAAGAAAATAATTTTATGGTTGGGGGTCACCACAACATGAGGAACTGTATTAAAGGGTCACGGCATTAGAACCACAGGAAGCCTGACTGAGTGGAAGTTCTACAACTAGGAAGAAAGAGAAAAGCATACCGAGACTCAGAGGAGGCGCAGTGCTGAAGTAAAATAGTAAGGTGCGGAGTGCATTCGGAGCAGGCTGGCGGCTGAGGGCGTGGTTGTTGTTTTCAATCAGGAGGGAGTCTCAGGCTCTGAGCTCCAGTTCCGGGCAAGTCTCTAGGGACCCAGACTCATACGGGAGAAGTAGGACTGTCTGGCATCACTCAGAACCCTAGGGCAGCTTTCTCTCCGAGGGGCTTGCAGCGATTACTGGGACACTGAGAAGCAGAGCCTCTGAGGGAAAGACTGAGAGCAGCCATAATTGCTAACCCCACCCTGTTGATCCCATGGGACCCGCCCCGCCCAAGCCCTGCAGGGAGACTTTTGCTGAATAGCCTCAGGCAAAGGCTAGATTAGCACCTCCCTAGAGATCCAGGGCCCAGGAAGCCCATCCAGTTTGCAGCTCCGTGGAACCATAAAAGACAAACTCAGGGGGCAGACTCAGTGAGCACCAAAGCCCCATCGAAGCAAGTCTAGCCCCAGAGGGGTGTCTCCAGCACAGAAGTTCTCCCACTGCAGACACAGCTGATTCTCACAGCCAATTGGCCTGAAGGTCAATTCCTCCCAGTGATAACTACAACAATCAAGGCTTAATTACAACAAGACTGTGCACAAAGCCCACAAGGGGGTGCACCAAGAGTGTCTACCTCAGGTAATTGGGACACTTAGCACAGAAAGCCACTCTATCAACACAACGAAGCATAAAAAATGCCGAGACAAAGAAACAGGACACAAACGAAAGAATTGGAGGAAAGCAAACTGCTGGATAAAGAGTTCTAAACCACACTTTTAAGGTCTTTAAAGAACTGTCTAGAAGCCACTGATAAATGTAGTGAGATCCTCAAGAAATCTAATGAGACCCTCAATGTTGTGATAAAGGACCAACTAGAAATTAAGCATACACTGACTGAAATAAAGAACATTATACAGACTCCCAACAGCAGACCAGAGGATCGCAAGAATCAAGTTAAAGATTTGAAATACGAAGAAGCAAAAAACACCCAACCGGAAAAGCAAAATAAAAAAAGAATCCAAAAATATGAAGATAGTGTAAGGAGCCTCTGGGACAGCTTCAAGCATACCAGCATCCAAATTATGGGGGTGCCAGAAGATGAGAGAGAGCAAGATATTGAAAACCTATTTGAAGAAATAATGACAGAAAACTACCCCTACCTGGTGAAAGAAATGGACTTATAAGTCCAGGAAGCACAGAGAACCCAAAACAAAAGGAATCCAAAGAGGTCCACACCAAGACACATCATAATTAAAATGCCAAGAGCAAAAGACAAAGAGAGAATCTTAAAAGTAGCAAGAGAAAGAAAATCAGTTACCTACAAGGGAGTACCCATATGACTGTCAGCTGATTTCTCAACAGAAACTTTGCAGGCCAGAAGAGAGTGGCAAGAAATATTCAAAGTGATGAATACCAAGAACCTACAACCAAGACTCCTTTATCCAGCAAAGCTATCAGTCAGAAGTGAAGGCCAGATAAAGAGCTTCACAGATAAGAAAAAGCTAAAGGAGTTCATCACCACCAAACCAGTATTATATGAAATGCTGAAAGGTATCCTTTAAGAAGAGGAAGAAGAAGAAAAAGGTAAAGATACAAATTATGAACAACAAATACACATCTATCAACAAGTGAATCTAAAAATCAAGTGAATAAATAATCTGATGAACAGTAAAAAAATAAATAAATAAATAAATGGAAGGAGATGAAATAGAAATAACTAAACGTAGCACATGATTTCAAAATGGATCTTTTTGCCATGAAGGACCTAATTAAGGAAATTAGAAAAACATTTTATTGGGATCTCATAATTAGTAGTAATGGATTGGTGTGCATTTTCTGATTTTGAGGGTTATATTATGGTTCTATGGAGCGTGTTCCTGTTTGGGGGCAATACACACTAAAGCATCCGATATCATGGCACTATCGTGTCCACGATTTGCTTTCAAATCGTTTAGGATAGAAAAGTTATTTCTACTATATCTGCAACCTTTCTATAAGCTTAAATTTACTTTAAACGTTTAATAATTAACCAAGAAAGAGAAATCATGAGAGAAAAATTTCTTTTTTAAGTTAGAGATTTAGTCCAGGAAATCCAACCTCTGAATATTGTGAGCTCCAGAAAGACAGAGTAAACAGAAGAAGACAAAAATTATCAAAAAGTGTAATAGACAAAAATATTGCATTTCCCCCACAGTTTCTCAGATTAAAGGTCCCATTGAGCGCTCATCACGATAAGTGGAAAAGACAGAGGCGTATCATCATGACATTTTAAAGCACTGGAGAGAAGCAAGGACACATAATGCTGCTCCAATTCTGTCCCCTCCATCGGAGTTCGGCCTCCCGGGAAACGAGCGGAGTCTGACCTGGCCAAGAGCTGGCGGCAGGAAGCAGCCCTCGAGTGCAGGAAGAGTCACATGGGGTCCTGGATGTCGGTGTATCCCTCCTTGGCATGCCAAGTCCAATCCATCTAAGCTTGCCTCACAGCTGTTTGCAGCTCTTGAAAAGGCACTTGGCCACAAAGGAACTTGGAGCATAAGGCTCGTGGCTTTGGCTTCCAGGGAGTTGGGAGCTTGTGGTGAGAAGCTGAGTTGGCCCTTCTCCCCAGATGAATGACCACCTTCGTACCCAGCTTTAGCATTAGTTCCCCACAGAGCTGGCTCCCCTGTCCTGCCAAACTAGGAAGAAGAGAGATGAAGAGAATGGTGCTTGAGGAAAGCTAACCTGCTATTTCTGTTGAAAAGAGTGGTGTGAGGACAGGAAGGTGGTCGAGAAGGAAGGTGGTCAAGAAGGAAGGAATGAGCCTAAACCAGGTGGTGCCAACAGTGAAAATGAAGAGGAAGGTATAGACGTGTCCTGGTCCATTCGGTCTGCATAACAACACACCACAGGCTGGATGGCTGATAAATAGCAAACATTTACTGCCCACGGTTCTGGAGCTGGAAATCTGCGATCAGGCTGCCAGCATGGCCAGGTTCTAGTGAGGTCCCCGTTCCAGGTTGCAGAATTCTCACTGCATCCTTACATGGCAGGAGGGCACAGGGAGCTCTGTGGGACCTAATCCCATTCCTGAGGACCCCACCCTTATGATCCGATCACCCCTCAAAGGCCCCACCTAGTAATAGCATCATCTTTGGGGGTTAGAATCTCAACATATGAATTTTGTTAGAGACCCAAGCATTCGAATCACAGCAAAATGAAATATGATTCCAAGGAAAAGCAATTTGAAACACTGGCTGGCCGTGTAGCTAGTGAGAAGAGGAGAAGGAAGAAATAAGAAACTTCAAGGGTTTAAATCTGCGTGACTAAAAGAAGCTGTGACTAAGGGGGGGGGTGGGGCAGTGATGTGGAAGTTGAATGACAAGCGTCTGAGTTTGATGACAGGCTCCTGTACAGATCCATTCAGCAGCAAACTAGGGGGAGAGAAAGCAGTCAGAGCTGGGAGTACAGGTTTTAGAGTAACTCACATCCATGATGAATTTGTGAGAATGGGTGTGTTCTCCGAGGGAAAGAACATAAAGAGCGAACAGTTTGTTTTCAGGAATTGGCTCACATGCTTATGGAGGCTGGCAAGTCCAAAATCTGCAGGCGATTCTGATAGGCTGGAAACTAGGGAAGAGCCACTTGCAGATCAAGTTCAAAAAAAATTCTGCTGGAAGAATGCCTTCTTGCTCAGGGACCTCAGTCTTTGTTCTTTTAAGGCCTCAACTGATTGGATGAGGCCCACCCACATTATGGAGGGCAATCTGCTTTACCCAAAGTTTACCAATTTAATGTTAAGCTAATTCAAAAAACACTCTTATAGAAACATCCAGAGTGATGTTTGACCAAGTATCGGGGCACTCTCGCCCAGCCAGGTTGACATGAAACTGAGGATGAGGACGTATTTTTAAGGAGGCCAGAGATAGGGTTTTAACTCAGACAATGATGATCAAACAAGAGCACTCTGTGAGTAACAAGGATGACGAAGGAAAAGTCCACTGGATTCTGCATCTGGGGATCATTAAGTATAAGATACTGGTTAAGAGTATGGGCTTTGGGTTAAAAAAAATTCTGGGAGCCCATAATGACTCAGCCATTACTTGCTGTGACCCTGTACAAGTCACTTCCCCTCTCTGGGCCTCAGTTTTCCCAAATCTAAAATAGGGATAATTTCTTAAGATTTCTTAAGATTATTTTGAGCATTAAACGAAATAATTTTTGAGTGTCTAGTACATAGTCAGGTCTTGATAAAGAAGGGCTCATACTCTTTAATCAGATTAAAGCAAGTAAATTATTAATAGTTTTATAATATATTATGCAATTAATTATGTAATAGATTTAATAGGTAATAGATCATGATCATATTGATCATTATTATCTTTATCTATTTCATATTCTCAGGACATAATTAGAGTAGGAGGATTAAAGAGGGAATGGATTGAAAACTAATGAAGGTGCTAGAGAGGAAATGAAGAGTAAGGAAAACTGTGCCTGCACTGGATTGCAGACCCAGCATTCTACACTGCAACTCGGTCCTGAGACCTGGACATTTTTCCTTTATTCCCTCCCCTTTACAACAACGAAACATTTTCAATACTAATGCGCGGACTCCTCCCAATCCTTAGTCCAGTTACAAAGTCAGACCTAGTAACTTTGTGCCTTTGTCACTGGATCAGCATTTTTCCAACTCAGCCCTTGATTTTGATGCTGCATTTCCTAGAAATCCTCTAGCGAAAATGAGGGTCATAGTGGACCACATCACTCCCTTCCTCCAGTAGTGCTGAGGCAAATGAGGAAGAAGCAGGTGTCAAAACTGCAATCAAAACTATCATTTCTTCTTTCAGCCCAGTGGAACAGGGGTTAATTACTTTGTCCACAGAAATAAAACAGAAGACTCAAATTTAATTAAAAAGATCTCAGAAACAGGTCAGGCATAAAAAGTGTTCCAGAAACCCTACAATTGATTTTTTTTTACTCACTGATAAATGATCCTGCCAGCATTGTAGATGGAGTAACATATCTAATTCCTATAATTCTATATCTTTAACTGAAGCCCGCAGGAGATGCTTTGATGGAAAGAAAGATCAATGGGACTGAGAGGAACATACTCCACCTCATTCCCTCTCTCTGAATTCAATTTCTTAGCAGGTACTCTGAGAGCTTCCCTCTTCCACCCCTGCCTGAAGCCAATTCTTATTTATCCAACCCAAATGAAGAACAGGAAGTCAATGGATTCACCAAACACTTAACCTATTGAACACCCCAGCCCTCTCCCCCAAACAAACCTTGGTAATTTCATCTCAGGTTCTCCGTTCAGAAGAGAAAGAAGTACACTGGAAAAGTGGCCAGAAAGAGAAGAGACAGAGAGAGGATTAACAGACCCAGAAAGTTAAGAAACAAGAGTACCTGCTTCAGTGGTATAGGCAACCATACTTAGTTCATGCTTAAATCAGCCATTCACTAATAAGTAGCCTGCTGCCAATATAAGCAAGACATAGTCCCGGAACTAGCATTACTTGCTTTGTGATCTTTGACAAGTTATTTAACCTCCTTGTGACTCAGTTTTCTCATCTGAAAAATGGGTATAGTAAATAGACTACCTCAAAGGCTGTGATGAGAATTAACTGAGTTATTCTGTATAAGACACTTAAGTGCTAATATAGAGATACTAGGGGCCCGGTGCACGAAATTCGTGCACTGGGTGTGGGGCGGGGGTCGGGGGTGTCCCTCAGCCCAGCCTGCCCCCTCTCACATACTGGGAGCCCTCAGGTGTTGACCCCCATCACCCTCCAATCGCAGGATCGGCCCCTTGCCCAGGCCTGATGCCTCTGGCTTAGGCGTCCAGCCCGGGCAGCTGGGACCCGCAGCTGCAGCGGCCCCGCGATCGTGGGCTTCGCTTTAGGCCTAGGCAAGGGGCCCCTAGCTCCTGGGACTGCCAGCTTCGACCGTGCCCAGCTCCCATAGCTGGCTCCACCCCTACTTCCTGCTATCACTGGCCAGGGCAGAAAAGGCACCTGATTCTCCGATCATGGCTGGGGGGCAGGGCAAAGGCGGCCCCAGGGCCGCCTTTGCCCTTTTCCCCAGCTCTTAGCTCCCCCCTAGGTTTCTGATCACTGTCAGTGGCAGGGGGCTTCTTCCTGCTTTCCCTTTTGCCTCCCTGCATTGTGCCTACATATGCAAATTAACCACCATCTTGTTGGCAGTTAACTGCCAATCTTAGTTGGCAGTTAATTTGCATATAGCCCTGATTAGCCAATGAAAAGGGTATCGTCGTACGCCAATTACCATGTTTCTCTTTTATTAGATAGGATTATCAAAGGAGCATAGGATACCTTCACAAAGGAAATACTAGTTGGAGTAGGTCTTAAATAATTGAGTAAGGGTTTAGGAGATTGGAAAGGGTTGAAAATGCCATCCTAGAAGAGAGGTCAACATCACAATGACAGAGAAGTGAAAATATGCACAAGTCACATGTTGGTGAGAGGCTGGGGTGAGAGAGAACTGGGAGGGTGAGGCTCGCTGGGCCTAAGCCCGCAGGGGAGAAGGCTGCCCAGATGATCTATGAAGCTCCTGCTGCAGGGAGGAAGCAGTCCTTGGCTGGGTATAGGGAGAGCAGTCGTGGAACAGCGGGGAGCATCTCCCATCTGCTCCCATCAATTTCCTCAGCATCTGTTCCCGCTTCCTCCCCGAGGGGATGGGGGTGCAGAAAGGATGGAGATGATGTTTTCCCTGGGATGGGACATCTTTCCAGTTAAATTCAAACAGTGCTCATCCTTGGCAAGTTTCTGAGTGGGGCCTTTTGTTCTAGAATTTTCCCTCCTCTGAGCACTGTCTTCACAAGCAACCCCTGTCCCCAGGCTCCCCTCTGCCCCTCACTTTGCAGAGTCCCCCAGCACTCTAAGGAAGGAGCAGCCCAGGCGAGGCAGGGCTGAGACCATGGGGAACAGAGTGACTTCAGCTGCCACAGTATTTGTCCTCTACCGGGAGACCAGACTTGCAAGGGAGGCAGAGAACAGGGAGAAAAAACAGACACAGAGAGGAAAGAAGAAAGATGGAGGGAGAGAGAGTCTGATCAAACACCTTCTGTGCTCCATCTTACAATGCTTTGGCATTCAGCTTGGCCAAGATATAGCCTGGGTGGAAATAGGAATGGTCGCCACCCCCCACCCCATCACTCCCAGGGACCTCTGTGGAATTTATGCTCCTGTCTCAGGACTTCAGGTTCCCGTGGATTGGAGGCCCTAGATCCCAAGACCAGGACACACTTTCAGTTTCACTGGAAGCCATCTGTTCATTTTAGGCTTTCATGTCAGTGGATGAGCAGACAAGACAAGGGGTTATATGTAATGTTTGCAAGGGTAACTGGTCCTGATGACCATGAGGAGCTGGGCTGCTCTTCTACGGTGGGAGGCAGGAAGGAGTGTGTCTGGAACTCAGGAGACCCCCCTGGGGTGTCTCTTGGGGTTTTCTGTGCCCAGTAAAATGTCCATCTGTACAAGCATGGCCTGGAAAGCCCTTGAAGAGGAAGGTTGGGGCCATCTCACCAGGCTAGCAGCCTTGACCCACCGAAGTGCTCGCTGAGGTGAGAGAAACGTAGAAGGTGTGGTGGGGGCGGGGGTGATGAATCCTGATGGAGGCCTTGGGACCAGGTGTGAGGTCATACATAATTCAGGATATAGGTATAGATATAAACAAGTGAAACCTTTTCCTAATATCAAGGTTCTGTAATGGTTTTAAATTACCTCGTTTTCTGTAGCGAACTTGTGTGCACGCACGCACACACACACGCATACACACCACACCATAAACATAAGTTGACAGGGTGTGAAACTGCATCTCATTTACTATATAATGAAACACTATAATGATACTCTTAGAAATAATGCCTTTTCTCTGAGCCACTTTTCTTTTTAGTATTTAATATATGTTTTTATCACACTTTTCATCTGTTTTTCAGAACTACTCTGCAAAATCCATTTTCCTTGTTGTGAAACGAAACCCAAAGAGCAGGGATCCCTGTCTGCGTTGTTAACAAGTATTTTGAGATTTCATTAGAGATGCATAACTCCACAGAACTGAGCCGATAGGCATGTGAGGTGCTGAAAGGGGTCACATCTATAAGGAAACCTTCTGGGCTAACCTTAAACTAACATCATGGGTGAGGGGGCCTCTTCTCAAATGGCTTTGCTGGTTGTCTGGGACCAAAAAAGCGACAAAGATAGGTAATAATAAAGCAAATTACCAAAAACCAATTTTTGTATCAGCCAGGACTCATTTTTCAGTTGAAGTGACCAAAACACAACTCAAAATAACTGAAGAAAAAAAACACATGGGGAGAATGGAGAGTGGGGAGCAGGTAGCCTCATACCCAAGTCCAGGAACTCAAAGGAAATGATCAGATCTCTCAGCTCTGCTTCTTTCTGTGTGGTATCCTCATTCTCTCTGACTGAAGAAATATTCTGGTTGCAGAAAAGTCTTACCATCATCCCAGAAAATTGCAGAGGAGGACTGTAATTGGTCCTGTTTCACACATGTCTACCTGCCCACGCATGTCCAATCATAGTGGCCTGAAGGGTGGGGCACCATGATTGGCAGGCTCTGGCCACATGCCACATCAGTGGCTTAGTGGGGCAGAGCATCATGAGTAACAGTCCTACAGCAACTACATAGTATGGAAAAATAGACATTTTCCTAAAGAAATGGAGACCAGAAGAAGGACGTTACAAGTGGTCTCCCTGATATTTCAGGTACCCACCTGGCAGAAGAAGGATGGAAGGGAAACTAGGTAGAAAAAACAACAGATATCTACCTCAAAATTCAATGCACTGGTTTCCCTCAACTTATAGTTAACCTCCTAACGGTATCTCCTGGTCCCATAAAGTGGAAAAGAAGAGTGATCTGTATTCATGTATATACACAGACAGAGAATGAAGAGAGACCCAGAGAATGTGTCAAAATTTACATCTGCACTACCACGTGGAGAAATCTCTGCCTCCAGAGAAGGAGCCAAGTTCAAGTCAGAGATGATGAATGTGAGTAGGAAAGCTCACTTCCTCCAGGGACATTCAGGGCAAGTGAAGGAAAGGCTGGTAAACACTGCAAAGCCATAGTGCAGTTAGGCAGGGCTCAGGGAGAAAGCTACTGTTACCCGCCCTCCCTCCCCCCACCCAATCAAACACCTGACTCCTTCAGCCCAGAATGACTACATCTACCTGGATGGTCTTACCCACCTCCATTGAGTACTTGAGGCCAGCACAGACTGTAGCTCTATTGTTTCATCTTCTTCCCACCACCTACTAACCAGAATTTACTTCTGGATTCTACTTTTTGAGTCTCCTTAACCAGGCTCTGGGAGCTTAGATTTCTTTTTTTTTTAATTTTTGAATTTTTTTTTCAATTATAGTTTACATTCAATATTATTTGAGTATTATTCAAGTATTGTCTTCAGGTGTACAGCATAGTAGTCAGATAATCATATACCTTATAAGTGGTCCCCCTGATATTTCAGGTACCCACCTGGCACCATATATAGTTATTACAATATTATTGACTATATTCCCTGTGCTGTTCTTTACACCCAGTGACTATTTTGTGACTATTAATTTATACTACTTAATCCCTTCACCTTTTTTACCCATTTCCCTAACCCTCCTCCTCTCTGGCAACTATCAGTTTGATCTCTGTACATATAAGTCTGTTTCTATGTTGTTTGTTCATTTATTTTGCCCTTTAGATTTCACATAAAAGTGAAATCATATAGTATTTGTCTTTCTCTGTCTGATTTATTTCACTTAGCATAATACCCTCTAGGTCCATCCATTCTGTCACAAATGGTAAAATTTCAAGTTTTTTAAAAAATATATATTTTTATTAATTTCAGAGAGGAAGGAAGAGGGAGAGAGAAACATCAATGATGAGAGAGAATCATTGATTGACTGCCTCTTACATGCCCCCCACTGGGGATCAAGCTTGCAACCCAGCATGTGCCCTTGACTGGAATCGAACCTGGGACCCTTTGGTCCACAGGCTGATGCTCTATCCACTGAGCCAAATGAGCTAGGGCAAAATTTCAATTTTTTATGGCCAAGTAATATTCCATTGTATATATGTATGATAGTTTTTGTGTGTTTTTGTTTTGTTTTTGTTTGTTTTTTTGTCCACTTGTCTATTGACGGGCACTTGGGTTGCTTCTATAGCTTGGCCATTGTAAATAACACTGCAGTGAAGATAGGGTTGCATATATTCTTTCAAATTAGTGTTTTGGATTTGTTTGGTTATATACCCAGAAGTGGAATTGCTTCATAAGGCAGTTTCAGTTTTAATTTTTTGAGAAAACTCCACACTATTTGCCATACTGGCCGCACAAATCTGCATTCTAATGAATAGTGCACAAGGGTTTGTGGGAGCAAAATTTGGCCAAGACTTGCAAAAATAGTTTTAAGGAAAATTACTCTTACCCTGATTAAGTAATTACACGATTCTGGCTCCATAAATTCCCAAAGTCTGAATCATTGTTCTGAGAACATTGATTTTAATCATCTTTTCTAATTTTATCTCCCCTACTTTTCTTCATAAATACATCTTTCAAAATACACTATTCTTTAATTACTGTCCTTCAAGTTGTTTTACACCTCAGTTTCTGGGATTTTGTTTGTGCTATTTCCAACACTTGAGTGGTTCTTTCTTCCATCAAAATTCCAATCATTCTCAAAAACAATTTTCTTCATGGCGACTCCTATGACCACCTCAATGGGAAATGATTGCCACAATTGGTATTAGAATTTGGTGTTGGAATCAAGCTAATTTTAATAGCTTCAAGTGTGAGATTTTTCTCCTTGCCTCTGATATTCTGCCACCACTTTTAGAAAGTGATTTCACACAACTCCAGCCATAGAAAATTAATACATGCTCTGGGTCTAAAGAAAGTATTGCTTTTTGGATTTTTATAAAAATTTTTGATGAGAGAGAACCCTGACTGTGCCATGCAAAATATGAGCCTTAGTCTCACGAGTGAAGGGAAGCAAATTTATATGACACTATGAGTCTCAAAAACACATATAAAATATGTGTGGATCTAATATTACAAGGATTACTCATTTGAAATTTGGAGAGTTTGCTACCAGCCATCTAGAAGCTACAGAACCCTCTGACAAACACATCTGTTAGAGGTTTAGCCTACACAAGAATGAACTGTCTTTTCAGGGAATCCAATGTACAAATAAGTTCCTAGAAATTAAGTTCCTTAATAGTAAAGCACACTAGTGGTTAGGACTTACAAAACAACTAAACAACTTCAAAAATATTATTTTCCTTTTTAAAATTGCCCTAACTTAATATAGGTTAGTTTTTGAAATTGTCTTTATTCAAGTCTCCTACTTATAAGTATTCTGTTCTTCATCACAGCAAGCTGGTCACCTTAGATTTATAGATATTATTTTAAAATATGTTTTAAAAAAAACAGTAATTTCTCCTTGTAAACAGACTTCTATAAAGTATTCTTGCCCTTGTCTTTGCCTTGTCACCCACTGCAGTCTTGCTGCTGGTCTCACCTCCTAAATATCTCACCAAGCTTACAAACACCACCTGCTGACAAACCTAATGAGAAACATTGGGGCCACTTTCTAATTTTTGAAATGTGTCTCTCGGAGCTCAATCTTTGCATCTCCTTTCTCTACATTCCCCTGAGAAATTTTGACTTCCAACGGATTCCGCTCCACACTGGACATCTTCACCTTAACATCCTCCTTGCTCATCTTCACACTAAAAAACCTGCTCCTCTGAGAATTTCCCCAAGAAGGGCATCACCACATCTGCCATGTTGCTGAGAGTCATCCAAGATCCCTCACCTCTCAGCCCTCACATCTGATCAGGCACTAGTTCTCACTCCTTCTGCTTCTCCAAACTCTCTCTCCTTATCTTTGCCAGTGTGTCAGCACACTCATCACTTCCTGCCAGTGCCTCAGGGTCTTTCAGCTGGTCTCTGCCATCATTTCTATCCTTCCCAGCCATCCTCCCCCTACTTCCTGAGTAATCTGAAAATGCCTCATGTCTCACCCCTGATCAGAGTCCTTTAATGACTTTAAATAGCCTGTAGAACATATCCCAAATCTCAACCAGAGCATATGAATTGGTCCCTACTTGTCTGCTTTATCTCCTCTCTGGCCTCTCTCCCATCATACTCTATGACCAAGACATCCAATCTACAAATAGTTAACCCAATATGTGGGCTCTCTAGGCCTCTCTGCTTTCATATATGTTGTTTTTTCTGCCTGGAATGCCCTCACCGTGCTGGTGTTTTTGGCAATCCACCACTCACTCTTTAGATCTCAGTCCACATGCTACCTTCTCTGAAACATTTCTGACCCCTTAGGTCTTCTTTCACCCATGTTTACACTGTACTCAACAAACGATAATAACTAACCTTTATTCAATAAAAATTCAATAATCAATTGATGATAACTAACATTTATGGAGCATCTACAATGCACTAGGAACCATTTAAGCATTTTTACAATTTAGATAATCAAAACTCTATTAGGTAGGTACTATTATTATTATTCTTATTTTATAATGAGGAAACTTAGGTACACAGTGATTAAATACATAATTTTTCCCAAAGTCGCATAGCTAGTTAGTGACAGTGTTGAGATTTGAAGCCTGTAGCCTGCAATCAAAAATCTCTCCACTCTTTAGCCTTCGTTAGGGCAATCACACTCTTACATGGCAGTCACCATTCCTTGGTATGTTCGTGCTTTCTGTTGATGCCATCTTTATCTCTGGTTTCTCAGGGACTACATAAGTCCAGGTACACAGGACTCACTGCATGTTTAGTAAAGAAGTGTGTGAAAAGGCCTGCTGGCAAGGCTCAGTGGTTGAGCATGGACCTATGAACCAGGAGGTCACAGTTCCATTCCCAGTGAGGGCACATGCCAAGGTTGTGCACTCTATCCCCAGTGTGGGGCATGCAGGGGCAGCCAAGCAATGATTCTCTCTCATCATTGATGTTTTATCCCTCTCTTCCTCTCCCCACCTTTCTGAAATCAATCAATCAATCAATCAATCTATCTATCTATCTGCCTAAGTGACAATCACAACCGAATGGACAACCGAACAGGCTGCGTGGGGCGACCAGGGTGGCAGGGGGGTTAGTGAGGGGCGACCAAACGAATGAGCAGCAGGCTGCAAAGATGGCAGTGCCCACAGCCAATAAGGAGGGAATATGCTAATTGACTGCCATGCCCTCAAAGATGGAGGTGCCCACAGCCACAAGAAGGCCTGCACCTTGAGAAAGGGGAGAGCAGTTAGGGATGACCAGGCCTGCAGGGGAGGGCAGTTGGGGGGGACCAGGCCAGCAAGGGAAGGTAGTTAGGGGTGATTGGGCCAGTAGGGGAAGGTAGTTAGGGGCAACCGGGCTGGCAGGGGAGGGCAGTTGGGATCGATCAGGCCAGCAGGGTAGTGGTTAAGGGGTGATCAGGCTGGCAGGCAGAAGCAGTTAGGGACAATCAGGCAGGCAGGTGAGTGGTTGGGAGCCAGCAGTCCCAGATTGTGAGAGGATGTCCAACTGTCAGTTTAGTGGGATCGGGCCTAAACTGGCAGTCAGACATCCTCCAAGGGGTCCCAGATTGGAGAGGATGCAGGCTGGGCTGAGGGACACCCACCCCCAGTGCATGAATTTCATGCACTGGGCCTCTAGTATATATATATATGAAAGGTGTGAATGAATGAGTGAGTGAATGAATGAATGAATGAATGAATGAATAAGATGAGTTTCCACAACACTTCTTGTAAGCATTTCTAGTTAGTGCCTCTCAAGTTTCTAGTCTGTTCTTTCTGTAGCATCAGTGTGTCCTTCAAGCTGGTGAATCTTCCAAACCTGACAGCAAATTCAGTGTGAACAGCATTTAATGAATAGCAAGAGGCAAAAATCATTAATCAAGCACTATCTGTACAAGAACCAGCCTGGAGAGGTCTGCTGGAATATGTCACGGTCACTGCAGTCCAAGTGTACAGAGGCCTCACCCCAGAGGCTACAGGCAGAGCAGCCTCCCCTTCCAGGGACAGAGTAGACAACTGAACTGAAGACTCAGGGCCTGGTACTCAGCCTGGGGCTGTGTTGCTTTCTCCTTTGTCTTTTTTACCCTAGAGAAGAGTGGGGAAAGGGACACCCAGGGAAGAGTTTACATGCTGCCAACCCAGGTTCTTCATTCCTTCCAAGAAAGTTCTTGGCTTTGCTGATTTTACTTTAGATTCTTTTCATAGAAGTTTTACACTCTTTATCCCTGTCTGCTTCACTCCCGCCCTGCAGAAAACCCTAAAGCACACTAGAAATGAGGGGTTTGCTCCTTTCTCTACTCTACAGGGTTTTCAAGCTGACTACAGCCTTGAAGGCTGTCCAAGAATGTGAAATCACGTGACTAAATAGTCACTCACACAGACCACAGAGCTAGGCTGTCTGACTACAAATCTCAATGACAACACTTACTAATTCTGACTGCATGCTTTTAGATTCCTGGTGATTTAGTTCCCAAATCTGTAAAATGGGGATAGTCACAGCTCATATCTCACAGGCAAGTTGACAAATTAGAACAATATAATAGCATTAGAAAATTGTCTGACATAATATGTGCTCAATAAATTCTTTTATGAGTATCGTTAATAATAATAATAATAAGTACTGAGTTCCTGTGGCATACAGAGCCATGCGTCGTGTACTTGCACAGTGTAGTGGGGAGATGGAAAAAGATTTGAGGTCCTACCTTTTGTCCCCACAAGAGTTCATGAGGCAAAAGGTAGACAAAACATACAAACAAGAAGTTGCCCAAGGCTACAGGAAAAAACAATACTTCTGCCAAGAGGAACATTCTGGTTTTCTCAGAATCTTAGCACATTCTGAGAATACAACTCTCTGCAAGGGAAACTAGAAAACCTGGGGAGACATTATCTTTGACAAAGACAGATTTGAGTCTATTGCAGTGTTTCTCAACTTTGGCACTATTGACATCTGACAGATTGACAATTCTTTGTTGCAGGGGCTGGCCTGTGCATTGTAGATGCTTAGGGGCATCTCTGACCTCTTCTCACTTGATGCCAGGAGCACTTCACCCTGCAATGTGACAACTATAAATAGCTTTGGGTATTGCCAAATGTCTCCTGAAGGCAAAATCACCAAGTGGAGACCCACTAGTCTATCAGGATTTCAGGAACGACATCCAATGAGAGCGTGCTGTGAAATAAAGAAATGAATAAAGGAACATTGGGCTTCTCGCTATAAAACTTGGGGCAAGGCCCCATTTCTACCATAGCCAGAAGGCCTTGGTTCTATATTTTCACTTTTCCCAGCCTACCTTTCCTTGTAGAATCAGGTTATTGCACGCAGCCTCTCAGGTTTGTGGTGGGAACTGAGTTGTGTTTGTAAACCCACTGTAACTATAAACTACCATTCCCATGTAAAGAAGTATCATTTTAAACACCCAGAGGACAATTGCTCCACTGTGATTATACCGCTGTGTGGAAAAGTAAATTCAAACAGAAACATTGTCACATTAGAGTCTAAGACTTCAGACTTAGAGGTTTCTGAACTTAGTTCATAAATATTCATCAAGGCCCCCTCCCTGCTAGGCACCAAGCTGTGCCTCCTGGGGATGCAGGGATGGGTCATGGGCAGCCTCTACTGCAAGGGGCTGTGGGCAGCTGGTGTGGTCTCTGCTGAGGCATCACCCAGGACTGGATAAATCAGCCCTCAATGTTCACAACATCCAAGAAAGATAAAAATTGAGTTGCAAGGTCCTATCTGGTTATATCGCTCTGTCTGATTATCTTGCATTGGAGTTTCAGAGGGACTCTATCTTAGCCTTTAAAATCTCTCAGAGGGCAGGAAATCAACAGTTTATTGAGTCTGCACCATGTGCCAGCTTCTGCTCAGGTTCATTCAGGACTGTGAGGAAGGGATTATTATCCTCTTCTTACAGATTTGGACATTGAAACTCATAAAGAATAAAGTAATCTTCTCAATGTCACAGGGTAAGTGGCAAAACTGGGATTTGAAGTCACATTGGTTTTAATTCAAAGCCGTTTCCTGCCACACCATGCAAATGGAGGTATATTTGGAAATGATGCTGTGGATAGCAGGAAATTGAATGCACTACTCAGGTCATCTATCCCAGGGATGTGAATTTCAGCAAAAGACACTCTGCTCTTCTGTGTGGATACCTCGTTTAGGGAATGCCAGGGAAATGGCTGTCACAGTGACCTGCCATTCCTCTGTTGAAGAGATATCATCTAGGCTGAGCCAGTAGAATCTGGACATAGAGAGCAAAGGAGGGGGATTCCTGACCGAAAGAAGCAATAACAATGGGCATCACAGTCTGTGGCTTCTTGAAGCCCAGCTATCCCCATATACCTACAGACTGGAGCGTCTCTCTGAAGCCAGCCATTCTAGGAATCCAGTGGGTAAGAACATCTTAACAAACCAGCAGAGCCAACACATCGAGGCAGGGAGCAGAAGGCCAGATCCATAGGAATAATGCTCAAGGTCATCCTTGACAAGTAACAACAGTGTGATGCTTTTGCAACCCTATAATTTCCATTCCAACATATGACTATGCTTGGGAGCCAGAGAAAGGCAGATTGATAACTTCATTTAGAGCAAATCAATTGGATTCCACCGGTAGATTCATGAATCATCCAGGAGACATATGCAGAGCGTCAAGGCACACTGAGTCCTCTCCCTGGCGATCTTATCAAGACTCATCAATTTCTGTCCAACGAAACACTTCCATTTGGATTATTAATAAATAAGTTCTAGAGTTCATGAAGTAAAATCCTTTCTAAAATTCTGGCACCTTGGCCAGCAAAACTTTGCCATTGCACCTTTAATTTAATTAACATGAGTAAAGGAAATATATCCAAGTGTGGGCTGATCAGCTGTGATGCTTAGGGGGGAAAAAGCCTCAAAGGTAACCGTCGGCAGTGTCCACAAAAGCAGTGTCCTGGGAAGAGGGAAACTTAAGTTGTCCAGATGCTCTTGTCAAAAGATCGTATGGGCCATCTTAGCTTCACACCATTACACACTTAATCAAATATTCCTTATTCTAACCCTATAGGTATTGACTGAGTTGGAGCTGGGGGAATGAGGTTGTGCCATCTCCTCCAAATATATCCATTTGTATGCCATGCTTTTCATAAAGGCTGAGAAACCACTGGGGTACAGTCTCAAATCTTGGGGTTTTGTTATAAACAATATAGCTGGTAAACATTCTACCAAGCCCCACTATCTGGGGCTTGGTAGAATGGCAAAAAGAGAATACCTTCATATTGTTTGTCATAGTGGTTGGACTAATTTACATTTCACAATAGATCTACATATGATCCAGTAATTCACTTCTGGGTGTATACCCAAAGGAAATGAAAACAGGGTTTCAAAGAGACATCTGCGCCCTATGTTAATTGCAGCATTACTCACCATAGCCAATATGTGGAAACAACCATAATGCCCAGCAATAGCATGAATGGATAAAAAGATGATGTGGCATACATACACAATAGAATATTATTCAGCCTTGAGAGAGGAGGGTATCCTGTCATTTGCAACAGCATTGATGGATCTTGAGCAGATTATGTTAAGTGAGATAAGTCAGACGGAGAAAGACAAGTACTATGTGATATCACCTATACATGGAATCTAAAAAAGCCAAACTTGTTAAGAACAGAGAATTAAATGGTGGCTACCAGAGAATGGGGAGATAAGATTAATGGTTTTTAAGGGTACAAACTTGTAGTGAGTAGTAAGTAAGCCATAGATATCTAATGCACCATATAATGAATATTGACAACAATATTGTGCCATAATTATGTAATATGAAACAACACTACAATGGCAATCATAATATACTAGAGGCCCAGTGCACAAAATGTGTGCATGGGGGGAGGGGGTGTCCCTCAGCCCAGCCTGCACCCTCTCCAATCTGGGTCCCCTCGGGGGATGTCTGATCCTGGGGATCGGGCCTAAACCAGCAGTCAGACATCCCTCTCACAATCTGGGACCACTGGCTCCTAACTGCTCACTTGCCTGCCTGCCTGCCTGATCACCCCTAACTGTCCCCGCCCCCCCTCACACCAGCCTGGTTGCCCCTTACTGCCCCCCCTGCTGGCCTGGCCGCACCCAACTGCCCCTCTCTGCCATCCTGATCATCCCTAATTGCCCCCCCTCCCAGCCTGGTTGCACCCAACTATCCCCCCCAAGCCAGCCTGGTCACTCCCACCTGCACCCCCTGCCAGCCTGGTCGCCTCTCACTGCTCCCTCTGCTGGCCTGGTTTCCCCACACAGCCTGCTGTTCAGTTGTTTGGTCATCCCTCACTAACCCCCCCTGCCAGCTGGGTCGCCCCACACAGCCTGTTTGGTTGTCTGTTTGGTTGTTTCGGATGTGACGGCCCCTGGCTCTTTATATAAATAGATACCCTTATCAAAGTAAATTAATGTATACCTTAAAATTTACACAATGTACGTGTTAAATGTATTTTAAAAAGAAATACATAAAGCCTTTTCTACCTTGGCAAAAAGAAAAACAAAGGTGCCCAGGGACACTGTGATGTGCTGGTGGCCTCCTTCCCTGAACTCTGCTGCCACAGCTCTGGCTTGCAGTTAGCGAGCTGCTGGTGCCCACAGAGGCTGGTGCCTAGAGATAGAGGTCTTCCTTTGCCTCCTCCACTTCTTTGCCAGTTGAGGGGAGCAGGGAAACTAGTAAAAGCCAGCTTAAAACAGGCAATAATAGGGGCGTTGAGAGCTAACTCACTGTAGGAGAGAAAGAGTTGAGCTCTAATGAGCGGAACCAAATGCTCAGGCCCAATGTTAGAAGAGGTTAGTGGTTCTTGGTGATGTGCAGAAAGTGACACTAGAGTTTGTCTGGTACATGCCTGGAGAGAAGGAGGTTGTACAGCAACCGTGCTCTGCATAACTAAGAAGAAATATTTCTTCAGAGCAGGGATAAAGGAACTTTGGCCTTGAGTCCTATAAAACTGTCATGGTTTGAGCGCGTGGCATTTACCTTCCTCTAGCTGCCATAACACCAGGCACCTTAGGCTCCAACTTGGGCTTTAATATTGACCTTCAACGTGTTATGTAAACTCGTAAACTCATCGTGCTATGGGAATAAGAATAGAACCTATGTGCTTTTATTTAGATAAACTTGAATCCTAGAACCAGCATTTACTTTGAATATTGCTTTGAGCGTATGGCACATCCACTCTACTCCTTGGGTTCCTCATTTTAAAATGGGCAAAATATTTTCACATAACTCTTTGGGTTGCCATGAGGATTAAGTAAATAGTGCAAATAAAACATTGTTGACATTCCAACCAATCTCGATAACCCTTTGGTTTCCCTGAGAAGTGAGCTCCCTTTTCTGGGAGCAGCATTATCTCAGTCTGCAAATGCAAGTTCCTAGAAATGAAAAAGGACAAAGCTCCTCACTTAGCAAGCAGCGAGCCCTGCTCCTGCTCCATGGAAGTCACAGAGTCCTACACCAGGGTCACACTGTCAGAGGGGCGGGACTCAGTAAACTTTATGACCTGTAATAATAGTCCAAGTGATGCAGCTGGGATAAAAAGTGCTAATCAAATTTCATGCTTCAAAGCATGAGCTGATTACTGCTGGCTGAGAGGGGATTTATTCCGGTGGTTCTGACAGGCACCGGGGGCCAAGTGCACGCTGAGGTTTCACATGCTACTGTCTACTTCCAAAGGGGAGGATCCATGAGTGGGACAGCCTGACACTCACTAGCTGGACTTCTGTGCTTTCTCACATCAAAGGCAGAAGGATGCCATAGGGGAGCTCCACAGGCAAAAGATTTGCAGAGAAAGAATGACAGGGACTATGCGGAATGTACCTGGGGAAGCCCTGGAGAACTGGTGTGCCAGGTTCTGGTCCAACCTAGAGAGGAAGTAAAACCTCATGTCCTCTGCTCCTTTCTATTTTGTGTCTTGACTTCTGTAGGAATCAGTTTCACCATCTGTGAAATTAGGATAATAGTACCTGCTTCTTGAAGTGGCTGTAAAGATGAAAGTGGGCAAGATTGGATCATGGGAGACAACTGCAGATAGCGTCCCCAAACTATCAAGCTGACAACCTGGGAGACATGAGAAAACAGCCTCTTGGCTG